>NC_065549.1:669036-1003554 GCF_022605725.1 Anthonomus grandis grandis
AAAAATTGATTTTTTTCGAAATCAAACTAAGTATACCAGCGTCTTATTTGGGTCTCCTAGATTACGAAAACACCGGGTTATAACAGGATCCGAGCAGAACTAAGGGAATGAGAGCACTTTGAAAATCCTGAAAAAGTCGTTTTCGACGTCCGTTTTTGAGGCCAAAAATGGGCATCAAAAATGTCATATCTCGGCTATCGTACAAGCTACGACCTTGCGGATGGTCTCGTTGGATTCACAATGACGAAACTAAGACAAGACCGTTGGAATTTTCCCGATAGCTCCCATAGAAGCCGAGATATCGACCTTCAAAGTTTGGGTTTTTTCGTTTTTCGGGTATACCCCCCCGTATCGAATTTTTTCACCAAAAATTGATTTTTTTCGAAATCAAACTAAATATACCAGCGTCTTATTTGGGTCTCCTAGATTACGAAAACACCGGGTTATAACAGGATCCGAGCAGAACTAAGGGAATGAGAGCACTTTGAAAATCCTGAAAAAGTCGTTTTCGACGTCCGTTTTTGAGGCCAAAAATGGGCATCAAAAATGTCATATCTCAGCTATCCTACAAGCTACGACCTTGCGGATGGTCTCGTTGGATTCACAATGACGAAACTAAGACAAGACCGTTGGAATTTTCCCGATAGCTCCCATAGAAGCCGAGATATCGACCTTCAAAGTTTGGGTTTTTTCGTTTTTCGGGTATACCCCCCCGTATCGAATTTTTTCACCAAAAATTGATTTTTTTCGAAATCAAACTAAATATACCAGCGTCTTATTTGGGTCTCCTAGATTACGAAAACACCGGGTTATAACAGGATCCGAGCAGAACTAAGGGAATGAGAGCACTTTGAAAATCCTGAAAAAGTCGTTTTCGACGTCCGTTTTTGAGGCCAAAAATGGACATCAAAAATGTCATATCTCGGCTATCGTACAAGCTACGACCTTGCGGATGGTCTCGTTGGATTCACAATGACGAACTAAGACAAAACCGTTGAAATTTTCCCGATAGCTCCCATAGAAGCCGAGATATCGACCTTCAAAGTTTGGGTTTTTTCGTTTTTCGGGTATACCCCCCCGTATCGAATTTTTTCACCAAAAATTGATTTTTTTCGAAATCAAACTAAGTATACCAGCGTCTTATTTGGGTCTCCTAGATTACGAAAACACCGGGTTATAACAGGATCCGAGCAGAACTAAGGGAATGAGAGCACTTTGAAAATCCTGAAAAAGTCGTTTTCGACGTCCGTTTTTGAGGCCAAAAATGGGCATCAAAAATGTCATATCTCGGCTATCGTACAAGCTACGACCTTGCGGATGGTCTCGTTGGATTCACAATGACGAACTAAGACAAAACCGTTGAAATTTTCCCGATAGCTCCCATAGAAGCCGAGATATCGACCTTCAAAGTTTGGGTTTTTTCGTTTTTCGGGTATACCCCCCCGTATCGAATTTTTTCACCAAAAATTGATTTTTTTCGAAATCAAACTAAGTATACCAGCGTCTTATTTGGGTCTCCTAGATTACGAAAACACCGGGTTATAACAGCATCCGAGCAGAACTAAGGGAATGAGAGCACTTTGAAAATCCTGAAAAAGTCGTTTTGGACGTCCGTTTTTGAGGCCAAAAATGGGCATCAAAAATGTCATATCTCGGCTATCGTACAAGCTACGACCTTGCGGATGGTCTCGTTGGATTCACAATGACGAAACTAAGACAAAACCGTTGAAATTTTCCCGATAGCTCCCATAGAAGCCGAGATATCGACCTTCAAAGTTTGGGTTTTTTCGTTTTTCGGGTATACCCCCCCGTATCGAATTTTTTCACCAAAAATTGATTTTTTTCGAAATCAAACTAAGTATACCAGCGTCTTATTTGGGTCTCCTAGATTACGAAAACACCGGGTTATAACAGCATCCGAGCAGAACTAAGGGAATGAGAGCACTTTGAAAATCCTGAAAAAGTCGTTTTGGACGTCCGTTTTTGAGGCCAAAAATGGGCATCAAAAATGTCATATCTCGGCTATCGTACAAGCTACGACCTTGCGGATGGTCTCGTTGGATTCACAATGACGAAACTAAGACAAAACCGTTGGAATTTTCCCGATAGCTCCCATAGAAGCCGAGATATCGACCTTCAAAGTTTGGGTTTTTTCGTTTTTCGGGTATACCCCCCCGTATCGAATTTTTTCACCAAAAATTGATTTTTTTCGAAATCAAACTAAGTATACCAGCGTCTTATTTGGGTCTCCTAGATTACGAAAACACCGGGTTATAACAGCATCCGAGCAGAACTAAGGGAATGAGAGCACTTTGAAAATCCTGAAAAAGTCGTTTTGGACGTCCGTTTTTGAGGCCAAAAATGGGCATCAAAAATGTCATATCTCGGCTATCGTACAAGCTACGACCTTGCGGATGGTCTCGTTGGATTCACAATGACGAAACTAAGACAAAACCGTTGAAATTTTCCCGATAGCTCCCATAGAAGCCGAGATATCGACCTTCAAAGTTTGGGTTTTTTCGTTTTTCGGGTATACCCCCCCGTATCGAATTTTTTCACCAAAAATTGATTTTTTTCGAAATCAAACTAAGTATACCAGCGTCTTATTTGGGTCTCCTAGATTACGAAAACACCGGGTTATAACAGGATCCGAGCAGAACTAAGGGAATGAGAGCACTTTGAAAATCCTGAAAAAGTCGTTTTCGACGTCGGTTTTTGAGGCCAAAAATGGGCATCAAAAATGTCATATCTCGGCTATCGTACAAGCTACGACCTTGCGGATGGTCTCGTTGGATTCACAATGACGAAACTAAGACAAAACCGTTGGAATTTTCCCGATAGCTCCCATAGAAGCCGAAATATCGACCTTCAAAGTTTGGGTTTTTTCGTTTTTCGGGTATACCCCCCCGTATCGAATTTTTTCACCAAAAATTGATTTTTTTCGAAATCAAACTAAGTATACCAGCGTCTTATTTGGGTCTCCTAGATTACGAAAACACCGGGTTATAACAGCATCCGAGCAGAACTAAGGGAATGAGAGCACTTTGAAAATCCTGAAAAAGTCGTTTTCGACGTCCGTTTTTGAGGCCAAAAATGGGCATCAAAAATGTCATATCTCGGCTATCGTACAAGCTACGACCTTGCGGATGGTCTCGTTGGATTCACAATGACGAAACTAAGACAAAACCGTTGGAATTTTCCCGATAGCTCCCATAGAAGCCGAGATATCGACCTTCAAAGTTTGGGATTTTTCATTTTTCGGGTATACCCCCCCGTATCGAATTTTTTCACCAAAAATTGATTTTTTTCGAAATCAAACTAAGTATACCAGCGTCTTATTTGGGTCTCCTAGATTACGAAAACACCGGGTTATAACAGGATCCGAGCAGAACTAAGGGAATGAGAGCACTTTGAAAATCCTGAAAAAGTCGTTTTCGACGTCCGTTTTTGAGGCCAAAAATGGGCATCAAAAATGTCATATCTCGGCTATCGTACAAGCTACGACCTTGCGGATGGTCTCGTTGAATTCACAATGACGAAACTAAGACAAAACTGTTGGAATTTTCCCGATAGCTCCCATAGAAGCCGAGATATCGACCTTCAAAGTTTGGGTTTTTTCGTTTTTCGGGTATACCCCCCCGTATCGAATTTTTTCACCAAAAATTGATTTTTTTCGAAATCAAACTAAGTATACCAGCGTCTTATTTGGGTCTCCTAGATTACGAAAACACCGGGTTATAACAGGATCCGAGCAGAACTAAGGGAATGAGAGCACTTTGAAAATCCTGAAAAAGTCGTTTTCGACGTCCGTTTTTGAGGCCAAAAATGGGCATCAAAAATGTCATATCTCGGCTATCGTACAAGCTACGACCTTGCGGATGGTCTCGTTGGATTCACAATGACGAAACTAAGACAAAACCGTTGGAATTTTCCCGATAGCTCCCATAGAAGCCGAGATATCGACCTTCAAAGTTTGGGTTTTTTCGTTTTTCGGGTATACCCCCCCGTATCGAATTTTTTCACCAAAAATTGATTTTTTTCGAAATCAAACTTAGTATACCAGCGTCTTATTTGGGTCTCCTAGATTACGAAAACACCGGGTTATAACAGGATCCGAGCAGAACTAAGGGAATGAGAGCACTTTGAAAATCCTGAAAAAGTCGTTTTCGACGTCCGTTTTTGAGGCCAAAAATGGGCATCAAAAATGTCATATCTCAGCTATCATACAAGCTACGACCTTGCGAAAGGTCTCGTTGGATTCACAATGACGAAACTAAGACAAAACCGTTGGAATTTTCCCGATAGCTCCCATAGAAGCCGAGATATCGACCTTCAAAGTTTGGGATTTTTCATTTTTTGGGTATACCCCCCCGTATCGAATTTTTTCACCAAAAATTGATTTTTTTCGAAATCACACTAAGTATACCAGCGTCTTATTTGGGTCTCCTAGATTACGAAAACACCGGGTTATAACAGGATCCGAGCAGAACTAAGGGAATGAGAGCACTTTGAAAATCCTGAAAAAGTCGTTTTCGACGTCCGTTTTTGAGGCCAAAAATGGGCATCAAAAATGTCATATCTCAGCTATCATACAAGCTACGACCTTGCGGATGGTCTCGTTGGATTCACAATGACGAAACTAAGACAAAACCGTTGGAATTTTCCCGATAGCTCCCATAGAAGCCGAGATATCGACCTTCAAAGTTTGGGATTTTTCTTTTTGCGGGTATACCCCCCCGTATCGAATTTTTTCACCAAAAATTGATTTTTTTCGAAATCAAACTAAGTATACCAGCGTCTTATTTGGGTCTCCTAGATTACGAAAACACCGGGTTATAACAGGATCCGAGCAGAACTAAGGGAATGAGAGCACTTTGAAAATCCTGAAAAAGTCGTTTTCGACGTCCGTTTTTGAGGCCAAAAATGGGCATCAAAAATGTCATATCTCAGCTATCATACAAGCTACGACCTTGCGGATGGTCTCGTTGAATTCACAATGACGAAACTAAGACAAAACTGTTGGAATTTTCCCGATAGCTCCCATAGAAGCCGAGATATCGACCTTCAAAGTTTGGGTTTTTTCGTTTTTCGGGTATACCCCCCCGTATCGAATTTTTTCACCAAAAATTGATTTTTTTCGAAATCAAACTAAGTATACCAGCGTCTTATTTGGGTCTCCTAGATTACGAAAACACCGGGTTATAACAGGATCCGAGCAGAACTAAGGGAATGAGAGCACTTTGAAAATCCTGAAAAAGTCGTTTTCGACGTCCGTTTTTGAGGCCAAAAATGGGCATCAAAAATGTCATATCTCGGCTATCGTACAAGCTACGACCTTGCGGATGGTCTCGTTGGATTCACAATGACGAAACTAAGACAAAACCGTTGGAATTTTCCCGATAGCTCCCATAGAAGCCGAGATATCCACCTTCAAAGTTTGGGTTTTTTCGTTTTTCGGGTATACCCCCCCGTATCGAATTTTTTCACCAAAAATTGATTTTTTTCGAAATCAAACTAAGTATACCAGCGTCTTATTTGGGTCTCCTAGATTACGAAAACACCGGGTTATAATAGGATCCGAGCAGAACTAAGGGAATGAGAGCACTTTGAAAATTCTGAAAAAGTCGTTTTCGACGTCCGTTTTTGAGGCTAAAAATGGGCATCAAAAATGTCATATCTCGGCTATCGTACAAGCTACGACCTTGCGGATGCTCTCGTTGGATTCACAATGACGAAACTAAGACAAAACCGTTGGAATTTTCCCGATAGCTCCCATAGAAGCCGAGATATCGACCTTCAAAGTTTGGGATTTTTCATTTTTCGGGTATACCCCCCCGTATCGAATTTTTTCACCAAAAATTGATTTTTTTCGAAATCAAACTAAGTATACCAGCGTCTTATTTGGGTCTCCTAGATTACGAAAACACCGCGTTATAACAGGATCCGAGCAGAACTAAGGGAATGAGAGCACTTTGAAAATCCTGAAAAAGTCGTTTTCGACGTCCGTTTTTGAGGCCAAAAATGGGCATCAAAAATGTCATATCTCAGCTATCATACAAGCTACGACCTTGCGGATGGTCTCGTTGGATTCACAATGACGAATCTAAGACAAAACCGTTGGAATTTTCCCGATAGCTCCCATAGAAGCCGAGATATCGACCTTCAAAGTTTGGGTTTTTTCGTTTTTCGGGTATACCCCCCCGTATCGAATTTTTTCACCAAAAATTGATTTTTTTCGAAATCAAACTAAGTATACCAGCGTCTTATTTGGGTCTCCTAGATTACGAAAACACCGGGTTATAACAGGATCCGAGCAGAACTAAGGGAATGAGAGCACTTTGAAAATCCTGAAAAAGTCGTTTTCGACGTCCGTTTTTGAGGCCAAAAATGGGCATCAAAAATGTCATATCTCGGCTATCGTACAAGCTACGACCTTGCGGATGGTCTCGTTGAATTCACAATGACGAAACTAAGACAAAACTGTTGGAATTTTCCCGATAGCTCCCATAGAAGCCGAGATATCGACCTTCAAAGTTTGGGTTTTTTCGTTTTTCGGGTATACCCCCCCGTATCGAATTTTTTCACCAAAAATTGATTTTTTTCGAAATCAAACTAAGTATACCAGCGTCTTATTTGGGTCTCCTAGATTACGAAAACACCAGGTTATAACAGGATCCGAGCAGAACTAAGGGAATGAGAGCACTTTGAAAATCCTGAAAAAGTCGTTTTCGACGTCCGTTTTTGAGGCCAAAAATGGGCATCAAAAATGTCATATCTCGGCTATCGTACAAGCTACGACCTTGCGGATGGTCTCGTTGGATTCACAATGACGAAACTAAGACAAAACCGTTGGAATTTTCCCGATAGCTCCCATAGAAGCCGAGATATCGACCTTCAAAGTTTGGGATTTTTCATTTTTCGGGTATACCCCCCCGTATCGAATTTTTTCACCAAAAATTGATTTTTTTCGAAATCAAACTAAGTATACCAGCGTCTTATTTGGGTCTCCTAGATTACGAAAACACCGGGTTATAACAGGATCCGAGCAGAACTAAGGGAATGAGAGCACTTTGAAAATCCTGAAAAAGTCGTTTTCGACGTCCGTTTTTGAGGCCAAAAATGGGCATCAAAAATGTCATATCTCGGCTATCGTACAAGCTACGACCTTGCGGATGGTCTCGTTGAATTCACAATGACGAAACTAAGACAAAACTGTTGGAATTTTCCCGATAGCTCCCATAGAAGCCGAGATATCGACCTTCAAAGTTTGGGTTTTTTCGTTTTTCGGGTATACCCCCCCGTATCGAATTTTTTCACCAAAAATTGATTTTTTTCGAAATCAAACTAAGTATACCAGCGTCTTATTTGGGTCTCCTAGATTACGAAAACACCGGGTTATAACAGGATCCGAGCAGAACTAAGGGAATGAGAGCACTTTGAAAATCCTGAAAAAGTCGTTTTCGACGTCCGTTTTTGAGGCCAAAAATGGGCATCAAAAATGTCATATCTCGGCTATCGTACAAGCTACGACCTTGCGGATGGTCTCGTTGGATTCACAATGACGAAACTAAGACAAAACCGTTGGAATTTTCCCGATAGCTCCCATAGAAGCCGAGATATCGACCTTCAAAGTTTGGGTTTTTTCGTTTTTCGGGTATACCCCCCCGGTATCGAATTTTTTCACCAAAAATTGATTTTTTTCGAAATCAAACTTAGTATACCAGCGTCTTATTTGGGTCTCCTAGATTACGAAAACACCGGGTTATAACAGGATCCGAGCAGAACTAAGGGAATGAGAGCACTTTGAAAATCCTGAAAAAGTCGTTTTCGACGTCCGTTTTTGAGGCCAAAAATGGGCATCAAAAATGTCATATCTCAGCTATCATACAAGCTACGACCTTGCGAAAGGTCTCGTTGGATTCACAATGACGAAACTAAGACAAAACCGTTGGAATTTCCCGATAGCTCCCATAGAAGCCGAGATATCGACCTTCAAAGTTTGGGATTTTTCATTTTTTTGGGTATACCCCCCCGTATCGAATTTTTTCACCAAAAAATTGATTTTTTTCGAAATCACACTAAGTATACCAGCGTCTTATTTGGGTCTCCTAGATTACGAAAACACCGGTTTATAACAGGATCCGAGCAGAACTAAGGGAATGAGAGCACTTTGAAAATCCTGAAAAAGTCGTTTTCGACGTCCGTTTTTGAGGCCAAAAATGGGCATCAAAAATGTCATATCTCAGCTATCATACAAGCTACGACCTTGCGGATGGTCTCGTTGGATTCACAATGACGAAACTAAGACAAAACCGTTGGAATTTTCCCGATAGCTCCCATAGAAGCCGAGATATCGACCTTCAAAGTTTGGGATTTTTCATTTTTCGGGTATACCCCCCCGTATCGAATTTTTTTCACCAAAAATTGATTTTTTTCGAAATCAAACTAAGTATACCAGCGTCTTATTGGGTCTCCTAGATTACGAAAAACACCGGGTTATAACAGGATCCGAGCAGAACTAAGGGAATGAGAGCACTTTGAAAATCCTGAAAAAGTCGTTTTCGACGTCCGTTTTTGAGGCCAAAAATGGGCATCAAAAATGTCATATCTCAGCTATCATACAAGCTACGACCTTGCGGATGGTCTCGTTGAATTCACAATGATGAAACTAAGACAAAACTGTTGGAATTTTCCCGATAGCTCCCATAGAAGCCGAGATATCGACCTTCAAAGTTTGGGTTTTTTCGTTTTTCGGGTATACCCCCCCGTATCGAATTTTTTCACCAAAAATTGATTTTTTTCGAAATCAAACTAAGTATACCAGCGTCTTATTTGGGTCTCCTAGATTACGAAAACACCGGGTTATAACAGGATCCGAGCAGAACTAAGGGAATGAGAGCACTTTGAAAATCCTGAAAAAGTCGTTTTTCGACGTCCGTTTTTGAGGCCAAAAATGGGCATCAAAAATGTCATATCTCGGCTATCGTACAAGCTACGACCTTGCGGATGGTCTCGTTGGATTCACAATGACGAAACTAAGACAAAACCGTTGGAATTTTCCCGATAGCTCCCATAGAAGCCGAGATATCCACCTTCTAAGTTTGGGGTTTTTTCGTTTTTCGGGTATACCCCCCCGTATCGAATTTTTTCACCAAAAATTGATTTTTTTCGAAATCAAACTAAGTATACCAGCGTCTTATTTGGGTCTCCTAGATTACGAAAACACCGGGTTATAATAGGATCCGAGCAGAACTAAGGGAATGAGAGCACTTTGAAAATTCTGAAAAAGTCGTTTTCGACGTCCGTTTTTGAGGCTAAAAATGGGCATCAAAAATGTCATATCTCGGCTATCGTACAAGCTACGACCTTGCGGATGCTCTCGTTGGATTCACAATGACGAAACTAAGACAAAACCGTTGGAATTTTCCCGATAGCTCCCATAGAAGCCGAGATATCGACCTTCAAAGTTTGGGATTTTTCATTTTTCGGGTATACCCCCCCGTATCGAATTTTTTCACCAAAAATTGATTTTTTTCGAAATCAAACTAAGTATACCAGCGTCTTATTTGGGTCTCCTAGATTACGAAAACACCGCGTTATAACAGGATCCGAGCAGAACTAAGGGAATGAGAGCACTTTGAAAATCCTGAAAAAGTCGTTTTCGACGTCCGTTTTTGAGGCCAAAAATGGGCATCAAAAATGTCATATCTCAGCTATCATACAAGCTACGACCTTGCGGATGGTCTCGTTGGATTCACAATGACGAAACTAAGACAAAACCGTTGGAATTTTCCCGATAGCTCCCATAGAAGCCGAGATATCGACCTTCAAAGTTTGGGTTTTTTCGTTTTTCGGGTATACCCTCCCGTATCGAATTTTTTCACCAAAAATTGATTTTTTTCGAAATCAAACTAAGTATACCAGCGTCTTATTTGGGTCTCCTAGATTACGAAAACACCGGGTTATAACAGGATCCGAGCAGAACTAAGGGAATGAGAGCACTTTGAAAATCCTGAAAAAGTCGTTTTCGACGTCCGTTTTTGAGGCCAAAAATGGGCATCAAAAATGTCATATCTCGGCTATCGTACAAGCTACGACCTTGCGGATGGTCTCGTTGGATTTCACAATGACGAAACTAAGACAAGACCGTTGGAATTTTCCCGATAGCTCCCATAGAAGCCGAGATATCGACCTTCAAAGTTTGGGTTTTTCGTTTTTCGGGTATACCCCCCCGTATCGAATTTTTTACACATCTCGTGAGAGTTTTCGAAATCAAACTAAATATACCAGCGTCTTATTTGGGTCTCCTAGATTACGAAAACACCGGGTTATAACAGGATCCGAGCAGAACTAAGGGAATGAGAGCACTTTGAAAATCCTGAAAAAGTCGTTTTCGACGTCCGTTTTTGAGGCCAAAAATGGGCATCAAAAATGTCATATCTCAGCTATCATACAAGCTACGACCTTGCGGATGATCTCGTTGGATTCACAATGACGAAACTAAGACAAAACCGTTGGAATTTTCCCGATAGCTCTCATAGAAGCCGAGATATCGACCTTCAAAGTTTGGGTTTTTTCGTTTTTCGGGTATACCCCCCCGTATCGAATTTTTTCACCAAAAATTGATTTTTTTCGAAATCAAACTAAATATACCAGCGTCTTATTTGGGTCTCCTAGATTACGAAAACACCGGGTTATAACAGGATCCGAGCAGAACTAAGGGAATGAGAGCACTTTGAAAATCCTGAAAAAGTCGTTTTCGACGTCCGTTTTTGAGGCCAAAAATGGGCATAAAAAATGTCATATCTCAGCTATCATACAAGCTACGACCTTGCGAAAGGTTTCGTTGGATTCACAATGACGAAACTAAGACAAAACCGTTGGAATTTTCCCGATAGCTCCCATAGAAGCCGAGATATCGACCTTCAAAGTTTGGGATTTTTCATTTTTCGGGTATACCCCCCCGTATCGAATTTTTTCACCAAAAATTGATTTTTTTCGAAATCAAACTAAATATACCAGCGTCTTATTTGGGTCTCCTAGATTACGAAAACACCGGGTTATAACAGGATCCGAGCAGAACTAAGGGAATGAGAGCACTTTGAAAATCCTGAAAAAGTCGTTTTCGACGTCCGTTTTTGAGGCCAAAAATGGGCATCAAAAATGTCATATCTCAGCTATCATACAAGCTACGACCTTGCGAAAGGTCTCGTTGAATTCACAATGACGAAACTAAGACAAAACCGTTGGAATTTTCCCGATAGCTCCCATAGAAGCCGAGATATCGACCTTCAAAGTTTGGGTTTTTTCGTTTTTCGGGTATACCCTCCCGTATCGAATTTTTTCACCAAAAATTGATTTTTTTCGAAATCAAACTAAGTATACCAGCGTCTTATTTGGGTCTCCTAGATTACGAAAACACCGGGTTATAACAGGATCCGAGCAGAACTAAGGGAATGAGAGCACTTTGAAAATCCTGAAAAAGTCGTTTTCGACGTCCGTTTTTGAGGCCAAAAATGGGCATCAAAAATGTCATATCTCGGCTATCGTACAAGCTACGACCTTGCGGATGGTCTCGTTGGATTCACAATGACGAAACTAAGACAAAACCGTTGGAATTTTCCCGATAGCTCCCATAGAAGCCGAGATATCGACCTTCAAAGTTTGGGATTTTTCATTTTTCGGGTATACCCCCCCGTATCGAATTTTTTCACCAAAAATTGATTTTTTTCGAAATCAAACTAAGTATACCAGCGTCTTATTTGGGTCTCCTAGATTACGAAAACACCGGGTTATAACAGGATCCGAGCAGAACTAAGGGAATGAGAGCACTTTGAAAATCCTGAAAAAGTCGTTTTCGACGTCCGTTTTTGAGGCCAAAAATGGGCATCAAAAATGTCATATCTCGGCTATCGTACAAGCTACGACCTTGCGGATGGTCTCGTTGGATTCACAATGACGAAACTAAGACAAAACCGTTGGAATTTTCCCGATAGCTCCCATAGAAGCCGAGATATCGACCTTCAAAGTTTGGGATTTTTCATTTTTCGGGTATACCCCCCCGTATCGAATTTTTTCACCAAAAATTGATTTTTTTCGAAATCAAACTAAGTATACCAGCGTCTTATTTGGGTCTCCTAGATTACGAAAACACCGGGTTATAACAGGATCCGAGCAGAACTAAGGGAATGAGAGCACTTTGAAAATCCTGAAAAAGTCGTTTTCGACGTCCGTTTTTGAGGCCAAAAATGGGCATCAAAAATGTCATATCTCGGCTATCGTACAAGCTACGACCTTGCGGATGGTCTCGTTGGATTCACAATGACGAAACTAAGACAAAACCGTTGGAATTTTCCCGATAGCTCCCATAGAAGCCGAGATATCGACCTTCAAAGTTTGGGATTTTTCATTTTTCGGGTATACCCCCCCGTATCGAATTTTTTCACCAAAAATTGATTTTTTTCGAAATCAAACTAAGTATACCAGCGTCTTATTTGGGTCTCCTAGATTACGAAAACACCGGGTTATAACAGGATCCGAGCAGAACTAAGGGAATGAGAGCACTTTGAAAATCCTGAAAAAGTCGTTTTCGACGTCCGTTTTTGAGGCCAAAAATGGGCATCAAAAATGTCATATCTCGGCTATCGTACAAGCTACGACCTTGCGGATGGTCTCGTTGGATTCACAATGACAAAACTAAGACAAAACCGTTGGAATTTTCCCGATAGCTCCCATAGAAGCCGAGATATCGACCTTCAAAGTTTGGGATTTTTCATTTTTCGGGTATACCCCCCCGTATCGAATTTTTTCACCAAAAATTGATTTTTTTCGAAATCAAACTAAGTATACCAGCGTCTTATTTGGGTCTCCTAGATTACGAAAACACCGGGTTATAACAGGATCCGAGCAGAACTAAGGGAATGAGAGCACTTTGAAAATCCTGAAAAAGTCGTTTTCGACGTCCGTTTTTGAGGCCAAAAATGGGCATCAAAAATGTCATATCTCGGCTATCGTACAAGCTACGACCTTGCGGATGGTCTCGTTGGATTCACAATGACAAAACTAAGACAAAACCGTTGGAATTTTCCCGATAGCTCCCATAGAAGCCGAGATATCGACCTTCAAAGTTTGGGATTTTTCATTTTTCGGGTATACCCCCCCGTATCGAATTTTTTCACCAAAAATTGATTTTTTTCGAAATCAAACTAAGTATACCAGCGTCTTATTTGGGTCTCCTAGATTACGAAAACACCGGGTTATAACAGGATCCGAGCAGAACTAAGGGAATGAGAGCACTTTGAAAATCCTGAAAAAGTCGTTTTCGACGTCCGTTTTTGAGGCCAAAAATGGGCATCAAAAATGTCATATCTCGGCTATCGTACAAGCTACGACCTTGCGGATGGTCTCGTTGGATTCACAATGACGAAACTAAGACAAAACCGTTGGAATTTTCCCGATAGCTCCCATAGAAGCCGAGATATCGACCTTCAAAGTTTGGGTTTTTTCGTTTTTCGGGTATACCCTCCCGTATCGAATTTTTTCACCAAAAATTGATTTTTTTCGAAATCAAACTAAGTATACCAGCGTCTTATTTGGGTCTCCTAGATTACGAAAACACCGGGTTATAACAGGATCCGAGCAGAACTAAGGGAATGAGAGCACTTTGAAAATCCTGAAAAAGTCGTTTTCGACGTCCGTTTTTGAGGCCAAAAATGGGCATCAAAAATGTCATATCTCGGCTATCGTACAAGCTACGACCTTGCGGATGGTCTCGTTGGATTCACAATGACGAAACTAAGACAAAACCGTTGGAATTTTCCCGATAGCTCCCATAGAAGCCGAGATATCGACCTTCAAAGTTTGGGATTTTTAATTTTTCGGGTATACCCCCCCGTATCGAATTTTTTCACCAAAAATTGATTTTTTTCGAAATCAAACTAAGTATACCAGCGTCTTATTTGGGTCTCCTAGATTACGAAAACACCGGGTTATAACAGGATCCGAGCAGAACTAAGGGAATGAGAGCACTTTGAAAATCCTGAAAAAGTCGTTTTCGACGTCCGTTTTTGAGGCCAAAAATGGGCATCAAAAATGTCATATCTCAGCTATCATACAAGCTACGACCTTGCGAAAGGTTTCGTTGGATTCACAATGACGAAACTAAGACAAAACCGTTGGAATTTTCCCGATAGCTCCCATAGAAGCCGAGATATCGACCTTCAAAGTTTGGGATTTTTCATTTTTCGGGTATACCCCCCCGTATCGAATTTTTTCACCAAAAATTGATTTTTTTCGAAATCAAACTAAATATACCAGCGTCTTATTTGGGTCTCCTAGATTACGAAAACACCGGGTTATAACAGGATCCGAGCAGAACTAAGGGAATGAGAGCACTTTGAAAATCCTGAAAAAGTCGTTTTCGACGTCCGTTTTTGAGGCCAAAAATGGGCATCAAAAATGTCATATCTCAGCTATCATACAAGCTACGACCTTGCGAAAGGTCTCGTTGGATTCACAATGACGAAACTAAGACAAAACCGTTGGAATTTTCCCGATAGCTCCCATAGAAGCCGAGATATCGACCTTCAAAGTTTGGGTTTTTTCGTGTTTCGGGTATACCCCCCCGTATCGAATTTTTTCACCAAAAATTGATTTTTTTCGAAATCAAACTAAGTATACCAGCGTCTTATTTGGGTCTCCTAGATTACGAAAACACCGCGTTATAACAGGATCCGAGCAGAACTAAGGGAATGAGAGCACTTTGAAAATCCTGAAAAAGTCGTTTTCGACGTCCGTTTTTGAGGCCAAAAATGGGCATCAAAAATGTCATATCTCGGCTATCGTACAAGCTACGACCTTGCGGATGGTCTCGTTGGATTCACAATGACAAAACTAAGACAAAACCGTTGGAATTTTCCCGATAGCTCCCATAGAAGCCGAGATATCGACCTTCAAAGTTTGGGATTTTTCATTTTTCGGGTATACCCCCCCGTATCGAATTTTTTCACCAAAAATTGATTTTTTTCGAAATCAAACTAAGTATACCAGCGTCTTATTTGGGTCTCCTAGATTACGAAAACACCGGGTTATAACAGGATCCGAGCAGAACTAAGGGAATGAGAGCACTTTGAAAATCCTGAAAAAGTCGTTTTCGACGTCCGTTTTTGAGGCCAAAAATGGGCATCAAAAATGTCATATCTCAGCTATCATACAAGCTACGACCTTGCGAAAGGTCTCGTTGGATTCACAATGACGAAACTAAGACAAAACCGTTGGAATTTTCCCGATAGCTCCCATAGAAGCCGAGATATCGACCTTCAAAGTTTGGGTTTTTTCGTGTTTCGGGTATACCCCCCCGTATCGAATTTTTTCACCAAAAATTGATTTTTTTCGAAATCAAACTAAGTATACCAGCGTCTTATTTGGGTCTCCTAGATTACGAAAACACCGCGTTATAACAGGATCCGAGCAGAACTAAGGGAATGAGAGCACTTTGAAAATCCTGAAAAAGTCGTTTTCGACGTCCGTTTTTGAGGCCAAAAATGGGCATCAAAAATGTCATATCTCGGCTATCGTACAAGCTACGACCTTGCGGATGGTCTCGTTGGATTCACAATGACAAAACTAAGACAAAACCGTTGGAATTTTCCCGATAGCTCCCATAGAAGCCGAGATATCGACCTTCAAAGTTTGGGATTTTTCATTTTTCGGGTATACCCCCCCGTATCGAATTTTTTCACCAAAAATTGATTTTTTTCGAAATCAAACTAAGTATACCAGCGTCTTATTTGGGTCTCCTAGATTACGAAAACACCGGGTTATAACAGGATCCGAGCAGAACTAAGGGAATGAGAGCACTTTGAAAATCCTGAAAAAGTCGTTTTCGACGTCCGTTTTTGAGGCCAAAAATGGGCATCAAAAATGTCATATCTCGGCTATCGTACAAGCTACGACCTTGCGGATGGTCTCGTTGGATTCACAATGACGAAACTAAGACAAAACCGTTGGAATTTTCCCGATAGCTCCCATAGAAGCCGAGATATCGACCTTCAAAGTTTGGGATTTTTCATTTTTCGGGTATACCCCCCCGTATCGAATTTTTTCACCAAAAATTGATTTTTTTCGAAATCAAACTAAGTATACCAGCGTCTTATTTGGGTCTCCTAGATTACGAAAACACCGGGTTATAACAGGATCCGAGCAGAACTAAGGGAATGAGAGCACTTTGAAAATCCTGAAAAAGTCGTTTTCGACGTCCGTTTTTGAGGCCAAAAATGGGCATCAAAAATGTCATATCTCGGCTATCGTACAAGCTACGACCTTGCGGATGGTCTCGTTGGATTCACAATGACGAAACTAAGACAAAACCGTTGGAATTTTCCCGATAGCTCCCATAGAAGCCGAGATATCGACCTTCAAAGTTTGGGATTTTTCATTTTTCGGGTATACCCCCCCGTATCGAATTTTTTCACCAAAAATTGATTTTTTTCGAAATCAAACTAAGTATACCAGCGTCTTATTTGGGTCTCCTAGATTACGAAAACACCGGGTTATAACAGGATCCGAGCAGAACTAAGGGAATGAGAGCACTTTGAAAATCCTGAAAAAGTCGTTTTCGACGTCCGTTTTTGAGGCCAAAAATGGGCATCAAAAATGTCATATCTCGGCTATCGTACAAGCTACGACCTTGCGGATGGTCTCGTTGGATTCACAATGACGAAACTAAGACAAAACCGTTGGAATTTTCCCGATAGCTCCCATAGAAGCCGAGATATCGACCTTCAAAGTTTGGGATTTTTCATTTTTCGGGTATACCCCCCCGTATCGAATTTTTTCACCAAAAATTGATTTTTTTCGAAATCAAACTAAGTATACCAGCGTCTTATTTGGGTCTCCTAGATTACGAAAACACCGGGTTATAACAGGATCCGAGCAGAACTAAGGGAATGAGAGCACTTTGAAAATCCTGAAAAAGTCGTTTTCGACGTCCGTTTTTGAGGCCAAAAATGGGCATCAAAAATGTCATATCTCGGCTATCGTACAAGCTACGACCTTGCGGATGGTCTCGTTGGATTCACAATGACAAAACTAAGACAAAACCGTTGGAATTTTCCCGATAGCTCCCATAGAAGCCGAGATATCGACCTTCAAAGTTTGGGATTTTTCATTTTTCGGGTATACCCCCCCGTATCGAATTTTTTCACCAAAAATTGATTTTTTTCGAAATCAAACTAAGTATACCAGCGTCTTATTTGGGTCTCCTAGATTACGAAAACACCGGGTTATAACAGGATCCGAGCAGAACTAAGGGAATGAGAGCACTTTGAAAATCCTGAAAAAGTCGTTTTCGACGTCCGTTTTTGAGGCCAAAAATGGGCATCAAAAATGTCATATCTCGGCTATCGTACAAGCTACGACCTTGCGGATGGTCTCGTTGGATTCACAATGACGAAACTAAGACAAAACCGTTGGAATTTTCCCGATAGCTCCCATAGAAGCCGAGATATCGACCTTCAAAGTTTGGGATTTTTCATTTTTCGGGTATACCCCCCCGTATCGAATTTTTTCACCAAAAATTGATTTTTTTCGAAATCAAACTAAGTATACCAGCGTCTTATTTGGGTCTCCTAGATTACGAAAACACCGGGTTATAACAGGATCCGAGCAGAACTAAGGGAATGAGAGCACTTTGAAAATCCTGAAAAAGTCGTTTTCGACGTCCGTTTTTGAGGCCAAAAATGGGCATCAAAAATGTCATATCTCAGCTATCATACAAGCTAGGACCTTGCGGATGGTCTCGTTGGATTCACAATGACGAAACTAAGACAAAACCGTTGGAATTTTCCCGATAGCTCCCATAGAAGCCGAGATATCGACCTTCAAAGTTTGGGATTTTTCATTTTTCGGGTATACCCCCCCGTATCGAATTTTTTCACCAAAAATTGATTTTTTTCGAAATCAAACTAAGTATACCAGCGTCTTATTTGGGTCTCCTAGATTACGAAAACACCGGGTTATAACAGGATCCGAGCAGAACTAAGGGAATGAGAGCACTTTGAAAATCCTGAAAAAGTCGTTTTCGACGTCCGTTTTTGAGGCCAAAAATGGGCATCAAAAATGTCATATCTCGGCTATCGTACAAGCTACGACCTTGCGGATGGTCTCGTTGGATTCACAATGACGAAACTAAGACAAAACCGTTGGAATTTTCTCGATAGCTCCCATAGAAGCCGAGATATCGACCTTCAAAGTTTGGGATTTTTCATTTTTCGGGTATACCCCCCCGTATCGAATTTTTTCACCAAAAATTGATTTTTTTCGAAATCAAACTAAGTATACCAGCGTCTTATTTGGGTCTCCTAGATTACGAAAACACCGGGTTATAACAGGATCCGAGCAGAACTAAGGGAATGAGAGCACTTTGAAAATCCTGAAAAAGTCGTTTTCGACGTCCGTTTTTGAGGCCAAAAATGGGCATCAAAAATGTCATATCTCGGCTATCGTACAAGCTACGACCTTGCGCATGGTCTCGTTGAATTCACAATGACGAAACTAAGACAAAACCGTTGGAATTTTCCCGATAGCTCCCATAGAAGCCGAGATATCGACCTTCAAAGTTTGGGATTTTTCATTTTTTGGGTATACCCCCCCGTATCGAATTTTTTCACCAAAAATTGATTTTTTTCGAAATCAAACTAAGTATACCAGCGTCTTATTTGGGTCTCCTAGATTACGAAAACACCGGGTTATAACAGGATCCGAGCAGAACTAAGGGAATGAGAGCACTTTGAAAATCCTGAAAAAGTCGTTTTCGACGTCCGTTTTTGAGGCCAAAAATGGGCATCAAAAATGTCATATCTCAGCTATCATACAAGCTACGACCTTGCGAAAGGTCTCGTTGGATTCACAATGACGAAACTAAGACAAAACCGTTGGAATTTTCCCGATAGCTCCCATAGAAGCCGAGATATCGACCTTCAAAGTTTGGGATTTTTCATTTTTTGGGTATACCCCCCCGTATCGAATTTTTTCACCAAAAATTGATTTTTTTCGAAATCACACTAAGTATACCAGCGTCTTATTTGGGTCTCCTAGATTACGAAAACACCGGGTTATAACAGGATCCGAGCAGAACTAAGGGAATGAGAGCACTTTGAAAATCCTGAAAAAGTCGTTTTCGACGTCCGTTTTTGAGGCCAAAAATGTCATATCTCGGCTATCGTACAAGCTACGACCTTGCGGATGGTCTCGTTGGAATCAGAATGACGCAACTAAGAGAAAACCGTTGAAATTTTTTGGATAGTCTCCATAGAAGCCGAGATATCGACCTCCAAAATTTAAGATGTTTTTAATTTTTCGGGCATCGAATTTTTTCGCCAAAAATTTATTTTTTTCGAATTTAAACTACTATACTAGCATACTATTCTAATCACCTACATCACGAAAATACCGGGTTATAACGAGATTCAATTAGAATTAGGGGAATGAGAGCAATATAAGAAGCTTTCAAACTTTTGCTAAATATAAAATACATGTTAGTATGCTTTCGAAAAACTCATCAATTTACCAAAAAACTTTTAAATTTTAAGAAGTTCAGGTGTGCTCCTATCGATTTCTTTCCCCACTTTTCATTATAAAACTTTTTTCTCTTTACGAACCTATTACTGCCCAATCTTTGCAAAGTTTGTTGGCAAACTTATATCAATTTCTAAATTAGTTTATTTCCCTTAGCATCACCTGGGCACTCGTAAAAATCTTCAATATTGTCACTTCACATTTCACCTTGGAGAACTAATTTCTATCCGGGAAAGTTTAATTTAATTCAAAACGCGAGCAGCAACACATTGAAATAATTCAATTTACATCCCTTGGGAGTGGGTAATCTTAATGGGGGCTATTTGTCTACGTGAAGCCGTGTAATTACAACTAGAGCAGACAATAGAGTCGTTTAGGGCACAACTTACACTTTTAACTAGCAAGATGAGAGTTTGCCAAGGCTTTGAGGCAGTTGAGATGACCCTAATTATTTAGTGTCAGGAGTTTAGGTAAGTTTTAAGAAATTATCTTGTTGGGTCTGTCGTGCGGAGTTGTTTAGTTTAAAACCCTCGTTACATAGTTATTAATCCTTGTGCATAGGTTAAACAAATGGGGGGATAAACCCAGACGTATTATACTTACTAGTGAAGTATGATTATAATTTGAAAAATTCTTACCTTGGTGGACAAGTGTGTGTATTGCACTCCACTACAGTAGAATCAGGCTTTTGAGAGTCATTGCAAAGTTCTTCCTCCACTTCGACCCCGGTTACTCGGTTTTGGCAAACTGGTCTTGACATCTTATAGCCTGTAAGGTGTAAATTTCATAAATATTTAACTAATAATTGATAAAAAGTCTCAAGATGCAAGTCGAGTACACTACAAGTATTGATTATCACTAAGCATTACAACGTGTATGAAGTTGAGAGACCTGAGTTGACCATACCGGTATATGATTCTTTACTTTCATTTTGCTTGAAATATACTGATATTTGAATAAACGTTTTTTATATACAGGGTGTTTTTTATATATTGCTACAAAGTTCAGAAACGTGTTCTTTGGACAAAAATTCGCAAAAAAGTTCCTATAAACATAGGTCCTAAACCTTTTGGATTTTGAGCTACAGGGTGGTAAAGTTCTAACAAAAAAATATTTTTTTTTCGATAACTTAAATACCCCTGTAGATATTTGTCCAAAGATTGGTATGCAGGGTCTGTGTATCCAGAGCCATTTACCAACATACTTTTAACATTTTTATTTTGTTTTTATGTTGATTGATAACTCATGATCTACAAAAGCTAGAGGTATCGAATACAGTTCATTGGGTAATAATTGATTATTGAGGGTTGAAGCACTAAATCTAATATGCAGGACTCACAATATTGCTAGAATATAAATCTTTGGTGAATGGTCTATGAATTCATTGAGCATAAAAGAATTTTGTAAAATGATTAATGGGGAAACTTTAATGCTTATATTGTGGTATCAATAGAACTCCACATAAAACTACCCAGTTTTCAATATTTTAATGATAACATTATCAATATGATAAATAGTATCATCTGCAAAACAATTATTCTTCCATTAAAACCCAGATGTCTTTCATACCATACAGATAGAAACCACTTTACTCAAAGATAAAATAAATCTTCCTCTCTCTAAACGCCTTATTGCCTTGGTTTTTCATAACGACTTAATTATCTATACACAATAAGATACTACATAATAGACCTCCATTTACATAATAAGATTAAATCAGTAACTGATATCAATCCGGACAAAACCGAATTAACAATCCGTCCGGGCGTGCATTGTTTCCGAAAAATGAGCTAATTAACAGGCAACAAAAGCGCATCGTAAACAAAAGGGGGAGGAGGGCTTGAAAAATATGCCCGTCCGCCATACACAACGGCAAGTGGCATCGTCGCATTGTTTTTTAGTGGAAAAGCAGATTTTTGCTTCGGGATCATCATAATAACTAATCCGGTATTATACTACGTTTTCCAATTATTAGATTCGCGTTATTAAGAATTCCCGGGAATATTAAAGTGCTGGGGCCTGGTTAGGAATGGATGGATGCGGCCTGGCTCTTATTAAGAAATGGAAAATAGTCACGTTTGTGAATTCCCAGTAGCAGCAGATGGGTCGTAATTGGATCATGTTATTACTTCTTTTAATTGATTTTTAATTATTTGTTACGGATATTAATTTTTAATTCGGGAGTTCTTTAAGCCTGTATACTTCGCCTACTTTTGTATAGTGTACAGGGTCCTTTAACAAATTAAAAAACCTTAATTAATGAATTAGGAGATTCGGATTACAATTCTTAATCAGAAATGAAAGACTCAAAACAAACCTACAGTAAGTGAACAACTGACTTAAGTTGTTAAAGGAAAATTACAAATTTAAATAATCCTTAGTCGAAATTCTACTTTTGGATAAGACTGATGTAGCTGTATTAAAAGAACCAGTAGAAGATATCTAGAAATTTTGTGTATTATAGGCCAACAAAAATATAAATGAGTGGAATGAACTGAAATCATGTTCACAAAATTATCAACATTTATTCACTAAAAGTCAAAACCTTGAATTTTTATTTCAGGAGGGCCTGTAAGAAACAAAATATTTGTCCTCTTATTAGCACGTCAATATGTTAAGTTCTAGTGATTCCTAGTTAGCAGTTATTGATTTATGAGATATTCTCAAGTCTTCTTTTAAAAAATTACTAAAATCCATTCATCAAAAATCAAAGTTTATTAATGATTTTATTTATTATTAATTTAAATTTATTTATTTTATAATTCAAGTTGGTGTCAAAAAATCCACATGTTGGGCGCCAAAACATAGCAAAAGGCATTGAGAAAAAAATGCGGTTTATTTAAAAATATAATTTGAGCATAAAAAAAATTAAATAATTACCCCATGCTTCGCTATATAATAAGTCATGTTTAGTATCATGAAGCTCGTAATACCTAAATGGTAAAAAAGTGATGAAAAACAGAACAATTTTAAGTAAGTTTTTTATCAAGTCACGGTCTCATTAAATATATATAATTATATAGGTTACACCTGTTTGGCCCCTATTGGAACATCGTCAGGCCAAAAAGCTACAAAAATCACTTAACAACTGGTAAAGAAGTTTGATTAAATACCAAATTATGAAAATAACCAAAAAAACAAACTTTTGACCGAAATCAGTGAATACAGTTCAATTCTTGGAATAATAAATAAAAATGCCAGGATGTTCTTATGGAAAATATAAAGAAAAATACTTAAAAAGAGAAAAAATCTTAATAAAGTTAAAAAATAAAAAATAAACTATTTTCTGGGAACTAGTGGTATTGTCTTTCATTCCTGGAATCAAAGACAATAGTTTTCCAGAATTTCTTAAAAGAATAAAGGCAGAGAGTCCCTGAAATATATCAAAGAAAAGTACAAGAAAAGAAAAAAATTTAATTTAATCAGAAAATTAGAAATGAAACATTTTGTATAATTTTGTAAGTTCAAATCCTGGATAAAAAAAAAACCCTTTCTTCCAGGATTTTTTTAAGAAAAGATAAATAGAAACAATAAGACAAGTCTAAGGAAAATTTAAAGCCAATTTAAGAAAAAATTTATTGATTTTTTATTTTTTATGATATTTACACTTGGTGCAACATTTTGGCGCCCAACAATTTTTAAAACAAGGCGTCTTATGCTTTTGAGATATTTGAATACATTATTGTTGTAAATAAAGATGTTTTTTAAATGTATTCAGACATAACAATTTCCTGGATTTATTGGTATTAAACAATTGGCTTTGATTAATAAATTGAAACTAGGAGCACCTACTACGAAAATAATGATATTTATTCTTTACTATACTTCGGGTTAGGTCAGAAAATTAAGAAAATACCGATTTCTTCTATTACTCCTTATTCTTATGGGAATTGCTGGACTGCTTGGAAAAATATCAAAATAAAAAATTATTTTATGAATTATATAGAAAGAAATCAATATATCTTTATAGTATTTGGACATAAAGAATGCTGGCTATATACAGCATTTTAATAAGAAACCTTTGCAGGAATATCTTAATCCGGTTTAATATCAACGTTTAATAAGTTTTTATTATTGCATGAGAACAATTTTGATGAATAATTGTGAGATACAGAATAGGAACAGAGGTCAAGTTAATTAATTTAAAGGTGACTTAAACTGCTGTGAGTAACACAATGAACTAATATAAAAAAAAAATATTTTGAACTTTTACGTACAGTAAAAATTCCAAAAATTGAACACCAAATATTTGAATACAATAATGGGGTTCTTATATTGCTCAAAAGTAGGTAAATTAGAGTTGCATAAGAATTTTTTAGAAATCATTATCTAAAAAATATATATTTTAAACCTTGTCACCCAGTAAAAACTCCAAGCTATGTAATTTACAATAATATTTGAGAGGTAAAATGAGGTTGGTTGGTTACTGTTTTTTTATTAAATTCATTAATTCTGAAAGTAATGCAATTAACTATAAAAATTCAGAAACAAGTCATACTCTTACAAGTGCTGACTCATTCTACACTAAGTCGCAAAGTCAATAAAGCAAAAACTGTTAGACCTTGATGACAACAAAGATTGTATTGGATCATCAAATAGTAGCAGAACAAATTGCATTGATATGAGAATTAGAAACAAACAAATACAACTGGAAACAAGATAACTCATATTTTTATATAATAAAACTAGGGGTACGTAGTGGTTCAGTTTTTCACGGTTTATTTAAAAACTAGGCATTTTTATAAAAAAACTTTATAAGACAATTTTTGAAATGAACTAAATTTCCTTTAATTTCATATTTATTACATTCAAATATCGTGTCTATTAAAGTTACTAAAATTGCATTAAATTTAAAATAGACAAATTATAGTGACGTATTGCATATAGCACAATTTAAATCATTAAATATCTGCAAACTTCAACAAAATTTAAACAGGACTTGTATAATCTCCTAAACTTACCTCCTCCGCATGTAACACTACATAGAGAAGCATGAGTGAGGGCCCAATGGTAGAGCGGTTTGGCGCACGTAGATCCATCACCTCCACAAACTCCACACTCGTCCACTTGTTTCTCTGAGCCGATTTTTAAGTCACATCCCACCCTCTAAATAAAAGAAAAAAAAGCTTGTTTATCTTGAACCTATTTTGCTGAAACACTTGTCAGGGAAGTGTTGTAAATTCGATTTTCGTGCGGACAAAAGTAAGTCGATTATATGCCTGGTTTATCTGGTTTATCGAAGTTTACAATACGTCGCGAAATGTGCACTTTCCATTACATACAGAAAATTAATATAAATGTAAATATGGCGTATTGGAAAATCATCGTTATAAAGGAAAATGATTAAGTGCTTCTGACAAGGAGTCAAAAGAAAGTTTAGGCCGTGAGGAGTCATCTCAAAACTCAAAAGTGTTTTGTGAACTCTATATAAAAAGGAATTAAACGAAAATCTCAAGTAAGGCTTTCGTTGACAGGGCTAGTAAGCCGTGTAATAAAATGCCCTTCCTAAAACCAAGTTATATAGATTTTGGCAGCACCCTGATAAGGGTATTTGTTTTCTATAAACAAGACAGTTTATTGGTTTGTTAAGAAATCGATAAAGATAACATACACAGGGTGATATATGCTTCATTTCCTACTACGTCCCAGATCAATTTAATATTAGATTCATTCTTAACCATTCTTAATCATTCTTAAACTTAACAACAAAATACCAGGGAAAATTAAGACAACAAAAATCTTACTCATTTATAATGTTTATACATACTCGTACATTGATTCAGTGTAGTCTTGTCAAAAATAAGTTTGTTTACTATTTTACAAGCGATATAATACAATCTCCCTTTCTAAAATTGAGATTTATAATTTTAGGAAGGATGGTGGTTTTATCTCTTGGAAATATGGCCGTTTACTTCTAGGATATTGTTTATTTTCGTGTGCGAAATACGTAGTAGAGCGTTAACGGATAGCCTTAAGGGTTAAAGGATTATAAAGGGGAAGTTTTTATAAGCATTATATTACGCTGAATATTAATTAAGACATTAAAGGTTTATTAATTTCCCACAAATAAAGCGGAAAAAGGGAATATGCCTAAAAGTTAGTTTTGACATAAATATCGTATAAATATTTAATTAAATCAGGCCTTTATAGGTAAAAATTAATAATACTAGGTAATATTCTCAATATAATTTTAAACATTATATATGAAACTTAAAAATGATAAAAAACTTCTTTGTCTTATACATTTTTTGTAAAAAAAAAATACGGCATCACTTTCTCGCAAATATATAAACTAAAGATAATTTTCCTTTTCCATCCTCTTCTAATTTTCAAGTTAAAATAGGGATATATAGTGCTTTTCTTTAATGTCCCTCCCCCTCCCTTCTTATTTTTTAAACAAATTAATTCAAAATTATGAAGTTTAAGGTAATGCAATTGATGAATGAATAGGTACTATGTTTTAAAGTAAAATTGACAGATGAAAATTTCAAGATGGCTGCTGGACGCCATTGAATATTCTGCTTTTTAATTCATAAAAATATTTATAGTTTAGTTCAATTCATATAGAACATTGAACAAAAATTTAAATAAAAAAACTAGCTATTACAGGGATTTTAATAAATATTTTATAAATAAATCCCGCAATAAATATAAAATAAAATTCATTAAAAATCGGAGTACTAAAATACGAGTTATAGGCCATGGAACCTAAAAAAATTTTTCTACCTTTATTTTATTAGGAGGTCACCTACAAAAATTTAAATAAAAAATTATTTAATAAAGAGATCTTAATGAAATTTCATAGGGATATTAAGAAGGGATCCGAAATTAATTTCAAGTAGAAATCATGTCAATCGGATCATCAGAACACGATTATAAGCCAGAAAACTCCAAACAATTTTTCTACTTTTATTTTACTAAGACGTAAACCTACAAAAATTTGAATAAAAAATTCATTATTACAGGGATTGAAATGAAATTTCACAAATATTTAAAAAAGAGTCACAGAATTAATTTGTAGTAAACATCATTGAAATCGAAGCATTCAACTAGGAGTGATAAGTCAGAGAACCCAAAATTTATTTTTTACTTTTATTTTACTAAGGCGTGGCCTACGAAAATTTAAATAAAAAATTAGTTATTACAAAAATTTTGATAAAATTTCATATAGATTTTTAAGAGAGTTTCAAAATTAGTGTAAAACAAATATCGTTGAAATCATAATATAATTACAGTAAGAGTTATAGACCAAAGAATCCAAAACAATTTTTTAATGTTTATTGTACTGGGACGTCAACTACAACAATTTGAAGAAAAAATTTAATATTACGGGGATTTTAATAAAATTTCACAGAATTAGTGTTAACACTAATAACAAACAGGTCTTAATAAACATAATTGATAGTGACAGTCAAACAAAATTCATTAAGGGATCAGTTGCTAAAAATTTAGAATAGGAAGTGATAGGAACGCCTGATAATTCTATAATGCCCTTAGAAACGATCTCCGCGGTACCTCCCAAGTTTTGTAACCGCATGTCGTTTATGTTAAGTTACAAGTACCTGAGATACGTTTTGATCCCTTCACCCCCCTATATCTTTAAGATCTTTAAGATAACATACACTAACGGTTTTCAAAGCAATTTTAAAGGGATGTCCTTATAAGTTGGAGCGAAAAATTACTGGAAAATAGAGGAAACAAGTGTCGTCATTATAACAAGCTGTTTTTAACGAACTTTTGACCCCTTTCGCGGTATTTTTATAACAGATAATCAGAAAGAACCTAGAATTAGTTTTAAGCAGAAAACGTGTAAATCGGGCCATCAGAACAGGATTTATAGGCCGGAGAACCCAAAACAATTGTTCTAGTTGTACTTTACTGGGATGTTACCTACAAAAATGTGAATAAAAAATTCGTTATTGGAGGTATTTTAATGAAATTATATAGAGATTTTAAGGAATGTCTCAGGTCTAATTTGAAATAAAAATCATTAAAATTGGAGCATTAAAATACAAATTATAAGCCAGAGAACCTGAAACTATATTTCTATTTTTATTTTACTAGGACGTGACCTACAAAAATTTGAATAAAAAAATAGTTATTAACGGGATTTTAATAACATTTTACACATATGTTAAGAAGGGACCTGGAATTAATTTTAGGCAGAAATGATGTAAATAGGAGCATAAAAACAGAAATTATAGTCCAGAGAACCCAAAACAATTTTTTTATTTTTATTTTACTGGGACATCACCTACAGAAATCTGAATAAAAAATTTGCTATTCTAGAAATTTTTATAAAAGTTCATACAAAATTTAAGAGGAGCTCCAGAATTAATTTAAAATAAAAATCATTAAAATCGGTGCATGAGAATTCGAGTTTTAAGCCAGAGAACCCAAAACAATGATTCTTATTTTTATTTACTACGATGTCACATATAAACATTTGAATAAAAAATTCGCTATTAACAAAAGTTTTAATCAAATTTTATAGAGATTTTAAAAGTGAGTCTCGGAATTAATTTAAAATAAAAATTAATAAAATCGGAGGATTAAAATACCCAAAACAATTTTTTTAATTTCTCTTTACTATGATGTCATCTATTTATTATTTTAATTTAGGAGACTCATGAAATAAAAAGCAGAATACTCAGAAAAATATATTTTAACCATAGTGTTTACGGTTCATCGCAGTCCAGCATATAATTTTAAAACTATTGCATTTTTTGTTTAATGGTTTCTAAAGAATAACTTTTTTACATTTTTCAGTAAAAATTGTCAGTAGTATTTTGTAATGATTGATTACCTTGAAGATCGAACTTGTTCCTCGGAAACCATTACACAAAAAGTTGAAATTGGCCTGATTGAGATAAATCCTATACATCATTTATAGAACTATAGTTTTCGAGATTTGCTTTCTTTAAATATAAGTGGTCATGTTGAGAAACCTTTACTCCTTGGCAAAACAATATATACAATTAATTAAAGCATCCCTCCAATACACTAATTAGATTTTTCTTATGTAACTATGATCTCTCAAGATTTTATATCAGTGTTTCACAGTAACTGTTATTTCTAACTTATTATTCCTTATCCATCAGAATCATTCTCAAGCAAAACAAGAAAATATTAGAGAGAGAGAACAAAAAGAGGCGAAGATAAAGGACCCGTTGACGTTTCTCCGCACATTTTGCCGAAAAACAAACAGATAGTGAAAACGTATAGCCGGGGTTAAAACGGGGTTTTACATCATACCGTCCTTATCTTAAAGTCGGTTCTGCTGTTTTCCTTCGCGTAAAGAAAAACGAGAAAAAATGACGCGTACGTAAGAATGTGTCAGTGAGCGATATTTCAATTCAACCTTAACGCGTTTCATCCCCTTAATAGAGTGCATTTTAAATATTCATGGGGATAATTAACGTCTTTTGCGAAAACGATCTCGGGGCATTTAATATCTTCTTATGAAATATTGAGAAATTCCGCTGCGTTTTAGAGGGGTCTGATGCCTCCCAAGCGAGTGGCAATTACGTTTGCGATTTTTAGGATCCTGAATTATTACAGAACTTTTAGGCGCTTTGCTTGAATCTTAGTTCCAACGAAGATGCTCTTAAAAGGATCATTATTTATTTAATAAATAATTATTATGTAAAACGTTGTTGTACAGAATGTAGCAAAGTAGCATCGAATAAGCAAGAATAAATAGAATCTTCAATTTTGCACACGATAATATTTATTTAAAATAGCTTTAAAAAGTACAACCTGGTAAACTTCATCCTTTTTATTATATAATCTGTGGACAATAGTATTTTAAAATAATATTTGAGCAGAGGAAAAAAAACAATTTTTATATGTAATCTTGATGTTTCAAATGGCTTAAATCATTAATAAGTGTATCTGCTTTTAAACCACTTTCTTCACATTTAAAAACCTTGATCATGAACACAACCCAATTCATGGTACTATTCTTAAAGCAATATTAAACATAAGAAAAATTCTAATTAATCTAACAATAACTTTCCGTTCGTTAAATACTCGATTGCACAAAAATAGTCCACTAATTTATTTACACCTTTATACTACTAATCATAATCACTTAACAACTACTAAAAATATTTATTTTAATAGTTTTTACTTACTACTATTTATGTCCGATTTAAATCTCGCGCCAATATTCCTAATCGAACTAACCAGACTGAATTCAAACTCTATAACATTTTGGAAGCAAGTTATTAAATTTACAGATGATTCATGGATATATGCTAAGGATAAATTGGTTGGCAATAAGTCAATGCTCAAAGAAAATCAATTTCTTAGAAGGAGATAAACTTCCTAAAAAACCATACAGTACTTTAGTTGAACCCATAGAAGCAGTACTTTTGAACCAATTTTCCATTATATCTCCTATTGTCTACAAAAGCATAAAACAGCTTTGTATTCCTAGACCAAACAAGAAATAGCTTTTATGGGCTAGAAGGAACCAATTTCAATACTCCAAAAGAAGTAAATAATAGATTCCTAGAAGAGGCAATAAAATAATTTCCAAGAAAAAAAAGAAAAGACTTAGAACTTCTAGAAGTAGTAAACAATGGATTCCTGGAAGAAACAAGAAAATTGCTCTAGAAATCAGAAGTACGTTTGTTGAGGCAATTTGCCTACCTTGCGTTCAGCGGTGTATAGGCAACCAGCCTGACCACGAATTGCGTAATTTTATCGTGTAAGTCTTAGAGAATACTATTTTACAGCAACTATAAAAATTATAATCAATGAGAGAATAGTATTTCGATTTATAAGAACGAATATATTGTATAACCCTATCTCAGTTTAAAGATTAGAAGGGTATGGGAATAAAAATATGTTTTTCTTGTCTAGTTTGACAAATCACGAGATAAAAATACTGTTTCCAGGCGACCCAAACACTATAATATAGAAAATGAAACGATGATATAGAAAAATGTGGAAAAGTCGAATTCTTATTTATATATCCCTATGCGAAGTGATGTTTTTCGGGTTTAATTTGACAAATTAAAGGAGAAAATGCTATTTGCAGCTAATCCTTATTAAGAAAATGAAATGGTGATTTAAAAAAAGATGAAAAAATGGAATTCTCATTTATACAGTACTTTTCTTTAATGTCCTTCCCCCTCTTTATTTTTTGAAAGGATCAATTTAACAACAAACTTTAGGTAATGCAATTGATGAATGAATACTATGTTTTAAAGCAAAATTGACAAATAAAAATTTTAAATTGGCTGCTATGCGTCATCTTGGAGAAAAAAATTAAATAGAAAGGTTGGTCTTGTGGCACATCATTTTGAAGTTCCTGACCAGTACTTTATAATCCTAGAATATAAATTCAATATCTTTACCTACTACAAAATTGAAACGTACATTGAAAATTGAAACGAAATTTATCACGTGGTATTTGCGCTTCTAGTGAAAACCGTAGAACTGCTGCCATCTCTCCAGGCGAATCAACATTGACCTTGTACGTGTCCAGATAAGGTACACATGGCACACGACATCAAAAAATAAAACCTGTACAATCGGGTGCCATGTGTACCATATTTGGACACAGCTTTTTTAAACTAAAAAAAGCAACAATTACATAAATTTTTACACATGCGTTCGTTTTGATGCACACAGACACTGTTTTTAATAAAAAAGTTACGTGGCCCGTAGAACCCGGTAATTTTTTTTTCTAATTGGGACTGGCAGTTAACGTGTTAACAGCATATTGCCCATACCCCAATTTTAGAGCCTAAAAGCCATTATCCCACAATTTAACAATAATATTTTAGCCAGTAATAAAAAAGTAAATCAAGATATTATTATATTATAACTTGCCAATAAGAGATAAATTATTTTATTTCTTCCAGGCACTTCAAGAAGGAAAAAATCAGTACCTTGATATTTAGAGTATGGATTTTAGTAATTCTCTTAAAAAGGGGTAGTAAAGTTAAGTTAAAGCTGATAAAAAGATGACAGAGATAGCCATATGGAAATAGCTCTGACGCGCAAACAAAAGATAACAGTTATTCAAGAATACATTGTATTTACTAATTGAAATGTTTTCATTTTTTTAACTTTTAAAGAAAATCTTAGTGTCCACAATTGGTACAACTAAGTGTACATTATAGGAAAAATATTGAAATTTATATGAACATCCAATATTGTGCTTCTACATTGATTATTCATTGGATATCATTTAAACAATATTCGATTTTGCACAGAATAATGTAGAATTGGTTTGTCCAAAAGAGGACATCTATTATATATACAAAGACTTAAAGGGTGCTAAATTGCGTAAAGGTGCAATGTTTCAATTTTCAATGTATATAATACGTAGTACATTTAATAATTACCTGAATACATTAACATTTAAGTTGAATAAATACGTTGAGTTTAATTAAGAAGATGGTGGAAATGGCTGCCTTGAACTTTTTGACACAAGAACACTCGGTCCGAACATCGATATTTCTACTAATATTCGTTATTGTCTGTCGTAAATCCAATATTGAAGTAGGTTCAGTTTTGTACACCTTTTGCTTCAAAATTCTGCTTTTTATATTAAAAGTCTCCTAAATTAAAATAATAAATAGATGACATCATAGTGAAGAGAAATTTAAAAAAAAATTTTGAGTATTTTAATCCTCCGATTTTATAATTTTTTATTTTAAATTAATTTCGGGACTACTTTTAAAATCCCTAGGAAATTTGATTAAAACTTTTTTTAATAGCGAATTTTTTATTCAAATTTCTGTAGGTGACGTCGTAGTAAAGAAAAATTAGAATCATTGTTTTGGCTTCTCTGGCTTATAACTCGAATTCTCATGCACCGATTTTAATGATTTTTGTTTTAAATTAATTCTGGAACTCCTCTTAAATTCTGTAGGAATCTTTATCAAAATCTCTGTAATAACAAATTTTTTATTCGAATTTTTGTAGGTGATGTCCCAGTAAAATTAAAATAGAAAAATTGTTTTGGGTTCTCCGGACTATAACTTGTGTTCTGATGCTCTTATTAACATGATTTCTGCTTAGAATTAATTTCAAGCCCCTTCTTGACATCTCTATAAAATGTTATTAAAATCCCTGTAATAACTAATTTTTTATTCAAATTTTTGTAGGTCACGTTCTAATAAAATAAAAGTAGAAAAATTATTTTCAGTTCTTTGGCTTATAATTCGTATTTAAAGGCTCCGATTTCAATGATTATAATTTTATACTAATTCTGAGACTTTTTATTAAATCTCTAATTTTTTATAGTTACATTCTAAAAATTAAAAATAAATTAAAAGTTTGCTGATTTATCTATGAATGTAATGTGGTTTTAGGCATATGTTATATTATAATAATATCTTAATACACGGTGGGATAATGAAAGTTGGTTTGATTGATGATTATTTCAAATATACTAAGAAATTTAAATATCTAAACAGATAACCAAATAATGCAAATAATATGGTACTAAAAGGAGATGACGACGATAATGAAGAAAAAGCCAGAAAAAATCATAGCTGAAATTGAAATAAGCCTCGTATCTTTCAGACGTTATGAATCTGATCAAAAAATAAATAGAAAAAGCAAATATGCCAACAAATTTGAATACTTCCATACTTACCAAAAGAAGACATTCCAAATGTCTTTTTTCCTAGTAAGTACATTACAGCTTAAGTGGAAAAGCGTATCATACCATTGCCAAATAATCAATCTGATCAAAAAAATCGAAATAGAAGTAGCAAATATTTCAAGAAATTTAATAAAAAAATTCGGATCCATGATAAAATAAAACTAGTTATAAGTTATTCTTCTCTCTGTAAATTTTGGTCAAAATACTTTAACTAATGAAACAACCATTCATCGGATAATTTATCTACACTCAATTACTCTCCATAAAAGAACTTTATAAGAAATAATTATAGATAGCTTAGAGTAGATTAATTTATTGAAGAAAACATCGTAAAATATAGGATTTATTTTTTCAGAGTAAGGAAAACATTGTAAATCATTGCAATGAACTAATTCTTTTAAAATCGATAAAGATATAGTCCATATAGTTTATAAGAATTATTGGTACTATAAGTCTTATATTTGTTTCTCATTATTAAACTGCTATAATACTAGAGAAGTATTTATACTTATATTATAGAAGTATTATACTATTATAGAAGTATTAATAAATAAAATATAATAATAAAATTTTTTTTTCAAATTTTCTGTATTAACGAATTTTTTATTCAAATTTCTTTAGGTGACGTCCCAGTAAAATAAAAATAGAAATATTGTTTCGGGTTCTCTGGCTTATAACTCGTATTTTAATGCTTCGATTTTAATGATTTTTATATCTAATTAAGTCCGAGACTTTCCTTAAAATTTCTATAAAATTTCATTAAAATGCCTCCAATAACGAATTTTTTATTTACATTTTTGTAGGTGATGTTCCAGTAAAGTAAAAATAGAAAAATTGTTTTGGGTTCTCTGGACTATAATTTCTGTTTTGATGTTCCTATTTACATCATTTCTGCTTAAACTTAATTCCAGGTCCCTTCTTAACATCTCTATAAAATGTTATTAAAATCCCGTTAATAAATAATTTTTTATTCAAATTTTTATAGGTCACGTCCTAGTAAAATAAAAGTAGAAAAATTATTTTGAGTTCTCTGGCTTATAATTCGTTAATATTCTTATTTTATACTAATTCTGAGACTTTTTATTAAATCTCTATAGAATTTCATTAAAATCTCTATACTAACGAAATTTTTATTCAAATTTCTGTAGGTGACATCCCAGTAAAATAAAAATAGAAATATTGTTTCGGGTTCTCTGGCTTATAACTCGTATTTTGATGCTCCGATTTTAATGATTTTTCTTTCAAATTAAGTTTGAGACTTTCCTTTAAATCTCTAAATAATATCATTAAAATGCCTCTAATACCGAATTTTTTATTCACATTTTTGTAGGTGATCTCCCAGTAAAGTAAAAATAGAAATATTATTTTGGATTCTTTGGCCCATAACTCGTTTTCTGATGCTCCGATTTACATGATTTCTGCTTGAAACTAATTTTGGGTTCCTTCTAAACATCTGTTATAAATATACCGCCGATTAAAACGTATCTTAGGAACTTAACTTAAGGACATGCGTTTACAAGACTTGGAAGATACAACGGAGTATCAGGCGTTTCTATCACTTCCAAATCTAAATTTTAGGCAACTGATTCCTTAATGAATATCGTTTGACTGCCACTGTCTAAAATTATTTTTACAAAGGCCCTGTGAGTTATAAGTATTAAGAACATTTTATGAAATTTTATTAAAATCCATGTAATAAATTTTTGTATGATTTAAGTGATGTCCCAATAAAGAAAAATTATTTTGGGTTTTCTGGCCTATAATCTAATATGTTCTAATGCTTCGATTTACATCATTTTTCTTTAGGATTAATTCTGGGTCCCTTTTTAACGTCTCTGTGAAATTTAATTAAAATTCCTGTAATAATGAATTTTCTATTTAAATTTTTGTAGGTGATGTTATAATAAAATAAGAATAGAAAATTTGTTTTGGGTTCTCTGGATTACAACTCGTGTTCTGGGACCAAAATACATTTTAGAAAAAACACCATTAGTGCATTTTAGTTTTTTTGTTATTTCAAAATTAGATGCTAGTTTATTTATTTTATTTTATTTATTTTGAATAATAATAGTAGGGTTTTTTGAAAAGGAAATATATATAAGTATTATTGTCTCCTAAAAATAATTCTGCTTTTGTTAAAAAATCGTCTTTTGTTAAAGCAATGGTGGTCGTATTTCCTTTGTTATTATTAGGTATATTAGAGTGTTCTTTTCAAAAACGTTTTTTTTTTTTTTACTTTATTAGATATCTGATTTATGGCTAACACGATGACTATTATTTGTGGGGTTTATCATGACATTACTAACTTTATTTCTTTTCTCAATTCTTAAATTTTCTATAATAATTTGTTCTAAAGGACTAATGCTGTTTATTGAGTAAGGAATATTGATCTTTTCTCCAAGACTTAAAATATGTTGCACCTCATTAGGAAACTCAGTAGATGTTAAGTTGACATGTTTTATTAAGATTGTTATTTTTACTATATCTTTTATTAGTTTATTAATTTGCTTGAAATTTATAGAATTATATTATTTATCGTAAGCACTTATCTGCAATTGTAAAAACAAATTTGTTAGTTCTTGAATAGTTTTTTATTATTTATTTTAGTGCTTGTTAGTTAATTCAAATTGAATAATTAATATAAACTAAATAAATTATAACGCCTATTTTTAAAAGGTGTATCTTCAGTTAATAAATATTGTAAACAATTCGTTGATATTGATAAAAGTAAAAAATTATTTCCAGTTCTTTGGGTTATAATTCGTATTTATAGGCTCTGATTTCAATGATTTTTCTTTTATACTAATTCTGAGACTTTTTATTAAAGCTTTATGGAATTTCATTAACATCTCTGTACTAACAAATTTTTTATTCAAATTTCTGTTGTAGGTGACGCCCAGTAAAATAAAAATAAAAACATTGTTTTGGGTTCTTTGGCTTATAACCTGTATTTTAGTTCTTTGATTTTAATGATTTTTATTTGAAGTTAATTATAAGACTCCCTTTAAAATCTCCATAAAACATTATTAAAATCCTTGTAATAACGAATTTTTTATTTAAATTTTTGTAGGTGACGTCTAAGTAAAATAAAAATAGAAATATTGTTTCGAGTTCTCTGGCTCATAACTCGTATTTTAATGTCCCGATTTCAATGATTTTTATTTCAAATTAGGTCTGAGACTTTCCTTAAAATCTCTGTATAATATCATTAAAATACCTCCAATACCGAATTTTTTATTCACATTTTTGTAGGTGATATCCCAGTAAAGTACAACTAGAAAAATTGTTTTGGGTTCTCCGGCCTATAAATCGTGTTCTGATGGTCCGATTTACACGTTTTCTGCTTAAAATTAATTCTGAATTCTCTATTTGAATGCTTCGATTTCAATGATTTTTACTTTCAAGTAATTCTGGGACTCTTTTTCAAATATTTGTGAAATTTTATTTAAATCCTTGTGACAGTGAATTTTTTATTCAAACTTTTGTAGGCCACGTCTTAGTAAAATAAAAGCAAAAAAATTGTTTTGGGTTTTCTGGCCTATAATCGTGTTCTGATGATCCGATTTACATGATTTCTACTTAAGAATAATTCCGGATCTCTTTTTAATATCCATATGAAATTTCAATAAGATGTAATTTTTTATTTAAATTTTTGTAGGTGACGTCCTAGAAAAATTAAAGTAGAAAAATTGTTCTAGGTTCCCTGGCCCATAACTCGTATTCTAGTACTCCGATTTTAATGAATTTTATTTTATATTTATTGCGAGATTTCTATTAAAATATGTGTGAAATATCATTAAAATCCCTGTAATAGCTAATTTTTTATTCAAATTTTTGTTCAATGTTCTATATGAATTGAACTAAACTGGCAATGGAAACTAAACTGAAAAAATTTTTTTTTATGAATTAAAATGCAGAATATTCAAAAAATTAGGTTCTATAAATAATGTTCAGAATTCATCTCAATCTAGCATATAGTTTTAAAGTTATTAAACTTTTTATGGAAGGGCTTCCAATCTTCAAGGTGTAAGTGATTTGGTAGGAAAATCTAAAAAGCTACTAGGAATATTTTTATGAAATAAAGAACAAATTATTCAGAAGAGTATTATCAACCAATGATATATATGGTCCATCTAAATCCAGCCTATAGCTTCAAATATATTAGACGTTAATTTTTTTTTTCGAAAATAACACAAAACTTAAAGAACACTTCAGGTAGGCTAGATTTTTGTGGAAATTAATTAGGGCTAAGGATAGAATGATGTGGATATTTATTTGTATATTTTGTTTTTGTGGTTCTTTTTTTTTGTAATGATTAACATATATTTTATTTATTTATTTATTTGTAACAACAATCAGGAGCCCATGCAGATATTTGGTTTTCTAGGTGCACAATAAATAAAACATAAATTTGTGTAACGGTTTCTGAGGTACAACTTCAATATTCAAGTTGATCACCCACATTCAGAGAGTAATCGAATATTGAGATCCTCTAAAGATGAAGAAATTTAAAAAATGAATAACTCTACACTAAATCAATGAGCCTACACAATATTTACCTCACATCTCCCATCGATACACATATCCAGACTTCCCGGTCTACACCTGGTACCGTCATGGACTTTTTCCTGGAGTCGAGCAACCACCAGGAGAGCGTCATCGGATGCTCCCTTCAGTTTCCCTTTGCACGTGAGGGCACAAGGCTCGTCGTCGTCGTAGAAGGGTTGCCACCGGTACATGCCACCCTCGAAGGGTAAATCGTCGAATGAGGCGCATTGTTCGGCCCGGAATTCCGGTGGGGAGTCCGGACATGGCTGGAAAAAAACAGTTTTTTTTAGTTACATTGTAAAACCTTAAAATTAATAACTAAACTAAAATTTAAAACCCTATGCCCTATACATTGCCCTCATTTCAAAATCGTAAATAGGCCATTAGGTCCTGAGAGTCTGATTAATATATTTTACCTTTAAATGTTATGGCGGAAGGTTAATGGAGGAAAATGAAGTCCCTTTTTAAAAGTCTTTTATTTATTTTTAAATTATTTAGTAAATAAATCGACAATATTATAATTTTTTACGCTATCCCATCATGCAGTTTGCCCACACCGCGAGCCTTGCTCTTGAAATAACGAATGTGGGGGCAAAACTTTCACTACTTAATCGACTGACTCGGTTGGGTTGCAATTTTCAAGTTCACGGTTAATTGGACTGGCTTTGTAACTAAAGCGATTTACTGGTGTACCTGCTGTGTCTTGATATCGCGGATATTTAACAATAAAATGCCGAGATATCGGACTTAAATTTCAAGTAAATAAAAAATGGGTAATTTAATTAAGTTGAGCATATGTTTCATGTTTATAAGAATTATTTTTAGGGATATAGGTTCGCCTGAAAATGTCAACATTATTACTATCGTCAAAATTTATCAAGTCAAGTGGTATTTTGCGAGTGTATTAGAAAAAATGACATAGAAATTTAAACATCATTTCTTTCTATCTTTTGTAGAACCCTGAAGATGAATTTATTAAAATTTAAAACGTCGGCAAAAAACAAATAGTTTTCTTGAACCATAAAAAATTCACCCACAAAATTCCACTTTTAATTATCACTATTTTTTAATAAATAGTAAATCTATTGAATGATTACATTTACATCACTTTCTAGTTATTATAGATTATTTTATCAACCTTTAAATAAAAAAATCTTTTCTATCTCTTTTCTTATATTTGCGTAAGACGTGTAGACGATCATCGAGCATTCTGCCATTGAACTCGGCACCCAAGCAAATTTGATTAAGAAAATATTTACCCTTGAGAAAGAAGGGCCGAATTGGATGGCAGAATGTCAGAATGTGGTCTTTACATCCAGCTCACATTGTTATCCTTTATGCCTATGCTAAAATTCTATCGATTCCATAAATGTTGATCTTCTTAAAGAAACAGGATGGAAGAGTTTTAAGGAAGAATATAACGTCGTCAATCTATGGGCAGAACTTGTGGAGTTTAAACCTACGTACTAAGTGAGATGAACGAGTTCTATGCTAAAAAATTTTTTTTTTATCAATAGAATGTCACCTACAAAAATGTCAATAAAAAATTTCTTATTACAGGGATTAAAATGAAATTTCATAAAGATATTAAAGGGAGTCCCAGTATTAATTTAGAAAAAAAATTGTTGAAATCGGAGTATGAGAATACGAGTTATAGGCCAGAGAACTCAAAACAATTTTTCTAGTACGTTATCAACAAAAATTTAAATAAAAATTTCGATATTACAAAGATTTGAAGGAAATCTCATAAAGATTTTAAAAGAAGTCTCAGAATCAAATTAAAATTAAAATTATTGAAACAGAGCATTAAAATACGCATTGTAGGCCAGAATAACCCAAAAAAAATTTTTTAGTTTTACTTTACTAGAACGTCACCTGCAAAAATTTAAATAAAAAATTTATTATTACATGGATTTAAGTGAAAATTCATTAAAATATTAAAAGGTGTCTCAGAATTAATTTGAAATAAAAATCATTAAGGTCAGAGCATTAGCCTATGAGTTATAGATCAGAGAAACCAAAACAATTTTTCTAATTTTTCTTTACTAGGACGCCACCTACAAAAATTTAAATAAAAAATTCGTTGTTACAGGACTATTAATGAAATTTTACAGTAATATTAGGAAAGAATCCATAATTAATTTCGAGTAAAAATCATATTAATCGGACCATTAGAATATGAGTTATATGCCAGAGAACCCAAAACATTATTTCTACTTTTATTTTACTGGGACGTTATCTCTAATTATTTGAATAAAAAACTTCCTATTACAGGGATTTTTATGAAAATTCAGAATAACGTTAAGGAGAGATCCAAAATGAATCTTAAGGAAAGATCATGTAAATTAAAGTATTAGGACGCGAGTTGTAGGTCAGAGAACCCAAAACAATTTTTTTACTTCTTTTTTACTGGAACATCACCTACAAAAATTTAAATAGAAAATTCGGTATTACACGAATTTTAATGAAATTTCACAATAATATTAAAAAAGAATTCATAATTAATCTAGTGTAAAATATATGGTAATCGGGCCATTAGAGTATGAGTTATAGACCAGAGAACCCAAAAAAAATTTTCTACTTTTATTTTACTGGGACGTTACCTCTAATAATTTGAATAAAAAACTTCCTATTGCAGGGATTTTTATGAAAATTCAGAATAACGTTAAGGAGAGACACAAAATGAATTTCAAGTAAAAATCATGTAAATTGAAGTATTAGAACGCGAGTTATAGGTCAGAGAACCCAAAACAATTTTTTTACTTCTATTTTACTGAAACATCACCTACAAAAATTTGAATAAAAAATTCGGTATTACACGAACTTTAATGAAATTTTACAGCAATATTAAGAAAGAATCCGTCATTAATTTATTGTAAAAATTATGTAAATCGGATTATTAGAATTTGAATTATAGACCAGAGAACCCAAAACATTTTTTCTACTTTTATTTTACTGGGACGTTATCTCTAATAATTTGAATAAAATACTCCCTATTACAGGGATTTTTATGAAAATTCAAAATAATGTTAAGGAGAGACCCAAAATTAATTTAAAGTAAAAATTATCTAAATTAAAATATTAGAACGCGAATTATAGGTCAGAGAATCTAAAACAATTTTTTTAGTTCTATTTTACTGGAACATCACCTACAAAAATTTGAATAAAAAATTCGTTGTTACAGGAGTGTTAATGAAATTTTACAGTAATAGTAAGAAAGAATCCGTAATTAATTTCGTGTAGAAATTACTTAAATCGGATCATTAGAATATGAGTTATGGACCAGAGAAACCAAAAAATGTTTTCTACTTTTATTTTACTGGGGCGTTACCTCCAATAATTTGAATAAAAAACTCCTTATTACAGGGATTTTTATGAAAATTCAAGATAACGTTAAGGAGAGACCCAAAATGAATTTTAAGTAAAGATCATGTAAATTGAAGTATTTGAACGCGAGTTATAGGTCAGAGAACTCAAATCAATTTTTTTACTTCTATTTTACTGGAACATCACCTACAAAAATTTGAATAAAAAATTCGTTATTACAGGAGTATTAATGAAATTTTACAGTAATATTAGGAAAGAATTCATAATTAATTTTAAGTAGAAATTATGTAAATCGGACCATTAGAATATGAGTTATAGACCAGAGAACCCAAAACAATTTTTCTAATTTTTCTTCACTAGGACGTCATGTCGCTATTTATTCACTATTATTAGAAAAAAAAATGGTATTGTTCCCATTGATTTTGCACGAATAAATTCCCTTCACCCTGTATATATAATTAATATATATATTTTTTAAACCAATACAGAGCGATCACAAGGACACCGACTATGTGCGACATTGCCCGAAGACTGGGCGTTCCTACATTAATATACCGTAGTAAGATCCGGTGTCTGCATACGTTTATTTTTAATCAAATCGAACAAACTGCATGGACGGAAGAAAAATATAATTTAATTACCGTGTTTTGCTTCTGCGAGAAGGTTGAAAACGATTCGGAATAACCAGAAATTAAGGATTATATTAGGCGTTTTATTTACATAATTAAATAAAGAGGAAACCATAACACGATTTGCCTAATTAACTTGTGCTAGTGTTGCTAATTAAGTAGATGATTATCTTTGTATCTTCAATGTTATCTCGCCATTAATTTGATGACCTCCTCAAAATGTTTTTCTTTATGCAACAAGTTCTTAATAAGTATATTTACACTAAACTCTTATTTTCTAAAATAAAATCAATTAATGCAACCATTTCACAACTATATAAGTTAAATAACAGTAGAGGCTCGGCATATGCAAGGTTGTACATAACAATGTAATATATAAGGCCCAAGAAAATAGGCGAGAAAATCTTAGTAGCACTCGGCACACTGTCGTAATATTTATTTATTTATAACAATTAACATGACGTCTAGGGTAAGGCCTTAATTTATTTATAGCAAAAAATTCAATATTGCTTTCAGATTTCCATCCTAATCGTGGCCTGTGTCTTGGTCACGATAACATCCCCCTCTAGAGTTAAAATTCTACAGGGTCCAGGTAGTAGGACTACGGTCTACGGTCCCAATGGGGCTGCAGTAGACTTTTCTGCACCAGGCGGTACTGTTATTACAGATGGAAGTGCTGCCGCTGCAGGCATAGTGGCTTCCAGTAAGTTTTGATAAATTTTTTATTGCAATTTAAGGAAGTCAAGTGAATTTTTAGGTTTACCATATTCGAAAGAAATCGTGGTGGGTGGTGGTCCTGTGGGAAAAATCATCACCAGTTACTCTTTGGCCGGACCAGCTATTTGTTGTTAGAACTTCACACCAAGGTTATTTAGATTATTAGGAGCGATATAATATGATAATGAAATAAAATGTTAAATGGCGTTGAAGTGATGTATGTTTGGGTTGTTTCAATATTCCCGTCTTAACCTGAAAACTCTTTTGCTTGAACAAAATATATATACTGCAACACGCCTTATGAATAATTTATTTACGCTTTGAAGTGGAAAAATGTCTCTCGGTGGTATAATTCGCGCAATCAATAGGTGCAATTTTATTTATTTTTTTAATGTAATGCAGTAGCGGTGCGGTTTTCTGCTGTGTCATTTTTTTTTCATGTAAATACATAATAATAATCAGAGTAAAACCAGTCAGGGGTTATGTGAGAAAATGTTAGTTAATTAATGCTCTGGAGACACTATATAGTGCGTTTTTTAATGCGGTACATAGGATTTTACATGTTAAAATGTCAAGTGCATGTTAGGCACATTTCTACTGTAGTTATAAAAATTGACACAATCCAAGTTTGGGCTCTTAGCAGTATACTACTCCCAGCTCTTAAAAGAATAAAAATGCTTAAATTTATTTTAAAAATTAATTTAAAAATCGACTCTTGAAATATCCCGTACAATACATGACCACCGGCTACAGACATTCATTAGTTGTCAAATGTTTTGACATTACAACGAATAAAAGCTCAATTTTTTAAAATTGTTTATTAAAAAATGACTCTTGTTTCTACGATTGTATCAGTCTCATACGAGAAAATGGCAAATGAATTAACTGGCTTTTATATCCAGATCGCTCAGTTCTACGCAAATCAATTAGAAAGTATGTAGTAGAAAGATTATCAATAAGTAGTAGAAAGATTTCTTTTAAGAGTAAACAAAAACCCTTCGTCAAATTTACGGTTCTTAAAAGAATGTGATGTAATTTGTTCCTGAAGTAGCTGTGCTTTAAAGGTATTAAAATACAAATTATTAATTTAATTTCTTAATTTTTTTTTATATGGATTTATTTTTACTAAAATTAAATGCTTATTTTGTTAAATAAATTTCGTTTTTGACATCATTTAAGTTACCTTTTTGACCTGAAATAGCTGGTATTAAATCTGTATATTGATTTGAATAGGCTATGAAAAAGTGTTTGTTTTCTAAGGTTAAATTTGATTTTTCTGAAAATCTAGCAAGTTTTTAAGAAGAAAGTAAATCTTGTTATGTTTTTAGAGACCTAAACTTTACCTATGTGAATTTTGGTCTGCATAGGCTTAGTAAAAATAAACTTAACATGCACTTAAAACTTTACCATGTAAATACCTATGTACCAGATTAAAAAAAACGTACTGTATATATGTATATATCAAAAACCGTGACCTTTTATTTTAAACTAGTTAAAGTGGCTCTACCGGTTCAATAAATAACACCGTGATAACGATTAAATGTAGACCAGTTTTTTCGTGTTAATTTTATGTGAATTGAAATCCTTGGGTGGCCCTGAAGATTCTCAAGCACAAACAGTCAAAACTGTAAATAAAAACTTATTTCTGCTTTACATAGAATAAATGAAAAACACAACTCGGATCAGCGGATGATCTCATCTTCTCTTCAATAGGTCAGGATGGTTCGTTCATTGATGATGATCGAGGTTCATTCATGCATTTATTTACGTTTACTATTATAGTAATTCGGTTGACTGTATTTTATATAAGAGTTGTTTAAGTTGTAGTGAGTTTATAAGTTATTTATTAAATTTGATTTGAATTTACACTTAAAAGAATGAGAACGTCGGTCCTTTAGGTACAGACATATACATACGTTACTGTCATGGACTTATATATTAAATAATTACGTCCAAAAATATTAACAGATTTATATACAGAAATATAAATAAGATACTTGCAAATAATAAGAGTAAAGTAAAATTTATTCATGCTTATGAAAAAAAAACATTTCTTACAATCGTCCCAAGTAGATAAATACATAATAAAAATTTATTTCACTTACAAATTATTAAAGTTTTACATTGCAAATTAAAATCCTTATCTAAAATATTAAAGAAATAACACCCAAGATACAATTTCACAAATACAAAATAAAATAATCACAATTTACAAACAGTTAAAATTTTGGAGACCCCAATATCAATTTAAATTTCCTAAAACCTATTTATGTTTCATTATCACTAATTTTCACAGTTGAGCTTGTAGATACTCATCAAAGCTATAAAAGGCTCTATAAGCAAGTAATTTTTTTTACTGAGGCAGCAAAAAGTTTTTCATTTTGAGCTTTAATATTATTAGGAAGTTTATTAAAAAAGCTTGGGGCATAATAAGTAGTTCAGATACGAGATTTATAGAGTCTTAGAAAGTGCATTTATAGAAAATCTACTTTTCGAGTGCTGTGAGTATGAATTTCTGATTTCTGGGTACATTTATGTAAATTATTTTTTGTATATATTAGACATTCAAAGATATACCGTGATGGAAGTGTAAGAAATTTAAGTTTTTTAAAAGAGTCTCTCACATCGTCCCTGAAACCCAGACCCTCGACAACCCAAACCCTCGACCAAAGATTCTCCTAGCTTGAGGTGCATGACCCCAAGCCAAGAGACCATAATTGCAGGTGGACTGTATTAGCGCATGGTAAACCATTAACAAAACATCCTTATTTACTGTGCCTTTTAAGCGTTTTAAAAGAAATATTTGTTTTGCCAATTTATTTGCAATGAACTCCACATGCTTATCAAATATCATAGTAGGATCTAAGTGAACACCCAAGAATCTCATGCCATCCGAACTCTCAACATTGGTACCCTCTGTATTTCTCAAAGAGAATAGGACTTCCTCCGTTTTGTTGACATTTAGGCTAAGTCTATTTGCACTGAACCACTTGCCCAAATCTGACTTCAGCTCCAGTTCTTGCAAACTAGTACTTCTGCAAAAAGCAGTAGCGTCGTCAGCAAACAGCAGCAGCCTAGACTCAATTGACCTGTCGATATCATTGACATAAATAATAAAGAGGAGTGGCCCCAAATTGGAACCCTGTGGCACACCATGAGTTATTTTGCATTCTTCTAATAAAGCTCCAGCCGAACAGGTTTTCTGTACACGTCCAACAAGATAAGTTTCAAGAAGTGATAAACTGGGCGGGATCAGACCATAAAGTTTAAGCTTGCTCAGAAGGATCCTATGGGATATGCAGTCGAAGGCCTTTGAAAGGTCACAGAAAATTGCCCCATTTCAAAGCCCTCAACCACATACTCCAGAAGATCCAGTATAGCTTTAACGGTCGATTGTTTTTTCCTAAACCCATACTGAAAGTTTTTGAGGATTTCATTTTGTTCAAAATAGATATAGAGTTGATTTTTTAAAGTAGCTCAAAAACTATCGATATTATTGGAATCAAAGATACTGGACGGTAATTATTTAAATCATCTTTTTGAAAAATTGGTATGATATTTTGAATTTTAAAGCCGCTTGGGTAGATGCCTTCCCTTATACATAAATATAAAAGCTTTGTTAAAGAATATATTATTAAATGCTCTTTTAATTGTTTAAGAAGAGGGACATTCATTCCATATATGTCTCTAGAATGCTTATTTTTTAAATTACTTATAGCATCTCTAACGTCACTTCACTAAAAGAAAAACCCCCTACAGGGACACCCGACAGGCAGGCCTGATCCATAAATGTTAAGCAGTGACCGTGGCCAGTGGAATCTTCTTGAGAGTTTCCTCAGCTATACCTGGAAAAAATGTATTGAACTCGGATGCAGTAAGACCCGCGGTCTGCTCACTGTTCACCTTCTTTCTTTGGCTATTTACAATCTGCCAAGCAGCTTTCGTTCTATTATCAGCCTGTAGTATATATTGAAAGTTTGCCACCCTTTTTGCAGATATAATTTCTTCCCTATACCTTTTTCTAAAGATTTTGACCTAGTTCTAGGCAATTATTATTGCTATACAAGGAGTTTAAGAAATGCAAGGTTTCGCGCGTTTGCTTTAATTGATCATTAGTCTTGTGAGTCTTGAGATTATGAGTCTTCTACATTTTAGAACTTAAATTGAAATTTCAATTTTTTTAAATTTTGTAATATTTTTAATAGATCTAATAAAAGCTCTAAAAAGCAAACTAAAAAGTTTCATGCCACTTTTTTCCCAGACAAGTAGTTTAGCAGAAATAGAGTTTAAAAAGATTAGTGAGGGTGGAAAAATTAATTTTTAATTTTTTTTTGTTTACATGTTTTATATAGCCCTTTTTCTCCTCTATACTACCGTGTAAGTTTTATTATTTTATGTTTTTAATAACGACGTTATAAAATTAACTCTTGAATCTTAATATTATAAAATTATGAAAAATTTATAATCTTTTAGGGCTATAACATTTACACATTACACCAATTTCTTAAGTGACACACTTCATATTAAAAATGGCTTTAAAAACATTTTTACAATAGAAATAAAGAATTAATAAAAAAAATACTTAGAGCTTTATATGTCCCCTTTAATAAAGTAAAAATACACATAAAATATTCCCCTTTATCGGCAAAAATTGAATTAATCACTGTTATAATAATGGAACACAAAAAAATACTAATATGTTTTTAATTTGCTTTTGAAGTTAATAGATGGGTTATAGGATGAATAAGTATATAAAAATGCCTTTATTAGGGTATTTTTTTACTATGAAAAGCTTAATTAAAAACCCGAAAATAAAAGAATCGATCAATCAATCAATTTACCCAGTTATACATCAAAATTCAATAACTTCTTTAAAAGCCTATAAGACTTTTAAACCATCTATAACTTAAATACTAGAAATTTTAGAAATTGAAAAATTTGTATAGTGTTTCTTCATTAAAATTGATTGGACATTTACTTCAGAACTTTTCAAAAAAACCAGAATTTTGGAAAAAAATGGAACAGAATTTGAGATATTTTTTTTTGGACCGCTTATAACTCAAAAACTAGACATTTAAAAAATTTGAAATTAATGTTAAAAAAATCAATAGAATTTTGAAAAAAAAATTAAAGAGAATTTTGGACTTTTCTTTTGGACTGTCTTTAACTCAAAAAGTAGACATTTTAGAAATTTGAAAATTTGTATAGAGCTTCTGCATTACAATTAATTAGACACGTATTTTAGCGTTTTTCACACAAATTTACAGACTTTTTTTTAGAAAATTAAACCAAATTTTGGAGTTTTTCTTGGGCCGTTTATATATAACTCAAAAACTTGGATTTTTTTGGATGGCTAATAACTCAAAAATTAGCCCTTTTTGAAATTTGAAAATTTGTGTGCAACTTCTATATTAAAATTAATTGGACACCTATTTCAGCATTTTTCAAGAAAATCAATAGAATTTTGACAAAACAATAAAACCGAATTTTGGATTTTTTTTTTCAATCATCTATAATCCATAAACTATACAGGGTGTTTGGCGGAGGGTTAGCCAAACTTGGTGGGCATATAGATAGGCTCCGATAGAAGATATTTTCTTAATAAACTTGTGTTCTAAAAGTCTCGGGTTTTTTTATATCATTGATTTTGTGTTATTTTCAGGACTTTCAAAAAATTACGCCTTTTGACATCTTTAAATTTTTTCAGCATATTTTTCTTGTTTTTTTACATTTGTATTTAGTCTGTAATGTATCCTGAATCTAAAAAAACCAATATCAAGTATAAATAATATCGAAATAATTCATTTTGAGCTCAAAAAGTTAATACAAGTAGCAAAAAAAGTTATGAAAAGTAACTTGACGCAAAAAAAAAAAAAACTAAAATCTATCAAGATGTTCAGGTAGTTTTAAAAACATCTGCAGTTAATACTCTTTTCAATGATATACGATGCGTAACACAAAGCCGACTAACTTGCCACAATTCATGACTTTAAAGGAAAATAAAGTAAAAAAAAAAATATTTTTTAAATATTATGTATTTCTTTTAAAATTACAAATTTTGTTGAAACTGCGCTCCCCTGACTCTTATACATGCCCTACATCGCCGTCGCATTTCTACTGTCGTAAGGCGAAGTCGCATCTCTTTTCTGACGGTTAGAAAAGCGGCATTGATTCTTTGAATTAAGTGGTCTAGATTGTCAATTTCCACCTCGTACATGAGTTCTTTCGCACGTCCCCATACGTAAAAATCAAGAGGGGTTGAATCAGGGGACCGTGGAGGCCATGCGATGGAACCTGCTCTTCCGATCCACGAATTGGGAAAAGTATTGTCCAGGAATTCTCTAACGGCGACCCAATACTGTGCAGGACACCCGTCATTCTGGAAGACGATTCCAAAATGACGGCCCGTCTTCATTAAATATGGGTATATCAGCCAATAATTGTGGGAGATCATTTTGTAAAAAATGTTAGTAATTGTCCCCGTTGAGGTTTCTCGGCAAGTAGTGTGGACCGATGAGGTGTCTCCCAATCACACCTGCCCAAACATTAATACTGAATCTTGTTTGGAAAGACTTGGCTCTGGTCAAATGCGGTTTTACGTTTTTGTTTCCCCAATAATGTAAATTATGTTGGTTAAATATCCCCGCACGTGTAAATGTTGATTTATATGCCCATAAGATGCTTTTTAAAAAGTGTCCATTTTCAACGTCTGCGTGAAGCAAAAAGCGGCAAAATTATACCCGTCGCTCATAGTCGGCTTGAGTATTACGATGCCAGTAAAAATTACGGATTTAAGTTGTTGATGTAATATGAAATTACCTTGCACCCTTGCACTGGGGTGTAATGGAAAGGATGCCTTCCTTCTGCCTTGACAACTGACCATGCTTTCCATGTAGAAATGTTCAGATCTGTAGCTACTTTCCTTGGACTAGTGGTGGGATCGTCATTGAATGCGCGAATTACGTTTTCATCTACAGCAACATCATACTGCCTCCGATTCATCCTCGGTTCTTGAAAATTTATATTGCCTGTTTCCCTTAATCGATGAAAAGTGTTAGCAAAAGTGTTGTGCTTCTCGCGTATTTTGACCATTGGCTCTTCCATAAGCAAAGACAATATCGGCGTATTCTTCGGTAGTGTATGCAGCCATTGTGGCGATAATGATACGAAAATAAGAAAAGTCACAAAAATAATATAAAAATATTTAATTTAAAAGTATTAACAATAACAATAACAACTACAGAAACGATACAATACTAAATTAACGACTTGGGTACGTAAGAAAGCTAAAAAGTTACACGACAAATGTCAAATGATAACAACAATATGTAGCACATAACAACAATCCCATAGCATGTTCCACGATCTCCTCATTTGACCATTCAAAGAATCGATGCCGCTTTTCAAACTATCAAAAAAGAGATGCGGCTTCGTCTTAAGACAGTGGAAATGCGACGGCGACGTACGGCATGTATTAGAGCCAGAGAAGCGCAGTTTTAAAAAAAATTTGTAATTTTGAAATAAATACATAAAATTAAAAAAAAATATTTTTCTTTACTTTATTGTCCTTTAAAGTCATGAATTTTGGCAGGTTAGTCGGCTTTGTGTTACACATCGTATATCATTAAAAAGAGTATTAACTGGAGATGTTTTTAAAACTACCTGAACATCTTGATAGATTTTAGTTTTTTTTTTGCGTCAAGTTAAAGTTACTTTTCATAACTTTTTTTGCAACTTGTATTAACTTTTTGAGCTCAAAACGAATTATTTCGGTATTATTTGTACTTGATATTGGTTTTTTTAGATTCAGGATACATTACAGACTAAATACAAATGTAGAAAAACCAGAAAAATATGCTGAAAAAATTTAAAGATGTCAAAAGGCATAATTTTTTGAAAGTCCTGAAAATAACACAAAATCAATGATATAAAAAAACCCGAGACTTTTAGAACACAAGTTTATTAAGAAAATATCTTTATATCGGAGCCTATCTATATGCCCACCAAGTTTGGCTAACCCTCCGCCAAACACCCTGTATATTTTAGAAATTGGCAATTTGTATAGAACTACTCCATAAAAGTTTATTAGACACCTATTTCAGCATTTTTTCAAAAAAAATTACAAAATTTTGAAAAAAAAAAATAAAACCGAATTTTGTTTGGCCCGATACTTTTTTTTTGGACCGTTAATAAGTCAAAAATTAGACACTTTAAAAATTTGAAAATTTGTATAAAGTTTCTCCATTAAAATTAATCATATACCTATTTTAACGTTTTTCAAAAACATTTTCAGAATTTTGGAAAAAAAATTAAACCAAATTTTGCAATTTTCAAAATGGTTAAAATTTTTAGAGAGCTTCTGCATTAAAAATAATTCGACACCAATTTCAGCACTTTTCAAGAAATCAACAAAATTTTGAGAAAAAAAATGGAACCGAATTTTGTCTTAACTTGAGGAATAATTAAGCAAAACCAGATAAATCCACTTTTCAACAAAAATAAGTTAATCATGGATTCCTATTTTATTTCCAGGTAAATCAAATAGTGAACTTGGATTTAAGCAACACCTGACAATCACTTTTAAAATCGACCTTAAGTTCAAGTAAATCAAGCAAAACTCAGATAAATCCATAAAATAAAATTGCGTTTATTTTTTTTGTAGTGTTAATAAAATAAGGAATAAACGTGTAATCATAATAATAATTACGAAGGAATGTTATTCAAAAAAATTATGAATCTATGAACATTAATTTTTATTTTGTTTTTTATATATAAGTAATAAATATCATATTACTTAGCTTAAGAAAAATGCAAATAACATCATACCTACATTAAAATAATCACTTTTACATTATTAAATATATGCAACTCAAGGAAAATCAGATAAATTAATTGTTTAGTTAGGAATAATTTTTATGTTAATTAATTAATAAGTACCAAAATATTGTCTACCAGGCCTAAAATATCAAACATTTTACGTACACTATAATTTACTTTAATAAGTTCACTAATGGCACGTCTTTTGTAGTAAATATCTCTAAATTCTTTATCAACTCTCTCCTCAATTTATAAATTAGACCTTCTTAGAAACTTAAAAATTTAATAAACTTGGACCTTCCTTAATACCGAAAATCAACATTCACCTAAAACACCACCAACCTTGCAAATCTCGCCCCTCGAAAACCAAAAGCAAAAAGAAGCCAAAAATTAGCAACTCGTCTGAATCGGTTAAAATGTTTTTTTTTTTAAATTAAATTCGGGCGTGGTCGGTCGCCAAAGACAAGGTTGCGAATACCGTATAAATTGCTAAAAGTGACTAATTTTGGTATCACTTGTTCGGGTTTGTTTGAAACAGCAACAAGGTCTTACGTACAAAATGAACGCATTCGTCAGTGTAAGTAAATCTATTGTTCTCTTTCTAATCATTCATTATTATACAATTTGTTTTTGTTTGAACTGATCCTCTTCAGATTTTCCATCTAGGCACTGAAGATTTTTTTAAATAATATTTTCGTTACTTCATAGCAAAAATCATATTTTGTCAATTATCATGATTTTTGCTATGTGACGTTATACTCAATAAAATAAGCAACTCATTATAAATTCGTCACTACAATACAGATTTTACTTTTTCCTATATACATACTTTTATACAGTCCATATGCTTTACTCATTCATGTGTAGTGAAAAAAAATATGGTACTGCCTACTAAGAAGGTGTGGCACCCACTTGAACTATATTTTCTTTTGTTTCATATCCTGTAATGGTCAAGAATGCTACTTATACGGTTTTTTTCTATGTGTAAGATTTATTTTGTTATTTCTGATTAAATGTGGGATTGGCATCAAGGAGCCTTAAGTAATACAGATATAAGGAATGTCTTATTTTTAAGTACATTTTTGAATTATTTTTAAATAGAAATCCTCAACATTTTATTTTAGGCTAATTTAGCAAATAAATAAAATAAAGTGCGTCGCTTTACGGAAGTTATTTTCATATTTATTAACGCTTTCCTCAAAAGTGTCATGCTTCTTAAAGCGTTTCTTTAATTTTATTATTATTTTTCCACTTTATTTTTTCCTCACTTTCAACTTTTTTTTTAAATGTTATTCTAAGCCCTGTTGAATAATTCAACTAAATTTTTTCTTAATAGTCTGAATTTGTACTCAAGAGAATTTGTAACTTTTATTTATCCTTATTTTTTGAACGTTAAAAAAATACTTAAGCTCTAAATATTCAAATCGTTAACCCAGAATGACGTTTTGAGGCCCAAATTCATCCTTCAACTTTTTCATATTAGTGTAAACAAATTTAAAGATATTTAAAGTGATTCTCAAGTTACGCCTAAAAATGTCTCAAGTTATGTCTAAAAATGTGTTTTAAAAACTATTATATTTTATGAATAATATTATACCGTGTACTATCAACAATCTCTCGCTTATTTGAGTTGTGCTTTTTATTTTGTTTTTTTTTTCCTCTCAGTCTTCTTCTTTTTAAGTTTCTTCTTCATCATCTTTTCTTCTCTACCCTTCTTCTTCTACTCCTTCTCTATTTTTTATTTTCTTTTTCTAATTCTTGTTCTTCTGCCATTTTTTCTCGTATTTGCAACAAGATATTAACATTCTTAATCTCTTATTAAAATAAATTTTATTTATAAAGTGCTTTAAATCCTTATCCCAGAATCACGTTTTTACCCTTAAGTTCACCTTCAGGAACTCTTCAGGGAAATCATACATTTTACCGTAGTTACTACCTTATACTGAAAATGATTAGGAGAAACTCGAAATTTTAATAATCCAGATGTCAACATTTTATTTTATGCTAATTCAGCAATAAATAAATAAAGTGCGTCGCTTTACGAGAATTATCATCATATTTATTAAAGCTTCCCTTAGAGCTGTCATGCTTCTTAAAGCGTTTCTTTAACTTTTTTATTATTCCTGCACTTTATTTTTGTCTTCTTTCAAATTTGTTTTTAATGGTTAGTCTAAGGTTTGTTGAATATTACAACTAATTTTTCCTCAATAGTCTGGATCTGTACTTAAGTTATTTTGTAATTTTTAAGAAACCTTTTAATCTATCCCCATATCTTGAACCTTGAAAAAATGACTGAGAAAACACTACTCTAACTACTCGAATCCTTAACACAGAATCAAGTTTTTACACTCAAATCCAACTTTAGAAACTTTTTCATATTACTGTAAAAAGAAATTGAAGATATCTGAAGCGAATTCCGAGTAATGTTCAAAAATCGCTGTTATTAAATAAAATTTTTTTTGCTGATCATAAAATCATCTAATTACATCTTTCTTAAATTCTTATCTCACTTCTTTGACTTTTTTTACTTTTTCTTCTCTTCTTCGTCCTTGTTCTACTCTTTCTTTATTTTCTTCTTCTTCTTTTGCTGTATCTCTCTTAAATTTAAAACAAACTCATTAAAATAGGACACATCTATCTTCATCGTCTTCTGGTTCTTCTACTATTTCCCACGGGAACTCAGAAATCCCATTAAAGTTACCATTTTATACTGAATTAAGTATGAATTATTAATTTTATTTTATAAGGAAAAAATTTCAATTTTAATAACGAGGTTATCAACATATTATTTCAGGGTAATTTGGCAACAAATAAAGAAATTGCGTCGCTTTACGAGGATTGTTTTCATATTTATTAAAATTTTTCTTGAAGCTGTCACGCTTCTTAAAGCGTTTCTTTAACTTTTTTATTGTTTCTTCACTTTATTTTTAGTCTTCTTTAATTTTTTTTTATAGTTATTTTAAGGCCTGTTTAATATTACAACCAATGTTTCTTTAATAATCTGAATCTGTTTTCATGAGAATTTGTAATTTAAAACAAAAACATTTAATTTATCCTCACATTTTGAACGTAGGTAACACTGCTCTAACTACTCGAATACTTAACACAGAATCAAATTTTTTACCCTTGAATTCATCCTCAGACACTTTTCTATATTACTGTTCAAAAAAATTAAAAATATCTCAAGTGGCTCTCAAGTTATGCCCAAAAATGTCTTGGATGAATAAAAATCCTGAGGCTCAATAATGTGTTTCAAAAACTTCAAATTTGGTAGCGCATGGACCTTGATTGACAAAATTGCCTCTAATTCAGTGAATTTTTTAGGTACAAAAAACGCTTTAGTATTAAGCTATTGAGTAAGAAATTACCTTTTTTTCTATCAAAGGCATTCTGAATAACTGTGCAAAATTATTGTAGAAAATGGTTCCCAAGTTACGTCCTTAAGATCTCCGTTAATAAAATAAATATTCTGATGTTGCGTCCTAATGATGATAAGCAAAATTGCCTCATCAAACACTCATGTATTATATTCACAAATCTGTCTTGAATTTTCATATTTCTTCCTTGAATTCTTCTTCTTTACATCCTTCTTCTTCTGCTCCTCCCTCCTTTCTATCTTCTTCTCCTTCTGCTATTTCCCTTTCCAATTTAAAACACGATTCTAACATTCTTCATCTATTATGAAAATAGTCCTGTAAAGCTTTGAAATAACATCTTGAACCAAAGAAACATTATTAATCAAGCATTAAAAATTCCCTTCTAGGGAGTTGTCATCCTCGGCGCTATCGCCATGTGCAGCGCTGGCATCATCAGCCCGGCGGTCAGCTACATAGCTGCCCCCCACGCGACCATCGTAAAGTCAGCAGTGCTAGCACCAGAAGGGCAATACGTGCACGATCACTCTGAAAAACTCTACGACGACGGTTCATACAAGCCAGAACTGAGGGCTATTCCATTGGCTAACTCTCCCTATGGATTGACCCCCGCGGGTTCTGGATTGGAAGGCGCTTACCAACCAGAAGTAAGGGCCGTTAAACTGGCCAATTCTCCCTATGGATTGACCCCAGCCGGTTCTGGATTGGAAGGCGCTTACGTACCGGACATCAACGAGAAACTGTATGATGACGGCAGCTACAAACCCGAATTGAGGGCCGTAGAATTGGCTAACTCTCCCTACGGATTAACCGTAGCCGGATCTGGATTGGAAGGTGCTTACCAACCGGAAGTGAGGGCTGTTAAACTGGCTAATTCTCCTTATGGATTGACCCCGGCCGGATCTGGATTGGAGGGTGCTTACCAACCGGAAGTGAGGGCTATCGAGTTGGCCGACTCTCCCTATGGATTGACCCCAGCCGGTTCCGGATTGGAGGGTGCTTACGTACGTGATTTGACTGAAAAATTGTACGATGATGGTTCTTACAAACCCGAATATCATCATTAATTTGTTAGTTAGGATTTTTTGTTTAAATTGTAAAGGCTGTAAATACATTTTTATTTAAATGATGAATGATACTTGTTTTATTTGGAGTACCTAAAGACACTCTTGAGAGTGAACTTAGTTTGCGTTTATAGGCACTAAGTTAACATCCAAAGAAAAAACAGTAAAGACATGAAAATAAAGTGAAGAAAGAATGAAAAATTAAAGAAACGCATTTGAAAGCATAAAAGTGTTGAGGAAATATTTAATAAATTTCAAAATAACCCTCGTAGAGCAGCGCTTGTATGGACAATAGTAAAAAATTTATCTCAGCAGTGATTTCTTAAAAGTTTTATTAAGCCAAAACCAGTAAAAATCTATTTATTTTTTTTTATCTATCCTGCTAAAAATTACTAACATAATAAAAAATATTATACAACCATTGGCAGATGCTGAGGACAAATTGAAATATTTCAAAATTATTTAAATAATTTCTGTATTGGCTTTCGGGATTTTTTTTTGAACTACGTGAATGATTTTTGATACACATGGCAAGTGGGATAAATTTGAAATTTTTGTCTATATAGGATTTGAGTTGCAAAAAAAACAGTCAAAATAATAATTGTAGGAACAATTAAAATAAAGTGAAATAACAATAAAAACATTAAAAGAAACGCATTAGAAAGCATAACAGCTTTAAGAAAAGCTTTAATAAATACAAAAATAATCTACGTAAAGCAACGATTTAATAAATAAAGTTAAAATGATAAGGAGAAGAAATAACTTCTTCGTGTCTTTTGGTGCAGTTGTTAAATTACTACTGATAAGAATTTTTTTTATTTCCAAGACATGAATAAAAAAAAAATCAACCTCTCTGGAAGTAAAAATTTTAATTTAATAAAAAATCCTTTATTTGCTTTACAATAATAAAATATTATCATTATTGAACTATTACCATTTGCTAAGAAAAAAAATTATAGAATACCCATTCTACCTATTGTTTTTTAGTCGAAGGTCCTACTTAAAATTGAAATATCTTAACATTATTTAAATAATTTCTATAAATCTTCTATTTAAAATTAGTCTTTGATCTAAATTAAATCATTATTTAAATAAATCCTTTAGAACTACATGAATTATCTTTAGTACACATGACTAAATAATCTAAAATGATTACCACCGTTTTGTACTATATTTATTTCTCCATTAATTACTTTGTTAGAATCAACGCAACAATGAGTTTTAACTGACAAAATCTTAAACTGATGATAATTAAAAAAAAATCAATTTTAATAAGAAAAATATTATGTCATGCTAAAATTCGTTATTTTACGGTGCTTACTTCTTTAATTTTTTTTATTTTTTCTTCACTTTATTTTTGTTTCGCAGATTTTTCTTTGACTGTTATTTTAGGTTCTGTTGAATATTACTAATTATTCCTTAATATTTTATTTGATTGATTCAATGCATGTTAAATACCACAAATAATTGTATAGAAAAACTGGTTAAATGACCTAAGGAGAAAATAATTTTAATTTCCTATCCTTAATACCTTATAAATAAATATTGGCTTTATTTGTACTTTTTAATAGTGTACATAGGCGAAGTCTAGCCAAAGGCTAATCTACTTAACCTATTTTAAAAATGTAAGCAAAATTATTTCAGATAGCACAACAGAAAAAAAAATTAACATTTGTAATGGTAACAATAATATTAATATAAAAATAAATAGATATACACCCATTGGTCCATAAAAATCAAAAAATTATAAAATAAGAAATACCTACTGACAATTTAGCTATTCTGTTTTGTTAAAAAATGCAGCTTTAGTTTTTTCTTGGAACCCGCTACTGACATTTCTTTTATAGAATTCGGAACAAGGTGATTATAAATTGCCACAGCATTATACAGAAAACTACGACGAAAGAAGGCTGTTTGATATCTAGGAATTGACAACTTATTTATTATAAATCTCAGATTTGCTTCATGTAAATTTTTCCGAAAAGTAAGTTTTTTGCGGAGGTAGGGAGGAGTAGACGACGCTAGCAGTCTATGCACAAAAACCGCCATTTGCAAAGAGAATAGATTCCCCACGCGCAGCCAACCAAGTTCACACAGCCTTGCAGAGACTCTATCATACTTTCTCAGTCCATAAATAAATCTGCAGCATTGATTTTGCAGCTTTTGCAATCGGTACGCAGTGATTTTGTCTAAACATGGAAAATAAACAATATTGCAGTAACTCATAATAGGTAATACTAAAGACTCACACAGTTTTTTCCTTACCTTAAAATTAATTATATTTCTGTTTGCATACAATGGCTTTAAAGAATAGTATGACTTTTTAATAACATTAGAAACGTGTAACTTAAAGCGCAATTCATCATCCAAAAGCAATCCAAGATTTTTCGCACATTTGTCCCTACTTAGCTGATTACTTCCCACAAAAAGCTTTAAACCCTCCAATGCAAATCTTTTTTTGTTCTTAGAAGTAAAGTACATAACACAACACTTTGAAGCATTGAGTTTTAAATTATTTTGAGAGGAAAAGAAGGAAATTCTAGAAAGATCGTCGTTTATTTTATTTGATGCCTCCAATACAAATTCAGCTTTAAAAGAATGATAAATTTGCATATCATCCGCGAACCCATGGATCTGCCAGTATTTTACAACTTTAAACAAACATCAGAAGTAAGAGAGGTCCCAAAACAGATCCCTGAGGTACTCCAGATGTTATATATTTGATATTTGAAAAAGACCAGATTTTGATCTTCCAAGACCACCATTTGCCTTCTGTTGGATAAGTAGGATTTAAAAAACATTTGAGAAACATTATCAAAGCCATAATAAGCCAATTTTGCCAAAAGCAAATGATAATCCAAGGTGTCAAATGCTTTGGAAAAATCAAGCATTTTAAGTGCTGTGGAGTCACCTTTAACCATTGCAGAAATTATCTCTTGGGTAACGTTTAGTAAGACAGATGTCGTGCTATGTTGTTTTCTAAACCCAGATTGCTTATGCAGAATAATATTATTGGAGGCGACAAAATGTCATAAATTTGCGGCTGTATAAACTTTTCCAAAACTTTAGCGATCACCGGGATAATTGAAATTGGTCTAAGGTCGCTGAAATTAGTTGGATTATTAATTTTAGCAAAAGGTGTTAAGAGAGAAATTTTCTACATATCCGGGAAATATCCAGCTTCTAGGCAACAGTTTATAATATGCGTAATATATGGAGATAGCTTTGGAATACAGTGTTGCAACATTAACGCTGATATTGAATCACAACTGTGTGCATTTGATTTTTTTCCTCAACTTTGGCTAATCGAAATGAAAAATTTAGATCATGCTTAAACTGTTTGTTCTGAAAATTAGCAACTTCTTCGAGGCAACTACCTAACGGGCTATAAATTGAAGCAAAATAGTCATTAATTTTGTTAGGATTTCGGAGATTTAAAGAATTATGATCTTCTGATGAAATTGCAGATAATTTCTTTTTTCTCGCCTAATCATTCCCACCACAAGATTACGCATCTGTCTATAATATTCCCAATCCGTCAAATTTTAAGATTTTTTAAAACTTGACAATGCCTTATATCTTTTATAAAAAGCTGCATATTTGCAGTTATCCACGGGGTACAAGGCTAGACTTTTTTGACGTCGTAAAGGGTGCATGTCTATCAAATAATGAGCAAATATTACTAGTAAGATACTGAATTTTTTCGTCTAGATTAATGATATAGTACACATTATCCCAAACAAATTTAATTCAGGTCCTTATAAAAATCATTTTTATTAAAATGTTTAAAATTACGATAGAGTTTCGTTTTTATCTCCCTTATATGCCTGTCTAAATGTTAAGGTACCTATCCTAAAAAAAACTTTGATTGTTGCACATGCATTATAAGGAAAAATTAAGTAAAGAAACATTAAAGGAAAGAAGCGCATTAAAAAACCTAACACCGTTTACGAAATTGTTAATAAATATGAATTAAAGTAAAATGTAATCCTTGTAAAGGAACGTTTTTGAATTATGCTTTTTGATATACATATATGGCTGGATTACCATAAAATGATTAAAAACTATGCAAGGAAAATCATTGTAAACTTTTACTTAAAAGATGGATGACACTCGTTTTATTTAAAAGTTAATTAATTTCTACATTTTTGTATTTTTAAGTTGAGAAATATATTTATAAAGAACTATAACGATAAGAAAAATAAGGTAAAAAACATTAAAAAATTAAAACATTAGAAGGCATAATTTAAGAAACTTTAATAAATATAAAAATAAACCGCGTAAAGCAACGCTTTTATAGACTTGTGTTTATATATACTTCTTTCTATATCAGTTGTTTTCTAAAAACTCTCACTCTAGTTACCACTTTATGATGATTGTAAAAAAATTAGTATTACTACAAAAAATGTCAAAATGTTAGTTTATGTCAATTTAACAACAACTAAATAAAATACGTTGATTTACAAGTGTAATTTTTAGATTTATTACAGGTTTCCTTAAAACTGTTGTGCTTCTTAATGCGTTTCATTAATTTTGTTATTGTTTCCTCACTTTATTTTTTTCCGCTTAATGCTTTTTTTATTGACTCTTATTCTAGGCTTGGTTGAATATTACAAACTACATCTTTCCGTAATATTTTGGATTTGTTTTCATGTAGCAGGGTAATACAGGTATTGGGTTTTTAAACATTATTTCTGAAAAACTATACGAAAAACGAAGAAGTCGAAGAATTCAATTTTTAGTGAGTTATACGAGCCCTAACAACTAACTATATGTTGGAACAAGCAGTTATTTTCAAATAAAATTCCCATTTAGCGAAAAAATTTTATTAATTTTTTTTTTAATCATTAATATGAAATGAACAAGCTTTCTTATAATGTTTTTATAATTTATTTATATACTTTAAGTTATTTAGTATTTAATTACTTGGTAAATAATTGAAAAATGCTGACAACTAAATATTGGAACAAGTGAGTTTTAAAAAAGGAAAATACAAATTAGTAAGGCGTAACGTCGCCCTTAGCTTGAATAACAGCCTGAACTCTATGAGGCATTGTACCAACTAGACCTTCACAAAATTCAGGGGTGAAACTATCCCATATTTTCTGTAGTTTAGCACGTAGTTGTGGCAAAGTACGCTGCGGACTATTTCTTAGGCGTTGCTTTATTTTGTGCCAAAGTGTTTCGATTGGAGCGAGATCCGGGCTGCTAGAGGGGTGTGACAAAACTTTAATATTATGATCCCCCATTAATTTTTTGGTAGATTTAGCAGTATGACATGAGGCACCGTCCTGTTGAAAGATAAAATCTTCAGATGGATATAAATTTGCTGCACTTGGTAAAAGCGAATGTTCGAGAATGTCTTGATATTTTTCTGCATTTACTATGCCATCAATTAAGTGTAACGTTCCCAACCCTTTAGCTGACATACAACCCCACACCATGATGCCCTATGGAAACTTTACAGTCCTTTTAAGACAATCCTTATGGAATGCTTCCGTTTTGTCCCGAATCACACGCTTTCGATAATCTCCGACACAGGCATCAAATTTGCTTTCGTCGCTATAAATAACTTTTCTCCAATTTTCTTTGGTTCATGAGAGTTGTGATTTGTGCCCAAATGTAACGATTTCTTTTTTGAGTCTCCGTTAACAATGATTTTTCTTTGGCCTAGGCGAAAAAATGAGAAAAATGAAAATAATATGGCACAGAACACCCTATTAAACATACCTTATAAAAACTAAGACCGCTCTTGTGGATATATGTGCGGCAGCATTCTCTGGAAACATTTATCCCACTTTCTCTATTCCACCTTGCAGTTACTTCTCGTAGAGTATTTCTTCTTCCCGACTTACAAATTTTAATCAAGTTCCTTACATTTCTTTGAGAAACAACTTTTGGACGTCCTGAACTTTTGCCGCGAACACCAATCCTGGCAGTTTCACCAAATTTTTTAATTATATTAAATATAGTAGTTGTTGCAACATTTAATTCACTGGAGATTTCTCGCATTGTTTTCCTTTTATGGTACTGCCGGAAAATAATTTCTCGCGCTTTTAGATCAGTAGGTTTTCCACGAGCCATTATTGTATTTTACTCATAATAAAAATGACAGTAATTGATAATTAATGGTCAAGTGAAGCATCAAAGTTTTTATTGTTGACAACGGACTACTTACTTTTGTTTATTCAAAGCATCTTTGCGTCATGACAGTGGAAATTAAACGTCATAAAACTGGAAAAATTTGAGCAAAAGCAACCCATGTTCCAACATTTAGTTGTCAACATTTTTTGATTATCAAACAATTAAATAAATATTATTTAACATCAAAATTTCATTAAACCTTAAAAATAATTCTCTAAAACATAAAAAATGTTATTAATTTATTATTTTTTAATAAAAAAAAATTAAAAGAATTACGGTAAACTGGAATTTTATTCGTAAAATGACTATACTTGCTCCAATATATAGTTGTTAGGGCTCGTATACCTCTCTTATTAAGTGTTTTGACGTTTACAAAAGCACGATAAGGAAAAAAATAAAGTGAAGAAACAATAAAGGAATTAAAGCAACAATAATTTAGGTCTTGCTGTTGATTTTTAGTCCTTAAATCTGGAATTTTTTTGAAATTAAGTTTTTTGGGTTTCTCAAGTCACATCTTTAATAAATTAAATTTTTGATCCTTCGGGTCGGATTTTTACGGATTGGAGGCAAATTTCTAATTCATTTATTTATATACAAAATTTTAATTAAATTGAGTTTTTTTTCTTAGTTTTTGAATTTAATTTAGTTTAATTTTAATTTTCTCAAGTCCGTTTACTTGAAGTTTCTATTACTCATTACTATTATTCAGGTAATAGAACATGAATTTTTAAATGATGAAACCAAAATCAGATATCTTACTGTAGCTACCACTTGATGATCAAAAAAATGTCAAAATATTCTTTTATGCAAACTTAGCCACAAATTAAAAAAAAATTCGTTGCTTTACGACTGTTATTTTCAGATTTATTTCAGGTTTCCTATAAACTGTTATGCTTCTTAATGCGTTTCATTAATTTTTTTATTACTCCTTTACATTATTTTTTTTTTCATTTACTGTTATTCTAGGCTTTGTTGAATATTCAAAACTAATTTTTTTCTGTATTAGATTGTTAAACAATATAAAAAACTATGTAAGAAAAACAGTTAAATGAGTCAAGGCATAGACAAATAATTTAATTTTTAATAATTTGTACACTTTTCTGATTTTCCAAATATTTTGACTTTTGCATAACCATAGTAATGAAAAAGTAAATTGAGAAAATAATAAAGGATATAAAGAAACGCATAAAACACCTAACAGCAATAAGAAAATTATTATTAAATATGAAAATGATCCTCGTAAAGGAACGCTTTTGATATATATGGCTGAATTGCCTAAAATCATAAAAACCTGTAATATTTTCATAGAAAGGGCCATATAATAAAGTATCTTTAAATTGTAAAGGCTGTAAATACATTTCCATTTAAGTAATATATCACGCACTTAAAAATTACAAAATATTTATATTTAATTAAAAAAAAACACGTGCTGTTTAAGTGACCTACTTTCAACATTTTTGTGCATTATTTTTTGGGATACATTGCCCATCTAAGATACCTAAAATGTCGATTTTTGTTTAAATAATTTATAAAATACTTATTTTCAACATCTATTGGTTTGCCTAGATGCACTTGAACGAAGAAAATATGTGCAATAAGAGGGAAAATCCGATGGGCGTAGCAAGGTTGACCGGCGGCCTATACATATATAAAATAGTGCAATCCGCACTATTTGTCACTTCTTGTTTGTGTGCAACCGACGAGAAAAACAACCATGAATTCCTTGGTAAGTACACGCCCTTCACATAAACCACACTAGTCTAAAATTCACATAAGTATAATTTATATCTGCTAAAGTAAATATTTTTTTAATAATATTGTTGTAGGGTTTAGCCGTTTTCTTAGTAACAGTAGCTATCGCTAGCGCTGGATTACACGCCGGTATCGTAGGCGGCGTCGGCAGTCCAGCCATTATTAGTGGCCCATCCGGTGCTGTTGTTCGAAGCGGAGTTGCCCATGGAGCTGTCGTTGCTGGACCTGCTCTGGGTCTCGGTCTTGGTCTTGGACACCTTGGAGGTACTTTATCCTTTACTTTAATTGTTTCTATTTCTTTTAAATAAGTCTTTATTTTCGTTTTTTTTTGTAGTGGTAGCTCCTGGTGTTTTGGCTCCTGGTCTCGGCCTATTGGGAGCCCACGGATGGGAAGGATCAGGTATCGAGGGTCAATGGATTCCAGACATCAACGAGCATTTGTACGATGATGGTAGCTACAAGCCTCACATCTATGGTCATTAGAACTTTAATAAGAAAATTATTATGAACTGATATTCTATGAATGTTTGATATATTTTATGTATATACCTATAACAGATTGTAGTGATGTAATAAAGTTTTATTGAACGCCTTTGCGTGTTTTACTTTTATACCCCCAAATTAGGTTAAAACTGTTTTTTTAATTGATATAATATAATATTAATTACATCTCTATTGTCGACTTCTGAGCTCTTTTTTTTATATTCTAAATAAATTTTAAAATAAAAAAAAATCAATAAAATTAATTGATTTTTTTTAAGTAAAATAAACAGACAAGTTATTAAATAACTAGTTCTAAAAAAAATGAAATTTGCACTCAAAAAACTGTTAAAAAAATATAGTACAATAATACCCATTTAAGTTATGCCTAATAAAGTAATACTTGACTGAGGTCAAAGGTATTGTTTGATTTTCTTTTAAAGTGAGAGAAATATGACCTATGAAAAACAAAGAAAGGTAACATAGAGAAAATAGTGTATTACTAAAACTAAGAAAAAAACTCATAATAATAATCATAATAGTAGTCATAATATTAAAACTTTCAATATAATGAATGATTTTTTTCTGCCTTTTGTTTAATTTTTTTGTTAATTTCTTGATTATTTATTTATTTAACGAGAAGTTATTGAGTGAATTGTAAAACAAATTTAAAAATCAACTTATGTAACACGAAAAAAATTATTATAAAAAAATAAAAAAAAAATTTTAAGTATATTAAGGACATCTATCGTCATCTATTATAGATGTCCTTAATATACTTAAAATTTATTTTTTTTTATTTTGTTATCTTTCTCTTTCTATTTTTTTTTCTTATTGTAAAAAGTCCATATATTAATAAAAAATTCTGAAATTTATTTACAAGTCTATTATTTCAAATGTGGTTGGATCGCTTTGAGAATCAAACATCAACCTTGGATACTGTTACATAAAAATGCCGATAATTCTGAAATTATTTATTGAAATAATTTACACCATATAAATTATTTGCAAAAAATAGTTTTCTTAATCTGATACTTTTTATTTCATAAAAATATTCTAATTAGTTTTTGAGTTATAAGACCTTGAAGTGAGTGGTCAGTTTAAAGATCAAACATCAGCCTTGGACACTACCACCTAAAAGTGCTGATAATTCTTTAGTAGTTTTTTGAAATAATTTAAGCACTTAAGTCTATTTGTGAAGAATATTTTCTGAAGATCATGTTTCTTGTTTCATAACAATATTCCAACTAGATATTCAAATATTGGACCTAAAAGTGAGTAGTCACATTAAAAATTAAACACCAACCTTGGAATTAATATTATCACATAAAAGTTTTGATAATTCTAAAAAACGAATATTCTCCTGAATATTACGCTTTTTGTTTTATAAAAATATTTTAGTTAGTTTTTGAAATAGGGTAAACCCACCAGTGATTGGCCACTCACCAGATTCACAAAGGTATTTCCAAGTGATACAGACCCAATATTGTATTGCAGAATCGTCACGTAAGAAACATAGTGTATATTAAAGAGATACATACATTATTTGGGCACTTTTTTATAAATTAGAATAGGTAACAATATATTTTTTGGTTTCAACATTAAATCACCAGTGATTGGCATAAGTGAGTCAGTCATTGGTCACTACTCTTTTAGTTATTGGCCAAAGATATTTTTATAAAGAAAATTCTTATTAATTAATTCTTATTATCATCTTAGAAAAAACTCTTATTTTCTAAGATGTTTTGGATTGTGAAAAGGCAAATATTTTTAGTTCCTTTATTTCTTTTTTTTTCTGGGGTGTTTTATGACTAAAGCAGTTTATTTTTTCATTTAATTTCTTTTTAATTATATTTTTTATATTAATTTTTAACTATCTTATATATTTATTGATCAATTGCTAACTAATTAATTGCACAAAATAGAAATAAATAATACAGTAAAATAAGTACCGTCCTTTCACATGTAGAGTAATAAAATGTAGAGTAGAGTAATAAAAACGACAGAGCATAGAAATGAAGGATGGCCACAAAAAAGCAACCAAGGTTGCCAAATTACTTAACAAGAATTAGAAAAAAGATATAACGCTTATAATTTTTATTAACAGAATGTTTATATTAGTGGCCAATCACTGAAACATAATTTATGAATGGCCAATCACTGGTGGGTTTACCCTATTGGACTTTGAAATGAGTGGTCACGTTAATAATCAAAAATCGTTTTTAAGCACTATCTCCTAAAAGTGCCGATAATTTTAAACGTAATCTTTGCACTAATTTACACTCTAAAGACAAGAATTTTCTAACTAGTTTTTTGAAATATTGAATTTTTAAACAAGTAGTTACCTTGAAAATCAGAAATCGTTTTTGGGTATTATTACGTACAAGTGCCGACAATTCTAAAACTATTTCTTAAATTAGTTAACGTTATAAAAATTTTTTCAAAGAATGTTCTCTTAAATATCATGCTATTTATTCCATGAGAATATTCCAATCAGTTTTTGAGATAATGGGGTTTGAAATTAGTGTCAACTTAAAGACCAAAATTCGTTATTGGGCACTATTACATAAAAGTTTTAATAATTTAAAAATTTTTTCTTAGACTAGTTTACATTATAAAAAATATTCTTTTTAAAATCACGCTTTATATTTTATGAGAATATTCTAATTTCTTTTTGGGATATTGCATTTTGAAATGAGTGGTCATCTTGAAGATCACAAATCGTTCTTACGTACTATCACCAAAAAGTGCCGATAATTCTGAATCCGTTTCTTTGACTATATTACACCGGTAAAAATATTTATAAAGAATATTTTTCTGAATAACATGCTTTTTACTTTATAAGAATATTCTAATTAGTTTTTGAGATATTGGACTTTGAAGTAAGCGGTCACCTTAAAGGTCAAAAATCATTCTTCATTTTAAAGTGCCAATAATTCTGAAAGTATTCTTTGGACTTGTTTATATTATACAGAATATTTGCAAGGAATATTCTCCTGAATATCATGCTTTTTACTTTATGAACACATTTCAGTGACTTTTTGAGATATTGGATTTTGAAGTGAGTGGTGATCTTCAAAAAACTCAAAAACTGTCATATAAGAGTGCCGATAATTCTGAAAGTATTTCTAAGATCAGATCATACTATGAATAACATTTGTAAAGAATATTTCCGAAAATATTATGCTTTTTGTTTGGGTACTATCAAAGTTCCGATAATTTACAAATTTATAATTAAAAAACGACTATTGATAAATCATAGAATTAAAGTACTATTTGATTTTGTTTTTCAAAAAGCACAAAAAAATTTTTGTTTTTCGACAATTCCTCGATCCTTCCTTCACCTTTCTGTTATTTCACACTTTAAAAATATATGAAGATTTACAGGCTATTATATAGATATTTAGGAAGGTAATGGGAACTAAAATATGGTTTAAAAAAATATATGTGGTCTAATTAATTACGCTCCTCATCAAGTCAAGTACTAAACCTAAAACTGCTATTCTAAAGCAATAAACAAACTACAAAATAACACTTATTTCATGAATATATATTATGTAGATTAAACGATATGACCTAAAGAGCCTCAGGTTGACTTAGTGAGAAACTGCAATTACTACCTTAAATTGAAAACTAACCATTCATACATTTTACAAATTAAATTATGTTTTTTTCACCAATTTTTCATACATTTCTTGAGCTAGTATATAGGGTGGTTTAATGTCACACAATTATTTAAGGAAGTAATGGAAAATATACCTTGAATATACATAAATCCTAAATGCTTGCTTAATTTTTCTTGTCTTAGCAATTTTGGATACCCTGGGGTAATCTTCTAAGGATTAAAATTAGTAACTGGGAAAAATACGAACGAATAACACTTACACTTTTCTAGACAAATGTTATTCACCTGTTCGCAGCACATTGTCACCAACCTTACTGAAAAAAAAAAACTTGCCCCAGCAACCAATATTGTCCTCCACGTATGTACAACCTACCCAGTACATAATATGATAATATAAACAGTTGTCTTTGTATTTTAAACGCTGCTAGAAATTTCATCATCCCTTTCTCACAAGTTTTGAAAAAAATTGAAAAAAATGCATTATTTATTTGAATTTTCTAGTTTGGGTGTGGGTAAGTAGTAACTATATAAAGAGAATTATGACCTATGGGTATGTACCATTCGTGTCCCAGAATTCTTTTAGAATAACAGCCATGCAAGCTCTGGTAAGCCAAAGAAATTCACTTTGTAAATAATAATTTATTATTAGTAGGATATTTGCCTATTGTTTCGAATGATGAATTAAGAAAGCTCGTTTTATTAGAAAAATCAAACTTAAATTGTCAATATTTCATTTTTTGGGAATTCTATACAGTTGAAGTTACTTCGGGACGTATACGTTCAACTGCCTGTAATTCTTGATCCATATATTTTATTTATTTGTAATTTCAGGCCATTGGCTCAGTCAAACAGCTCAGTCTCAATTGCCTGAAATTGACGATTAAATAGTCCTAAATATTTTTGGAAATTCTAAGCAGTTTAGGTAATTCTGAGGTGTGGACTCAACTGCCTGTAATTCTTCAAGCATAATTTGATTTTGTTTATAATTCCAGACAATTGGGTCAGTTTAATTGTTCAGTCTAAATAGCCTGGAATTAAAAAAAAAATTGATTTTTTTGGAAAATTCCAGGAAATTAATCTAACTCCTGGACGTTCTTCGACTGCCTATAGTAATTCTTGATTCATCATTTTATTTCATTTGTATCTTCAGGCAATTGGGTCAATCAAACAGGTCAGTCTCCATTGCCTGGAATTGACGATTGTATACTCCCTATATATTATATTTTTATCATAATATTTTTGGGAATTCTAGGCAGCTCAAATAATTCGGAGGCATGAATTCAACTGCCCGAATTAATTTTTAATTCACGATTTTATTTTAATTGTAATTCAAGGCAATTGGGTAAGTTAAGCCGCTCAGTCTGACTTGGTGGGAATTGCAAAAGAAATGTACGTCTGTATAGTCCCTGTAATTCCAGAATATATTTGCGAATTTCGGGCGGTTGAGGTAATTACTGGATTCGTGCGTTCAACTGCCTGGAATTCTTAGATCATAATTTTATTTAATTTGTAATTCCACGAAGTTAAATCTGTCTTTAAACTTCTCAATCTGAATAAAGAATTCACACAAAAGTCTTTAAAGTTCCAGGATATTTTTGGGAATTCTAGTAAGTTAATGTCATTCCTGGACGTACGTTCAACTGCCTGGAATTCTTGATCTACAATTTTAATTTATTTGTAATTTCAGGCAATTGGCTCAGTCAAACAGCTTAGTCTCAATTGCCTGAAATTGACGATAATATAGTCCTAAATATTTTAGGAAATTCTAAGCAGTTTAGGTAATTCTGAGTCATAGATACAACTGCCTGTAATTCTTGATCCATAATTTGGTTTTATTTATAATTCCAGACAATTGGGTCAGTTTAAATGTTCAGTCTTAATGGCCTGGAATTTAAAAAAAATCACAGTCTCTAAAATTCCAGGATTTTTTTGAGAATTCCAGTTCGTTCCTTCCAGGACGTTCTTCAACTGCCATTCATCATTTTATTTCATTATATCAGGATTCTAGTAAGTTAATGTCATTTCTGGACGTACGTTCAATTGCCTGGAATTCTTGATCCATAATTTTAATTTATTTATAATTTTAGGCAATTGGCTTAGTCAAATAGCTTAGTCTCAATTACCTGAAATTGACGATTATATAGTCCTAAATATTTTTGAAAATTCTAAGCAGTTTAGGTAATTCTGAGGCGTGGACTCAACTGCCTGTAATTCTTGATCAATAATTTAATTTAATTTATAATTCCAGATAATTGGGTTAGCCTAAATATTCAGTCTAAATAGCCTGGAATTTAAAAAAAAAATTTTTTTGGAGAATTCCAGGAAACTAATCTAACTCCTGGACGTTCTTCGACTGCCTATAATTCTTGATTCATCATTTTATTTCATTTGTATCTTCAGGCAATTGGGTCAATCAAACAGGTCACTCTCCATTGCCTGGAATTGACGATTGTATACTCCCTATATATTATATTTTTATCATAATATTTTTGGGAATTCTAGGCAGCTCAAATAATTCGGAGGCATGAATTCAACTGCCCGAATTAATTTTTAATTCACGATTTTATTTTAATTGTAATTCAAGGCAATTGGATAAGTTAAACCGCTTAGTCTGACTTGGTGGAAATTTGAAAAGAAATGTACGTCTGTATAGTCTCTATAATTCAGGTAGTTGAGGCAATTCCTGGATTCGTGCCTTCAACTGCCTGAAATTCTTAATTCATAATGTTATTTAATTTGTAATTCCAGGAATTTAAATCTGTTCAACTTCTCCAACTCTTCCAAGAAGTTAAATCTCTTGGGATTTCTAGTAAGCTGATGTCATTCCTGGACGTACGTTCAACTGCATAGAATTCTTGATCTACAATTTTATTTTATTTGTAATTTCGGGCAATTGATTCAGTCAAACTGCTCAGTCTGACTTGGTGGGAATTGGAAAAGGAATGTACATATGTATAGTCCCTATAATACCAGAATATATTTGCGAATTTTGGGCAGTTGAGGTAATTCCTGAACGTGCGTTCAACTGCCTGGAATTCTTAATTCATAATTTTATTTAATTTGTAATTCCACGGAGTTAAATCTGTCTTAAAACTTCTCAATCTGAATAAAGAATTCACACAAAAGTCTTTAAAATTCCAGGATATTTTTGGGAATTCTAGTAAATTAATGTCATTCCTGGACGTACGTTCAACTGCCTGGAATTCTTGATCTACAATTTTATTTTATTTATAATTCCAGGCAATTGGCTCAGTCAAATAGCTTAGTCTCAATTGCCTGAAATTGACGATTATATAGTCCTAAATATTTTTGGCAATTTTAGACAGTTTTATTAGTTTTAGACAGTTTAGGTAATTCTGAGGCGTGGACTCAACTGCCTATAATTCTTGATCCATAATTTGATTTTATTTATAATGCCAGACAATTGGGTTAGTCTAACTGTTGAGTTTAAATAGCCTGGAATTTTAAAAAAAAAATATTTTTTTTGGAAAACTCCAAGAAATTAATCTAACTCCTGGATGTTCTTCGACTACCTATAATAATTCTTGATTCATCATTTTATTTCATTTGTATCTTGAGGCAATTAGGTCAATCAAACAGGTCAGTCTCCATTGCCTGGAATTGACGATTGTATACTCCCTATATATTTCATAATATTTTTAGGAATTCTATGCAGCTCAAGTAATTCGGAGGCGTGAATTCAACTGCTTGAAGTTCTTAATTCATGATTTTATTTCAATTGTAATTCAAGGCAATTGAGTAAGTTAAACCGCTGAGTCTGACTTGGTGCGAATTGGAAAAGGAATATACATATGTATAGTCCCTATAATTCCAGAATATATTTGCGAATTTCGGGCGATTGAGGTAATTACTGGATTCGTGCGTTCAACTGCCTGGAATTCTTAGTTCATAATTTTATTTAATTTATAATTCCAGGCAATTGGTTCAGTCAAACAGGTCAGTTTCAATTGACTGTGATTGCAAAAAAACATAATTTCTGACTATAAAGTAATATAGTTCAGTCTGATAATGCATCTGCTAAATGCATTACCCTTGAAACAGGATTGTCGTTTGATTCTGTGAAGAAATCTCTTCCTTATTAGAGTTTACACATTATAAATTAAAAAAAATATATTATGAGAGGATATGCTTTAAGGCAAACCTACTAGGAATTAGGTGCGTCTATGGCAAAAACAATTTTCTATGCATTGGTGCAATCACATCTTCGCTATTGGAATAGCTTTCTGGAGCTACTCTTCTCTTAAATCTGTGAAATTAAGAGAACAAGCGAATTTTCCAAGGACAATATACATTGTCCAATATTTATTGCCTTTATATATTTTTTTTTCAAATACAGAGTGTTAAGTATACAAATATTTATTTCTCGAATTTTCAGTTCGTAGCAGCCCTTTTCGGCGTCCTCGCCTACGCCTCGGCCGGCGGCCTCGGCCTCGGTTTGGCCGGAAGTGTTGACGGTGGCGCCATCCTTTCCGGACCCTCCGGAGTAGTCCAAAGGGGCGGATTGGCCGCGGTCGGACCGATCGGAGCTCCCGGAGCCATCATTGCCGGAGCCGCACCCGGAGCCATCTTGGCCGGAGGACATGGTAAGCATTTGTTTCCCAAAACAATAATATTAAAGAAAGCTTTACTGTTACAACAAGTTACATTGCTATAAACAAAGCACACATTATTACAAACAGTAAAATAATAAAAATACAGTTTTTGACAATTTTTTTATACACAGGTAACTTTTGTTATCTCCTTTTGCTTAATAGGAGTTTTCCTGCTAAATTTATATTAAAAAATTCATTTGATTTAGTTTTGTGTGTATAGATAATCTATAGGTCCAAGAAAAGAATGCTTTTCAACTAAGTTTTTTGGAATAGCAACGGATTTTAATAGAAAAAGTCATTTTCCTCTTATTTTTATATTGTTTCGGGCCTGTTTATTATATATGTTTAATTACTTAAATCAAGATTATTTCGATCTTAATTATTTATCAAGTTATCAAGGCCAGACTGTAAAGAAATAGGGACGCTGCTCCAGTCACACTGAAATAAGGTGATGATCCTTCTGTTTTCGACGCACACCCTTAGTGACTATGTAATGAGCGAAATAAAATAGAAACAAAATAAGAAGAGACACAATTTAACGTAAAAGGAAAAAGAATGACTCGACTTACCCTAGTAATAAATGAAGTAAAAGATGTTGATATAAGGAACACCCCAATCAGCTTTCATTAAATCGACAAAGACGTGATGCACTTCAGTATTATCTCGCATGAGTTTAGGTACCGATTCAATAATTCCCGTAGTACTACTGCTTTCCGGTATCGCACACCTGTTCCGTATTTTAAGTTTTTGGCGTATGACCTCGGTCAAATAGCTTACTCCTCTCGCCCCGAGGGGTCAATAAGGTAAAGTAGGATAAAAGAGCAAGGCTTTATGGAAGGAACATTGGAGTAAGAGAGTAAGAAAATGTAAGATAGGTCGAGTTTAAATATTGACAATTTACCAAGAAACGCGTGTGTTATACCGGGTGAACTTTTATACGCAAAATCAATGTAAATAAACCAAAATAAACAAAGTATTAAATATCTTAAACTTTAAAGAAAACTTATGTTAACTAAAATAAGTAAAATTAGCAAAAAGTAATAAAAGAAGAAAGAACGAAACAGATATTTCTTGCTTGAAAATTTCACTAATTTTTAATTTATTTTTTTTGGTTTGCAGGCCTTATTGGAGGCGGTGCAGTACTTGGCGGTGCCGGTCTCGGTTTGGGAGGCGGTTTGGGATTAGGATTGGGCGGCATCGCCAATCCCGGTTTGGCCGCCAAAGTTTTAGGCCTCGAAGGATCCGGCATCGAAGGCCAATGGATTCCAGACATCAACGAGAAATTGCACGACGACGGCAGCTACAAACCCCACGTGTACGGCCTTTAAATAGTAGCGAAATCATAAATTTATTTTCTTTGATTATTATTGACTGACTTGCGTGCATATTATTGGCCTGACATTGATGATGTGTACCATTTTTTTAAAATATAAAGGTGTATCAAAATAAAATTTAAAAAATTCTATTAAGGTGTTTTTTTGAGCTATTCTTAGATAAAGGAAGAACCTTTCAGACGCCCATAATTTCCTGAATTTAATAATAATGACTTTATTTGTATGTATATCAAATTAAAGATTGACGAAAAAAAGTGAATATTAGTGTAGAATTATCTGTTAGACCAAAATAACGTAAAAGAGCTTATAAAACTTAGAGAACCGTACTGCAACTATGACCTTTTTTAAACCAATCAAAGGGATAAATTCTTTTTTAAGAAAATATTGTATACTAATACTACTAAACTTAATCGATTGTATAGAACCATTCTAAGATTTTTGGTAAAATAAGTCAAATACTAATAAGATTTGATATATAATAACTGCTTTCTTCCACATATTTGGAAATATACCTTCTGCAATGACATAGTTAATAACATATGCTAAGAGATATTTCTTAACCTGGAATATTAATAAATTTCATCTCTATTAATTACTTTTTAGGAAATACATGTAGTTTTAATTGTAAAAAATCTTTTTAATTTTTAAAATATATTCTAAATTGTTTAGAGACTTCACAGATTTTGGGAGACAGTGTTTACAGCTCCTGGAAGTCTGAATCCAAGCAGTTTTTGTTACGATATTAAGAATAGATACTAAAATAAACGACTATAAATGAACGTCATTCATATGCACTTAAGTTATGCTAGCTTTTGACAAAATCAGCTCTACAGTAACATAATTTAAATAGGCACGTTCATCATTTAGGTTTAAACAAAAAGCGTTTTATCGATTATTAAGGAATAAAACACTTATTAAGAAAAATAACTGGTGACAATCGAGTTTAATAAGGGTAATTTCAGAATTTCTATTATTATATTAATATTTTTACTAATAAAAGCTACCTTATTATTAATATCGTTTATGTTATCTGTATTATTCCAAGGTTTCGACACTAAAGCTGAATAAAATTAACCATGATCTAAAGTATTAAAATTATACCCAGGCTTAATTTTTTTATGATAACATTTAAATTAGCAAAAATTAAGTGATCACTAAAATCTACGTCTTTGAGAGAAGCTGTAGAGTTAGGGAAATTTAAAAAAATCAAAGGTCTAAAAGCGCTTTCTATATTTAATAAATTACTATTAAAATCTCTTAAACAAATAACTTCGTCAATCTTAATGTGAGAAAATGTAACTTCAAGTTCATTTAGTTTTAGTTCTTGGGACCCATGACTTTTTTTTCTTGATTTCTTTGTCACCCGGTATAATATTAAAATTATTATTATAAAAAAATAATAATTTTAATATTGCATACAGTAATATTGCATTATTATCACCTAAAAAAGTAAGAAAAATTAACTATATTTACTATTCAATCCCGAGGTCCTAAGATGATCTTTTTTAAATTAAAATTTACATTAAATTCGTTTTCGAGTTCAACAAGCCTTGCACTTTACGTCTCTGTAAGATCATATAATAATTGGTATGATACGTATATGAGTCACGTAGCCTGGTAAAAAAAATATGTGTAACATAGTCCTACTTCAAATTAACGTTTCGTTGACACTAAATATAATTTTAAATTTTGAATCAAATTTTTGGTGCCACTGTTTTCCCAGAAACACACATTTTTCTTTAAAAGTAAACGAAAATCTATCGATATCATTTTTTGAGGCAACATTTTCCCAAATAGCCCACTTTCATCAGCATTATAAAGTTGATGGGCATTTGAGCCTAACTCCTCAATTTTATCATGAAGTTTTAGTTTGAAAGGATCTACTGCAGAGAGGTTACTGGAAAGTTTTTCCCCGGAAATAGAAAGCTGTCGAATTCCAAATTTCTGCTTAAAATTTTGGAGCCACCCTGAGCTAGCTTTAAACGTATTATTACCATGCAGTTGCTGGTAAAAATAATTTGCCTTTTCGCAAATAATTTCCTCAGACATTGGTGTACCTGTAATTTAATTTAAAAAAAATCGTAAGTTTCGTAAAGAGTCGAGACCTGCAAATTGACGCCACTGTTCGGTTAATCAAGAGCGTTCGGATAATGACCAAAAATTTGTTGGTTCGGCTAATCGGATATTCGGATAAACGCGTGTTCGGATAGTCGAGGTTATACTGTGGTCACTTTTTTTTTAAGTATCAACTACCTAAAAAAAATTCACTGCTTGACAAAAATTAGTTTCAGAAAATATCAGGCCGTTGAATTAATTTTTTTTGCAAAAGTAGTTTTTCTTATTAAAGTATCAATTACCTAAAAAAAATATTTTTGGTACCACTGGTAGTTTTCCCATAGAAAGATATGTTTCTTAAAAATCATCAAAAGCCAATAGGCAAGGTACTTTAAGCTACTTTTTCTTAGACAATATAAAGATAAAATCATAGTTTTGGTACCACTAGTAATTTTCACAAAAACACAATTTTTTATAAAAAACCTTGAAGAACTGAAATCAGATTTTTGGTACCACTGGTCGTTTTCCCAGAGACAGACATTTTTCTCAAAAATCATCAAAAGCCAATGGACATGGTACTTCAAGATTCTTTTTCCTGGACAATTTAAAGATGAAATCAGATTTTTGGTACCGCTGGTAATTTTGATAGAAACACAATTTTTTATAAAAAAACCTTCAAAAAACAATCGACATTTTCCGCTTTTTTTCCTAGACAATTTAACGGTGAAATAAGATTTTTGGTACCACTGGTATTTTTCATAGAAACACAAATTTATTTTAACAAACATCAAAAAGTTATCGACATGGTACTCATTTTTAACTACTTTTTTAGGACAATTTAATAGTGAAATCAGATTTTTGGTACCACTGGTAGTTTTCCCATAGAAAGTTATTTTTCTCAAAAATCATTAAAAGTCAATAGATATGTTACTTTAAGCTAATTTTTCCTAGACAATTTAAAGATGAAATCAAATTTTTGGTACCACTGGTAATTTTTACTGAAACACAAATTTTTATCAGAAAACTTAAAAAATCAATCGAAACTTTCCGCTACTTTTTCCTGCACTATTTATTGGTTAATTCAGATTTTTGGTACCACTGGTAATTTACTCGAAAATACAAATTTGTTTTAAAAAACATCAAAAAGCTATCGATATTGTATTCATTTTTAGCTGCTTTTTAGGACAATTTAATAGCAAAATCAGATTTTTAGTACTACTGGTCGTTTTCCGAGAGACAGACATTTTTCTTAAAAATCATCAAAAGCCAATAGACAAGGTACTTTGAGTTACTTTTTCCTAGACAACGTAATGATGAAATCAAATTTTTTGTACCACTGGTAATATTCACAGAAAAACAAATTTTTATAAAAAACCTTCAAAAATCAATCGACATTTTCCTGGACAATTTAATGGTGAAATCAGATTTCTGGTACCACTGGTCGTTTTCTCAGAGACAGACATTTTTCTCGAAAATCATCAAAAGCCGATAGACAAGGCACTTTAAGCTAGTTTTTCCTAGATAATTTAAAGATGAAATAAAATTTTTGGTACCACTGGAAATTTTCACAGAAACATAAATTTTTATAAAAACCTTAAAAAATCAATCAACATTTCCTGCTACTTTTTCCTGGACTATTTAATGGTGAAATCAAATTTTTGGTACCACTGGTATTTTTTTCGAAAATACAAATTTATTTCAAAAAGCTATCGACATGGTACTCATTTTTAACTACTTTTTTAGGACAATTTAATAATGAAATCAGATTTTTGGTACCACTGGTAATTTTCACAAAAACAAAATTTAAAAAAAAAACCTTCAAAAATCAATCGACATTTTTCTGGATAATTTAATGGTGAAATCAAATTTTTGGTACCACTGGTAATTTTGATAGAAACTCAAATTTTTATAAAAAACCTTTAAAAATCAATTGACATTTTCTGCTACTTTTTCCTAAACATTTTAATGGTGAAATCAGATTTTTGGTACCACTGGTAATTTACTCGAAAATACAAATTTGTTTTAAAAAACATTAAAAAGCTATCGACATTGTATTTATTTTTAGCTGCTTTTTTAGGGCAAGTTAATAGTACAATCAGATTTTTAGTACTACTGGTCGTTTTCCCAGAGACAGACATTTTTCATTAAATTCATCAGAAGCCAATAGACATGGTACTTTGAGTTACTTTTTCCTCAGTAAAAAATGTAAATGTAATGATGAAATCAAATTTTTGGTACCACTGGTAATTTTATCGAAAATACAAATTTATTTCAAAAAGCTATCGACATGGTACTCATATTTAACTACTTTTTTAGGACAATTTAATAATGAAATCAGATTTTTGGTACCACTGGTAATTTTCACAAAAACACAAATTTTTATAAAAAAACCTTCAAAAATCCATCGACATTTGCCTGTTCAATTTAATGGTCAAATCAAATTTTTGGTACCACTGGAAATTTGTTCAAAGACACAAATTTTTCTTAAGAACTATAATTAATCAATGGAGAGAACACTCAATTTTCGCTACATTTTGTAGAATATGATAAAAAACAGAGAGAAAAGTGAAAAGATTAAAAACTTAAAACAGAAAAAGGAACTAAAAACATGAGACAAAAAACAGAAAGAAAAACAAGAGAAAAAAAACTATAAAATAAGAAGAACAGAGACATATAGATACAGAAAGACTTATTCAACATAAAGGAAAATGAAAACTTGATCAAAATCTTGGACAACGATCTGAAGAAAAAATGAAGAGGGAGACAAAAAATACGACTTGAAATTAAAAGAACGGGGAAGAACAACAGAAAATTCAAGATTTCAAGATAAAACCTGGAAAACGCAAAAAAGTACATAAAACTCATGAGAACAGAGAAATAAATTATAAATGAAAATATAAATAAAAAATTTAAGACTTTTCTGGTGGTTATTTGAGTCAACCTCCTGATTTTCATCGGATTTAATAGGAAATTAGTCAGAACACCAGTACGAAGCTATAAAGCACTGAAAACAATATGCAAAAAAAAGTCATTTAAAAATATTATTTATTTACTCATTAAAATCATAAATTACACGTCAGTCTCTCTCTTAACAAAATACTCTCAATAATGCTCAGGCCTGTAACTGCCGTCATCAAACAACTCCTCAAAAGTATCCGGCACATAAGTTCCACTCAAATCTTCCGTTGGATATTCAGTGGTGGTCGACATTGACTCGGTAGTACTCTCGTCAGTTTCCTCCGTAATAGGCACCGACTCTCTAGTTTCCGCTCTGGGGGCGATACCTGGATGCAAAAGCACCTTGGAATCCACACTATTCGGTTCAAGCAATTCGGAGGTTTCGTGCAACAACCAGTTGGAATGTTCGGGAACAGCGGGGGCGGCACCAGCACCTTCTTCCAGTAAAATTTTACCACCCGGAGCGTAGGCGTCGATTATGCTGCCATCTGGACCGATTACTTTGGTTCTGGTACTGGGGCCTTCCAGGTATTGAGCGGTGGGAATAAGTCCGGCGTTGGCTACCGCCAAGTAGGTGAAGAAGAGGCAAAAGACCTTGAAAATTGGTTTTATTATTAAGAGAGAAGTATTTGGGAAATTATGTTTGGATGGTTTAATACACGGATATTACGCAACTATTACTGGTTTTTTTAAAAATCCAGTTAGTGAATAGCTTTCATTTATTAATACGGATTTAGGAAACTCAAGATATATTTCATCACCTATTTGTGTGAATTTTTATTAAATAGTCATTATAACTGTCCCATTTATTATTTTTAATCAAAGTTTTACTTTTTACTCTATCGTCTAGTATTTTTGTTAGTAATTAAACCATTTTTTATAAAAAAAAACTATTGGCATTTTAAATTAATCCCATGCCATCAATATATTTTTTCTAATTTTAACACACTGTTGGGCGCCAAAGGTGGACTAGAACATTTTAGGCAAGTAATTTATTTTTATGTAAAAATTCATTGCATAGGAATTTATAGAACTAGGATTTATTTTTCTAAAGAACTCCACACATTTGCCTTTGCACAATTATTTAAACTATAATTCATAATAATTAAAATTATAAATAATCATTCAAATAAAAATTCCTTAATCAGTTAAAATGAAATGCTCATGTTAGAGCAGCAACAACTAACAGGAAAAGGATTCATAATTAAATTTAAATACATTTTCCTAAAAATATTTTTTAACTCTTAAGCAATTACAAATTCTCTATAAAATAATAAAAGTTACTTAACATATGGATTGATCGTGGGGGAAAGAGTGTGTGAATCGCATTTGAGAACTTTAGCAACAGTTCGAAAATGGATAATTAAAATTATCTTTGGTGAAAATAAATTATATTCAATTGGTCATTTATTTTTTAATATTCAGTTGTTGGATATGTGTCTACTGCACTGTTTCGAGGTATTAAAAATACTTAAATGTCCATAAATTAAATACAAGGAATAGAGGTGCATATCCGATTATGTTAAAAACCCTTAAGCAACGCTTCCTATAATAGTATTTTCCAAGATTGTATAACATGATGCCTGGTCAGATAAGGAAAATCCCAAGTATAAAGAAATTTAAAAAAGGTGTAGAAATATTATGTATTTTAGCCTAGTTGTTAAGATTTTTAATGATTTAATCAGCCCATAATAAACATATGCATTATAGGAATATTTTTTGTGATATTGGATTAATATAAAAATTTTAACTGCTCGGAATTTTTTTACCGGAATTGACATAGATGGCTGATTGAGATATTCTTAGACTATGTTATAGTATTCATTTTATTCAATATGCCCTTTTATTTTTCAAATAAATGTATTATTTATTTATTTAATTTAGTAAATCTGGCCACACTGTTGGGCGCCAAAAATCCCCTTTGGTGACAAAAAAATCATCCCAAATATTCTACTAAGTGTATCTAAGTACATTAGTACTTTTTCATGAATTCATCCCTTTTCTGCATTAATTTTTATTAAACTATTAAACTATAATATTTTTTCTCACATTGTTGGGCGCCAAAAGTGCATTACTTAACTCGTTTTAAAATAAGATTTTAAGCAATTATAGGAAATAAAGTCAATATTTGATAAAAATATAAATTTTCAGGTTTTCCTTAAAATATAATGAAAATTTGTATGCAATTTTTTATAAAATAATTAACGTTTTTGGTGTTGTTTTCATCGTGAGTCTCTGCCTAAGTTTTCTAGCTCGAATGATTTCTTTTGTAAATATTTTCATCGTTTTTAAAGAGATTAGCAAATGTTCGACAAATAACCAACAAAAACCTCTTAATATAAAAAAACTGATAAATTTTATACAATAAGGAGTAATTTCCCGAGAAAACTCCCACACTGTTGGGCGCCAAAAATGTGCTACATAACTCGTACTAAAATAAATTCACCGCGATTTTATATTATAATTCATTACAGAGCATAATGCATCATCGTAATAAAATGATGCCTTTTCAATTTTAAAATAATTCCAGTAATAGTATGAATATAGAAATATTATTAAAAAATTAAACTTTTATCCTAGACTCAAAGAACTATAATATTTATATATGACGTAATCTGAAATTCTTACACAAATTGCATTATAGTCCACTTCTATAATATCTTTTTTATTCAAATAAACCCCAAAATAAAATTGTGTAACAGCGATTCAATTAGATAAAAATCAGAATAACGAGTTAAGAAAGCCTTAAACTAAAACGCGATTTTAAATTCAGATGAACTCGCTTTGAACTGTACCGCGTCCTTGCCGGTAAAATTTAATAAAATTTAGGAATTCTATTATGTAACAATTAGTCTACTTACTTGCGGGTTCATTGCGGGTTAATCAGCTCTACGGATCTGAGTGCACAATGATTTAAAATAATTAAGCGTTAGTTTTTTTATATTCTGGGACGTCCTTGTGCCCGTAGATCGTCGGTTCTTTAAACCAACGCGGATATTTGGATTTTCTTTAATTGAAGAAGGTGGGCAGTCGAACGTTCGTATTAATTCCAACGAATCAGGAAATTGAAAAGAAATTGGGCGTCGGCGGTCGTTTCGGAAGGTCGATATATAGGTACACAATTTTTTTTTTTGACGTCACGATAAAATATAAGTAATTATATATTATATAGTGAGTACATTTTAAAATAAAGTAGTTTCTATAATAATATATTCTTTCTATGTTTCTACTGAAGATTTGGATGGAAACATTAATGGGGTGTCTCATATAGGGTTGAAAATCCTAATTTTAATGCTAGCATTGATTTAAATAAAATTACAGATTACACCTTCCTAATATAAGGCAAAAACTCTAGTGGTAATTGGAATTTTAAAACAAGATTTTAGTGAATCTAATTCTACACTTTAGTTAGGTAAAGTACTTTACATAATAATTTAATGGGGATGAAGAGCCGAGAGAGACAAAACATGAAAAGCTCAAAGATGTAAAAAAGAAGGGAATAAACATTCCGGTAGGGACAAGTAAAGATGAGTAATTAACCGAGTAACTATCACGTCACAGAGTGAAAAGCTTGTTAATTTGTCCAAATAAATTGTTTAACATCGTTTTTAAATTTATTTTTAATTATGCTACATAATATTACACAGCTTACGGTGTTTATTTAATTTTTGTGAAATAGATCCCAAAAACGTCAATATTCAAACATTATTTTTAACAGTGGCCTATGATCAACACAATCAAATGCCTTAGTTACATCATAGAACACATCAACCGTAGACAACATTCCCTTTATTCTATGTAAAAAAAAGTTGCATCCCAGGGATAAATACTAAAAAACTACTGATTAGGGTCTTCTTAAAGAAGATCGAAAATCAACGCATTAAAACGCCCCAAAAACCTCAAAATTTAAGGTTTCGAAGCAGTATACTGTAATCAACGCAATCGAATGCCTTTAGAACCTCACAGAATATTATACCTGCTCCATCCCCCTCACTCAACCATATCAGATGAATATTCTTCCATGAATTATTTCTGCAATGAGAGTCTTTTTAATACATATTCTTAACTAGTTTCATTTTTGTTTAATATATTTCTCACTTCATAAAACTTATGATATATTTAATTTATTATTTAGCGGTTTCTGTATGTGTTCTGTAACCTAAATATTTCAATGAGCTGACCTCTGGAATATGTGATGAACATAGGCAATTTGGATGTACATCTTCACAATCTATATCATGTATTTTGATTAAGTTTACTGACGGTTGTTCAGCAGAGATTAATGAAAAGCTAATAAATTTATATTTTATCATCATTAAGGCATAATAAATTTTCGTTTAAGCGTTATTGGACAATATGAAGACTACACTATACACATTTATCCAATTGTCTAGTAAAACTATGATTGCCGTATCGTCCGTATATGATATAACTTTTCAATTTATAAAGTTTGCGTTTTGATCAGTTTCTTGTGCCTTTTTCTACAAAAAAAAATATCAAATCTTAAATTGCAAAGATTCGTGGTACTATTTTGATTATAAATTCCAGTTAAGTAATTTCATTCATTTACAAAATTTAACTACAGACTTTTCCAGAACCTAAAATTGATTTAATGGTAGTAATGGGGTTTGTGAGAACCGTCATTATTAGGAGATTTACTGTGGTCTTATACGTATTGACCCTCATGATCATGGTGGTGGCTCAATTTTTTGATAAAAGAATTAGGTCAATTAAAATGGTGTCTGGTGTGAATATGACTATTAGACCAAAGCAATTATATTCAATTGTTAAAAAAAATCAATATGTTAGAATGCAATGTTGATAATAAAGAAGCTTAGTTAGAAAATAAGATATATAAATATATAGATTGATAATAAAGAAGCTTAGTTAAAGAAGTTATGTCATATTTATAATAACTAAAACATATTGTGTGAAGCAAAATTATTGATTTTAAATATTTAAGTAAGGTTTTAAAAAAAAAATTAAAATCTAAGCTCAGGGAAGGTTTGGGTTAACAATTTTGAGATAAATCGAGGTGTTGTGAAATATCAAAAAATAGTATGCTGAATTATCTTTTATATACTTTATCTATGCGTGCTTTAAACACCAAAATTTCAGTAGTCTATATACATAAACTATAAAATAAATGAGAACTACAAAGTTTATCCTTTGGCGATTACATTTTTACACTTAATCATCTTCATTCGATCATTTGAAATAGGGGGATATACAGAATAGCAAAAAAAATTATATAAAGGATCCACCATCTAAACCTAAACATTCGGTTAATATTTATATATTTTAAAAGTTGAACAAGTTATAAAACTTAGGATTTTTAAATATCCTGGTTAGGGATTAATTTTTATTTATTTATATATTAATTTATTGTAATGGCTATTTTTTCACAAATTTAAAAAAAAAATTAACATTTTATTATAATACTTCGATTCATCAAAGTAAATAATAATAATGATGAATTTTACAAATATTAAACGTCCTTACTTCTCTTACCTGAATCATTCAATTTAAAATTATATTGTATATATTATTTAATTCAATGTATGTAATAAAAATGTATTTATTATTATTTTTTAAACTAGTTTTATCCAATATACAGGGTGGTCATTTGAAAACGAAACAGAGCCTATTTTGAGTCCCTCAGAACATTTGCGAAAAAATCCTCGGACCCGTTAATTTTTGATTCAAGGGGAAAACATTTTTTTGCTTGTTTCGTTCCCTGAGGACAAAGCCCTAGCGAGGGTGACAAGGGCCCCCAAAATTTTAAACAGAACAGGGGGTCGAGTGATACCTTATTTTGAAGGTATTTTTATGTGCACTATAACCCTAAAGTTTTAAATCGTTACTATTTGCCTAGTCGATACAGGGGTTAATAAAAGTTACAAAAACATGTCAACATTTTTTATGAAAAAAAATGCTTGTAAATTTAGCAGTTAAATAAATACAAAAAAATTTGTTCTCCTACATTGTGAACCGTACTTTCTGTTGTTTTTTTTAATATCCGTAGGTATCTATGCCAATTCTGCAAGGGAACTCTTGGTTATTGTTGAGACTGTTATTATAGCAACATTTTGAAGTTTAATAGTGGTTGTCAATTACTGCTGTCAGATCATAGTGTGTCAAACAAATAGCTCTTTAAAGTTAGTTAGTTACAACATTGAGTGTGATAATGGTTTATTCACTTGCTGAAAAAGTTAAAATAATTTCTCTTTTCTTTGCGAACAATGAAAATGCTAATAGAACTGCCCAGCTCTTTAACCCCCTAATCGACAGGTCCATCGCAAGTACATTGTGGAATTGGTTCAAAAATTTAGGGAAACTGGGTCTGTGGCTAATAAAAAGCGCGAAATGGATAATCGAGTGGTGAATGAAGCTTCAGAAGTAGGCCATATTGTGCAAGATCCTACACTGAGCACAAGGAAGTTATCAACCGTGTCTGGTATTAAGAGAAGCAGCATTCAGAAGATATTAAAAAAAACCAAGTTTCATCCGTACAAAATGCATCTCGTACAAGAACTAAACGAAGACGATTTTGATAGACGAGTACAATTTTGTAAAACTATATCTGAACAAGCCGCCAATGATCCACACTTTCTATTTATTGTATGTTTTTCTGACGAATGCTCCTTTTTCCTAAGCGGTACTGTGAGTCGTCACAACTGTCGTTATTGGGCTGATTTAAAGCCCAGAATATTTCGTGAGGTGCATACACAACATCCTGAAAAATTAAATGTTTGGGCTGGCATTTTTGGTAAACATATCGTAGGCCCCTTTTTTTTACCTGGCAATTTAACAGGAGAGATGTACCTGGAGTTTTTAAAAAATATAATTCATCCAGCATTAGTGAAGATACTAGAAAATGACAACGAGTACTTGGAAAATCGTCTAGTATTTCATCAAGATGGGGCGCCACCCCACTATGCTGCAAGGGTTCGTCAATATTTGGACCAAACGTTTCCAGGACAATGGATTGGAAAAAGAGGAGCTATTAAATGACCTCCTCGTTCCCCGGATTTAAGCCCGTTAGATTTTTTTTTATGGGGCCATTTAAAAACTAAAATTTATGCTAGTCAGTCAACATTGCTAGACCATTTGCGACAAAGAATAATTGATAAATGTCGTCAAATTACCCCAGAAATTTTGCAAAATGTACGGGAAAGGTTTGAACAAAACCTGGATTATTGTATGGAAGTCGAAGGCCAACATTTTGAACATTTACTTGATTGATTTTATCTTTAAGCCCTTTATTTAAAATTATAATTTTTAACATTTTTTTGTAACTTTTATTAGCCCCTGTATCGACTAGACAAATAGTAACGATTTAAAACTTTAGGGTTATAATCCACATAAAAATACCTTCAAAATAAGGTATCACTCGACCCCCCGTACCATTTAAAATTTTGGGGGCCCTTGTCCTCAGGGGGGAGAAACTAGCAAAAAAATGTTTTCCCCTTGAATCAAAAATTGACGGGTCCGAGGTTTTTTCGCAAATGTTCTGAGGGACCCAAAATAGGCTCTGTTTCGTTTTCAAATCGCCACCCTGTATATTATACTTATATACAAAATGTATTATACTACTCCTAAAATATGTTAAAACTGTTTTAATTTTAAATTAATTTATTCGTGCTTATAGATATTAATATATAATATAATAACAGTAGCTAGACTGAATTATAGGATCGACACACTTTAAATATACACTTGAAAAATTAAATCTTAATAAGAAGAAAAGATAAATAATTAAAATATCAAAGGCACAACCTTAAGAGCAATACAATCACTGATAAATTTAATGAATAATCACATAATTTAAAAACTCATCAATATCGTAAAAGGTACCAGAGACTATAATGGTAATGGAGATTGTGGTATATATTATAATGGTATTCTTAAATATGCCTAGAGACATATCACTGATAATTTCCAGAAAATGATTTAAAAATTTCATACCCTGATATTCGGAAGCTTTCTTACATTTTAGTATGTTGGAATTAGGTTGTATTTAAAATTGGTATTATAGTTGTGAATAGTACTATGCGTTGCAAACCTGTTTTTTACTTTTTTTTTTTATAAAAATATGGAAATCAAAGATGTACTGAGAGGATAGTGTCACTATTACTATATGTTCATTATACTTTGGAGTTTTTGAAATTACAAAACATGTCAATTTCTTTTTTTTTTTTTTGTTTTTTTACCAAACTCGCTTATTCATTACTGGTATTTCAGAATTGTGGGATTTCAGTAATTTTTCGTAGTGTAAAATAATTAAAAAACTACATATGTTCGTGTCACTTAATAAGTTGTTTTTTATTTACATAATTTTATACAAAAAAATCTCACAAAGCCACTGAGGCTATTAATAATGCACAAATGTAATACACTATTTTTAAACTATCACTATTGTAGATTTTCTATTGATTTAATGGTAGTAATGAGGTTTGTAGGAACCATCATCATAAAGAGACTCACTGTGGTCATGTACGTATTGGCCCTCATGATCATGGTGGTAACCGTCATGAGCGACAACTACTGGAGCAACAACAGCAGCATGATGAGCTACAACTGGAGCTACTACAGCATCATGTACACCATGACCGCGAGCTACAGTTCCAGATGGTCCAGAAATGATGGCGTTTTCATGTCCATGCACACCAGTATCATGAGCTACCACGGTGGTTGGGACGTGGTGAGCATGGTGGGCTACAATTGGTACATGGTGGGCAAGAACTGAAGCATGATGGGCGACTACTGGGGCGGCATGAGCGACGATGTGAGGGTGAACTGGGGCGGCATGAGCGATGACTCCTGGATGCTCTTCGTGTACGATTTGTCCTCCTGGTGCTACTGCGGAGATGACGCTGCCTTCGGGTTCGACCAAGGTGGTCTTGGAGCTGGGGCCTTGGATGATCTTCGCTGAGGGTTCGTGGTGGAACCAACCGGCGTTAGCGACGGCCAAACAGGCGACAAATGTAAAGACAGCCTGGCAATTTTTAATAATAAAAACTATAAAATCTAGAAATCCCAAAAAAATCAGTAAATACTTACAAAGGAGTTCATGGCTCAAGTTTAATAGTTCTTTACTATTTGAACTAGACACAAATAATAATATATTTCCTAATTGCGTTTAGGTTTTTATATATTTTTAATACGACCTTGTCTCTAGTTCATGTCAGTTCGATGCTATCGAGGTCGTCAAATTTGGAATGGTGCGGCACCTTTCTTATCAATTTAATTCCTTTCCTATAATACACTTTAATTTTTATTAATTTTATTCATAAAAAACGTAAATATTCTTTAGTTCGTTAAAGAATTATTTTGGCTCATATGTATATTAAATAGCCTGGAAAAGATTTTTGAAAGGATTCTATTTAAATAAATTTTATCACATCTGCCTGAAAAGAACTCAGAATTTCAGCATGGTTTACTTCCTGGTAGTTAAATTGCTATAAACCTTTGCACTTGCAACAGCTTGATGTAATCTATAAGGTGTTCGAAAAATAGACAAAGATATTTCAATGGGTGATTCCTTGTAAAAAAATATGAAAAAAAGTTTATATAAACATGGGTTCGGAAATGTATAGTTTTCAAGATACAGGGTGATAATTTTTTTTTGGAAGGTAGAGGTGCTTGCATATTTATCTCCAATTAAGCTTTATACACAAAAATAAATCCAACTCAGACTATCATTAGTATCCAACAAGCTCTGTATCGCTTCTACGGCCACATAGATATAGACTTGAATTGTCAAGAAAGAATTCACCAAATACTGCGTTATATAACACTTTACCAACGAATGTAAAAAACTTATCTACGAAAAAATTTAAAATTACTCTTCAGCTTTATCTCACAGAAACTGCCTTCTACTCTACTCAGGAGTACATGGGGGGCGCTTAATAGGGGAGATAAAATGTCCGAACTATGACACCTTAAATATGTATATTTATTTATATTTTTTTTCTTTTCATCATGTAGATCAGATCTATTTTAGTCAACCATCGTGTTGCATTCTGATAAAATGTGTCTTAGTAATGTGTAAAATAGTGTAACTATAATATAAAAAAATACAAGTCCGTCATGTATGTTTACTGATAAGCACTGTGATTTATGCATTTTTGACCTGCTACAATTGTTAAATTTTTACGAAGTAGTCAAATAAAGAAATTTAATTTAATTTAAAATTTAATGATCTTCGGCGTTTTTTTTTTAAATAATGAAACTACCAATAACGACACTTTATCATCTTCACTCGAACAATTAAAACAAATATAGAATAATAACAAAAAATTATATTTGGGGTCCATCATCTGAACTCCGAAGATTGTCAATGATTGTCATTTTTTAGTTAATTCATATTCAAATTTTTGTCGAAAATTGCACAAGTTGTAATACTGCATATTTTATATAAGAATTTTATAAATTAGTTTATTATGATGGGAATTTTTTCCCAGAACTTTAATAAAAATCCAGGATTTTATTATGACACTTTATTATCTGGTCAAAGAAAACAGGAATATGGTCGAAATTTCCATGTATTGATCGTATTCTTTGAAATCGAATTCACTATTGCTGTATAAATCATTTTAAAATGTTATCCTTTGTTTTTAATTTTATTTAATATATACCACAAGAGTTCGTTATTATTATATACTGGTTTTATACAAAACGCATCACTTGTAGCTCATTTCAATGCTCCATTACTACTATTTTAATTTATATCATCTAAAAATTGTACTTTTTTAACGTAATTTGAACCGTTTTATTATATATTGACAAATTGGAAATTTTGTTTTCGTTTATCCATTACTGCCATTACAGAATTGTAGAATTTAAGTAATTTTTTAGGGTTAAGTTTCACTAGCACTCATAATTAAAAGTCTACAAATGTATCTATTAATTAATATGTTGTTTTTTATTTACAATATAAAATACAAAAAAAACCTCAAAAAGCCACTTAGGCCATTAATATTGCACAAACTTAATATAGTGTTCTTCAAAATCCAAACTATCACTATTGTCGATTGATTTAATGATAGTAATGGGGTTTGTAAGAACCATCATCATAAAGAGACTCACTGTGGTCATGTACGTATTGACCCTCATGATCATGGTGGTAACCGTCATGAGCGACAACTACTGGGGCAACAACAGCAGCATGATGAGCTACAACTGGAGCTACTACAGCACCATGTACACCATGACCGCGAGCTACAGTTCCAGATGGTCCAGAAATGATGGCGTTTTCATGTCCATGTACACCGGTGTCATGAGCAACGACGGTGGTTGGGACGTGGTGAGCATGGTGGGCTACAATTGGTACATGATGGGCAAGAACTGGAGCATGATGGGCGACTACTGGGGCGGCATGAGCGATGATGTGAGAGTGCACTGGGGCGGCATGAGCGATGACTCCTGGATGCTCTTCGTGCACGATTTGTCCTCCTGGTGCTACTGCGGAGATCACGCTGCCTTCGGGTCCGACCAGGGTGGTCTTGGAGCTGGGGCCTTGGATGATTTTGGCTGAGGGTTCGTGGTGGAACCAACCGGCGTTAGCGACGGCCAAACAGGCGACAAACGTAAAGACAGCCTAAAAATTTCAAATAATAAATAGAATAAAATCTAAAAACTCAATGAATACTTACAAAGGAGTTCATGGCTCAAGTTTAATAGTTCTTTACTATTTGAACTAGACACAAATAATAATATTTTCCGTAATTCCGATTCGGTTTTTATATATTTTTAGTATGACCTCGCTCCCAGTTCATGTCACTCTTAGATTCCGCGTTCGATACTATCGAGGCTGTCAAATTTCGCTTGTAATGGTACGTTATTAATTTTTTATTACGCCTGTGTAGGGTGTGGTACAAACAAATATTTTTTTTTGGTCAATAAGATAATATTATTTAATATTTAATTATAATATTTTCAAGGAATGTTATGTTGGTTATGGTGTTGGTTTAGCCCAACCATGCAAAAATTTTGAAACCGAAATTCATAAGATTATCACAGGAATGTTTCGTGTTTATAGTATTTTGGGACAAATTAGAGTTTAGTTGAACATTTTTTTAGTGAATTATGACTGTGCCAGTAGAGAGTATCATAATATTGGAATTATCTCATTTTTTTAATTGAAAAGTGGAAAATGCATTGTAAAAATATACTTTTAAAAAGTTCGAGTAAGCCTTCAATCGCACAAAAGAGTTAGTAAGTGTTTCTTACTATTTTTCTTAGATCGGTTAGCGCCAATAACAAGACACATAAATTTAATAATCAAATATCCTAAATATAAATACATCATAACACGTAAGAGAAGTACTAGAAGGAGTAATCGGATATGCAAGTGCGATACCTCATTTTAAAGGCAACTAAAAATACTTTTTAAAAATGAAAAAATCCAAAATGACGCCCATGAGAAAAAATAATGATTGAAAAAAAAAAGAATGAAAGTTGATGATGATTGAAAAAAAAAAGAAACGTCGGATTAATATTTTTTTGCGTCATATTGTAGGACATAAAAAGTGCCAATGAAAAACTGTTTTCAGTATTCCGATATCTCTTTAAATAAAATCGGTAGAAGGTAAAAATGATTTTGGCAATTTTCGAGTTTTTTTGGATAACTCCGGAAGTATGCGGAATTATAAAATTTCTTAAACATCATTTTATTAAGCTCCAAACAAGCAGCAACTTCGTCTGCACTTAACCGACCCTGTAACTCTTACGGCTTCCGAGATTCCAATGGTCGCCTTCAAATTTGGGACACCCTGTACGTAACAAGGCAAAAAAGTAAATTTCAGGATGTTGATTACTCAGTCTGGTGGTTCTAGAGATTAATATATTCAATCCATAACTAGTGTGGTGAATTCGAGATTAAAAACCAATATTACCTTTTGTAAGTAACCTTGATAGAATATGCAAATCAAGTTTTTTAGGTAATTCAGGTGCTGACTCTCTACTATGAAAAATGTTAACCCCTTAGTTAAAAAGTCTTTTCTTTGATGACATATTATAGTAGGAGCTATACTTAGCAATTCAAAAAAAAAAGAGCTACAAGTTTAAGAATTTGTGCCCAATTTCAGGTTCTTAATATGAATTTCATAGTATGGGGACCAGGTACAAACCGTACTCATGATGGGGACAAACAAAAGCACAGTTGAGGATTTTTAAAGACTCTATGTGCATAAGTTCTTCATTGCTTTTTCTTATTAATCTAAGCATCTAAAAGGCCTTAACAATAGTATTAAACTGGAGGTTCTTATATCCTTCAACACCAAGGTCTTTGATAACAGAGACTCTTTCAAGAGTGTATTGATTAATCTTGTAATTAAATTCTGTATAACGTCTAGTCCAGAAAAAGCTCATAGTTTATCATTTAAAGGAATTCTCAAACACCATTCGAATAGGTTATTTAGATTATATTCTAATTTTTCACACTCCTGGATTGATTTGACAACACAGCTTAATTTTAATCATTTGCAAAAAGCATGTAATTGCAAGAAATAAAATATACATTATTATCATTTATGAAGACATGTAAAGGAGTGGTACGAGGTGTGGGCCCTAAGGGACACCAGATTCGATCTAATTTACCTTGTACAGAAAACAGCCTGTATAAGCAGCATCTGAGTCAAGTTCAATCAATCCGAAGTAGACTTGTCACATGTCTTAAAAAATTCTCCTTCGAGGCATCCAATGGTTTTTTTTCTCAAATTTTCTATATTTGCTTTCAAACACATTCTCTTTCGGTATCTAATGTTTTATAAATATTAAAAAAAAATAATATAAGGAAATAATATATCAGTAAGGTGTCAGCCATAACAATCTAAATTTGGTAGCCTCGATAGCACGGTATGACATGAACTAGGGGCAAGGTCGTATTAAAATCATATAAAAACCTAATCGGTATTATGAAAAATATTATTATTTGTGTCTAGTTCAAATAGTAAAGAACTATTAAACTTGAGCCATGAACTCATTTGTAAGTATTCATTGATTTACTTGAGTTTTTAGATTTTATGCTATTTATTACTTGAAATTTTTAGGCTGTCTTTACGTTTGTCGCCTGTTTGGCCGTCGCTAACGCCGGTTGGTTCCACCACGAACCCTCAGCGAAGATCATCCAAGGCCCCAGCTCCAAGACCACCCTGGTCGGACCCGAAGGCAGCGTCATCTCCGCAGTAGCACCAGGAGGACAAATCGTACACGAAGAGCATCCAGGAGTCATCGCTCATGCCGCCCCAGTTCATTCTCACATCGTCGCTCATGCCGCCCCAGTGGTCGCCCATCACGCTCCAGTTCTTGCCCACCATGTACCAATTGTAGCCCATCAAGTGCCAGTTGTAGCCCAACATGCTCACCACGTCCCAACCACCGTGGTAGCTCATGACACCGGTGTACATGGACATGAAAACGCCATCATTTCTGGACCATCTGGAACTGTAGCTCGCGGTCATGGTGTACATGGTGCTGTAGTAGCTCCAGTTGTAGCTCATCATGCTGCTGTTGTTGCTCCAGTAGTTGTCGCTCATGACGGTTACCACCATGATCATGAAGGTCAATACGTACATGACCACAGTGAGTCTCTTTATGATGATGGTTCCTACAAACCTCATTACTACCATTAAGCAAACAATGATAATGCTATTAAGTTTTGTAAATCAGCAAGAATAGTGTATAAGGACCTAACTTAAAAAAAAACTGTAAATACAAAAAAATATTTAACGAATATACCGATTTTTATTTATTACTGCCCAATAATCACTTTCTTAACATAATCTATGATACTATTTAAATTTCTTAGTATGTAAATAATTATATTTTAATATCAACTTCAACGGTGTTTGGACTGGTGTTCTTGCAAATGCCGTATGATTCTTTATTTATTGAAGAAAACCTGACAAATGATTTATAGCTCAATATACTTGATGAAATTATTAATTATCTTATCACTTATGAACAAAAAACTCAAATTAGTACAAAGGGTAAATTAGCTTTACAGCTTGATTTGTTCACTCTCAAGAAAAAGGGTGCTCAATTTTATTATTTTCTTTTGATCCGATAGTGGTTAAACCAGAGATTCTCGAATATATAAATTGACAAAAAAGGACTAAATTAAAGGCCTCTAAGGTCACCGGATTTAATACTCTTCGACTATTTTCTTTAGAAACATGTTGCTGAGAATGTTATTGCAGCAGAATCCTCCCCAATTCCCGATGAAATCTTCTGAAATATTAGAAAAGAGTTTAAAAACAGCCTTTATTATTCATCAACATCAAACATAGATCTCTCCAATCATTTTCCATTCCAATCGATTTTGTACTTTTGGTTGCTGCAGATTCTCAATATATCACCCGTAGGCGGTCTTCGTCTAATTCGCCTGTCCATGCTAGTTATCCACTCAAGAAGCCTATTTTCTCATCGATCATTCCACATCCATGTAATGTGGCTAGCGTAGTTCTTCCCTGAAAATCCTCGGTTCTTATGGCATCCCTCAAGATCACACCAAGCATGTTTCTTTTCATCTTTCTCTGTATAACTCTTAGTTTTTTAACTGTAACCTTCTCTTCCACTTTCTTCTTCTGTAGATTTCGCAGTTTCTTTAATCCCTGGAAACAAAATATTCTGAGAATATTTTGTTCTATCATTAGTAGCGGTACTATCCACATTTTCTTCTTCAATCTTCTTTTCGGTTTTTAACGGAAAAGTTTTTTAATACCTTTTTTATTTGAAGTTTAGTTTTTAGATTTCATTTGATCGGTGCTCTCTTCTTTACCGTCTTCTCTGGTCAACATTATTTTTTCACTCTACTGCTGTGTTGTTTTATAGCTTTTTTTCATGTTCATTTTGATTTACTATAGCTGAATTTATTTCAATTTTTTCCTCTTCTGCTGCTATTATATTTCCCTTTTCGAGTTTAATTTTTTGTTTTTGTAAAGTAGAACCATTTTTGGGCTTATCTCATTTAAATCCGGATAATACTTCTTGCACGCTTTAATGTTTAGCAATTAGTTGATCAACTTTTTAGTTTAATTCATTTGTTTTATTTACTAAGAGTTCCAAAGTTGAATTCATCGCGTCAATAATATTTTAATCCCCATCACGCCCTCAACACGGTTTCTCGTCATCTAGTTTTAGTATACCGGTTTGGTAAATTTCATTCTTGAGTGCAAAAAGTTCCTTACAGTTTTTTACATCTTTGATTTATTCATTTGCATTTACTGTTTTTATTGCAGTTATTATTTTTAAATAAATATATTTTTCTTATTAATAGGATTAGTAGACTAGTCTTGGTATCGATTGTAATTTTTTTTGAAACTGTTAAAAAAAACATTAATGTAACTTTTGCAGTGAATTTTTTATATTATGTACGTTCCATGCAAAGATTCCTTATTCGGGAATTTTTATATTTAAATGAAGTATATCGGTTTGGCAAATTTCATTCTAGTTCTCCACCATTTTTTCCTTGTAATATTCGCTCAATCTTTTATTTTTTTATTGTAACTGGACCAACATTTACAATAAATTTTTATAAAGATTTAATTAAAAAATTATCGAGTTCTTCAGTGTTTAGATGGTGCATCCCGTATATAATTTGTTTTGGTTATTTTGAATCTGAACATCTTTTACCTAGACTGTACCAGTGAAGATAATAAAAATTTCTCATTTATCTTTTACTTTGGGTATATGTGCGAAAATAAACAGATGATTATAATTATTTTATAAAAAATGTAAATAGTTTAATTAGTAATAAAGACCAAAAAAAAAACATCTTATGGTTAACAATGTATTAAACTGTAAGAGTTTAGCTCCACGATATACAGAGCTCTTACATGGTACTTCAGCAGTAGACTCTGATTCGTGAAATTGATTAAGTACAATTTCATCCTATTGTATTCTAAATGTATTAATAAAATAATCATTTTTTTTAAGCTGCTGGAGGAATAGAATTGAAATTCTAAAAATAGTTAACTGACATAGGAACCTAGAAAGAAATAGTAAGTTATTTGTAAAAATGTTGACAATAGTAAAAATTTGAATGGAATTTCATAAATACCAATTCTTAAATGTACTAAAGAATATTTACGTCATTTATGAGTACAATCAATAAAAACTAAAGTATATCATAAAAAAGGAAATAAATCGATAGGAAAGGTGTGCACCAATACAAATATGACGGCCTCGATAGCATCGAACTGACATGAACAAGAGGCAAGGTCGTATCAAAAATATATAAAAACCTAAACGCAATTACGAATTTTATTATTTGTGTCTAGTTCAAATAGTAAATATAAGCCATGAACTCCTTTGTAAGTATTCACTGATTTTTTGGGTTTCTAGATTTTATAATTTTTATTATTCAAAATTGCCAGGCTGTCTTTACGTTTGTCGCCTGTTTGGCCGTCACTAACGCCGGTTGGTTCCACCACGAACCCTCAGCGAAGATCATCCAAGGCCCCAGCTCCAAGACCACCCTGGTCGGACCCGAAGGCAGCGTGATCTCCGCAGTAGCACCAGGAGGACAAATCGTACACGAAGAGCATCCAGGAGTCATCGCTCATGCCGCCCCAGTTCACTCTCACATCGTCGCTCATGCCGCCCCAGTAGTCGCCCATCATGCTCCAGTTCTAGCCCACCATGTACCAATTGTAGCCCATCATGCTCACCACGTCCCAACCACCGTCGTTGCTCATGACACAGGTGTACATGGACATGAAAACGCCATCATTTCTGGACCATCTGGAACTGTAGCTCGCGGTCATGGTGTACATGGTGCTGTAGTAGCTCCAGTTGTAGCTCATCATGCTGCTGTTGTTGCCCCAGTAGTTGTCGCTCATGACGGTTACCACCATGATCATGAGGGTCAATACGTACATGACCACAGTGAGTCTCTTTATGATGATGGTTCTTACAAACCCCATTACTATCATTAAATCAATCGACAATAGTGATAGTTTGGATTTTGAAGAACACTATATTAAGTTTGTGCAATATTAATGGCCTAAGTGGCTTTGTAGGTTTTTTTGTATTTTATATTGTAAATAAAAAACAACATATTAATTGATACATACTTTTAATTATGAGTGCTAGTGAAACTTAACCCTAAAAAATTACTTAAATTCCACAATTCTGTAATGGCAGTAATGGATAAATGAAAAAAAAAATGGAAAATATTAACATCTTTCCACAATTTTAGGCTTTCCAAAATTTCCAAATTGTCAATATATAATAAAACGGCTCAAATTACGTTAAAAAAATACAATTTTTAGATGATATAAATTAAAATAGTAGTAATGGAGCATTGAAATGAGGTACAAGTGATGCGTTTTGTGTAAAACCAGTAAATAATAATAACGAATTCTTGTGGCATATATTAAACAAAATTAAAAACAAAGGATAACATTTTAAAATGATTTATACAGCAATAGTGAATTCGATTTCAAAGAATACGATCAATACATGGAAATTTTGACCATATTCCTGTTTTCTTTGACCAGATAATAAAGTGTCATAATAAAATCCTGGATTTTTATTAAAGTTTTGTAAAAAAGTTCCCATCCCAATAAACTAATTTATAATATTCTTATATAAAAATATGCAGTATTATAACTTGTGCAATTTTTGACAAAAATTTGAATATAAATTAACTAAAAAATTACTCCGAGTTGACAATCTTCGGAGTTTAGATGATGGATCCCAAATATAATTTTTTGTTATTATTCTACATTTGTTTTATTTGTTCGAGTGAAGATGATCAAGTGTTGTTATTGGTAGTTTCATTATTTAAAAAAAATTCCGAAGATGATTAAATTTTTAAATTAAATTAAATTGCTTTATTTGACTACTTCGTAAAAAATTAACAATTGTAGCAGGTCAAAAATGGATAAATCACAGTGCTTATCAGTAAACATACATGACGAACTTGTATTTTCTTATATTATACTTACACTATTTTACACATTACTAAGACACATTTTATCAGAATGCAAGACGATGGTTGACTAAAATAGATCTGATCTACATGATGAAAAGAAAAAAAAAGATAAATAAATATACATATTTAAGGTGTCATAGTTCGAACATTTTTTCTCCCCTATTAAGCGCCCCCATGTACTCCCGAGTAGAGTAGAAGGCATTTTCTGTGAGATAAAGCTTGAAAGTCTTTTTTCGTAGATAAGTTTTTTACATTCGCTGGTAAAGTGTTATATAACGCAGTATTTGGTGAATTCTTTCCTGACAATTCAAGTCTATATCTATGTGGCCGCAGAAGTGATGGAGAGCTTGTTGGATACTGATGATAGTCCGAGTTGGATTTATACTTATTTTTATTTTTGTGTATAAAGCTTAATTGGAGATAAATATCCAAGCAACTCAACCTTGTCAAAAAAATTTATCACCCTGTATCTTGAAAACTATACATTTCCGGACCCATGTTTATAGAAACTTTTTCTCATATTTTTTGACAAGGAATCATCCATTGATTCCTCCAAGATCCTTGATGACCAAAGATCTTCGTTTATTTTTCGAACACCCTGTAGATTACACCAAGCTGTTGCAAATGCAAAGGTTTATAGTAATTTAACTACCAGGAAGTAAACCATGCTGAAATTCTGAGTTCTTTTCAGGCAGATGTGATAAAATTGATTTAAATAGAATCCTGTCAAAAATCTTTCCCAGGCTATTTAATATACATATAAGCCGTAATAACTCTTTAAGGTACTAAAGAATACTTACGTTATTTATGAACAGAATCAATAAAAATTAAAGTATATTATAGGAAAGGAATTAAATTGATAAGAAAAGTGCCGCACCATTCCAAATTTGACGACCTCGATAGCATCGCACTGACATGAACTAGAGACAAGGTCGTATTAAAAATATATAAAAACCTAAACGCAATTAGGAAATATATTATTATTTGTGTTTAGTTCAAATAGTAAAGAACTACCAAACTTGAGCCATGAACTCCTTTGTAAGTATTCAATAATTTTTTGGGTTTCTAGATTTTATAATTTTTATTATTCAAAATTGCCAGGCTGTCTTTACATTTGTCGCCTGTTTGGCCGTCGCTAACGCCGGTTGGTTCCACCACGAACCCTCAACGAAGATCATCCAAGGCCCCAGCTCCAAGACCACCCTGGTCGGACCCGAAGGCAGCGTGATCTCCGCAGTAGCACCAGGAGGACAAATCGTGCACGAAGAGCATCCAGGAGTCATCGCTCATGCCGCCCCAGTTCACTCTCACATCGTCGCTCATGTCGCCCCAGTATTCGCCCATCACGCTCCAGTTCTTGCCCACCATGTACCAATTGTAGCCCATCAAGTGCCAGTTGTAGCTCACCATGCTCACCACGTCCCAACCACCGTCGTTGCTCATGATACCGGTGTACATGGACACGAAAACGCCATCATTTCTGGGCCATCTGGAACTGTAGCTCGCGGTCATGGTGTACATGGTGCTGTAGTAGCTCCAGTTGTAGCTCATCATGCTGCTGTTGTTGCTCCAGTAGTTGTCGCTCATGACGGTTACCACCATGATCATGAGGGTCAATACGTACATGACCACAGTGAATCTCTTTATGATGATGGTTCTTACAAACCTCATTACTACCATTAAGCCAAAAACAGTGATATTTATTAGTGATAATACATTTGGAGTATTGTAAATCAGCCAGAAAAAATAATTGAAAATACAAAAAAAATTAAATGAAATATACTGATTTTTATTTACTAATTGACCGATTTTTAAACATAATTTTATAACAATATATTAAATTCTTAATATTACACTTGAATATCAGCTTCAAAGGTGTTTGGTACCATGTTCACACCATCGGCAGCCATTTTTTCCCCACGCTCTTGAGCGCTTTTAGCAACATGCCCAGGAGGTACCATGGCAGAATCTACCATTTTATGAGCTAAGTTTCCTGGGAAATTTGGTCCTAAAATATGGGAGTCTAGTAACATTAAAGATGAAAAAATACATAAATAATGAATATTAATTAATGTATGCCTGTATACATAAAAAAATGGATCAAATCATCGACGTTGGGCCTATCAATGGATTTATTACTCGCGTTAATTTAAATCAGTGTAAATCAGAAACCAGCAAATACTTAGATTATATGCAATACCTGATGACAAAATTAATTTAATTAATCTATAGTTAAGATAGACATAGATCATTATTATTAGTTTTCCAGGCAGTCCAATTAACCTTTTGTTTATTCTTGGAAGTATTTTTCCATCCAGATTGTCATCGTTTATCGATCGGAAAGGGAACAAACTGAAATATTCAAACTATAAAGATATATCTGTAATCAGTCGAACAAGAAATATATGAACAAAGAAGAAGAAGAAGAACAATAAGGATTTCGAGCTAAAAGAATGTCTACGAATAACATATTTCGCTTAAAACAATTTATAGAAAAAAGATGAGCCGCTAAGTAAGAAACCTATGATCCAGTCAAAGTGTGAAGTTTCATTTGTCTGGAAAACACGATAGAGAAATAACGAAAAGAATAACACAAGCCAGAAGAATTATAGGATGTCTCAATGGTATACTATGGAGTGATTTACAGAAATCGATGTTTTTAGGGGATTAATGGGTATATCAAGAAAGATAGAATCTGAAATGTTGACGTACGACAACGGCATATGTGGTTCAATAATTATAGATATAGAGCAAAAACGGTTCGTATGGTACAGACATGTCCAAAGTATGTAAGAAATAAGACTTCCTAAAATTGAGTACTACCAAATCGCACAATCTGGAATTTTTGTATCAGCAATTACATTAAGCCCATTGGCATGATAGTCTTCTCCAGCTATTGTGGTCTAATTAACTATAGAATTTTGTTACATCAATATGGTACAATTTTTTAGCATTAAATTACATTTTTAATACTAATATTAATAAGAATACCTAATATTCTTCCGGCATTTTCAAAAACACCCGCCCTAGGCATTTCGGCCATTCCTCCTTCATCCTCACGATTCATTATTGAACCTTGTCCATTGGAAACTTGGTCTTGTGGAGCAGAATAAGTTGGTTCAAACAGACTTTGTAAAAGTACTAAAATAACCTAAAAATCACCCATGGGATATTTTTTAACTCATTTTTTTCTAACGAAAACCCACTCACCAGGAATTTAATCATTTTACAAAATGCCCAACGACTATTTTCAATAACGGATACTGCACTTTAATAAAACAAATAATGCTGTTTGTTAGCATGGAAAACGCGCAATAATTAAATTAAATTACATATAGGGAAAAAACCATTAACGATGCCCGTCGGTATTGAATTAACATGTAGAACATCATTGTTATTTTCAAAGTTAATGTAATTTGTAATAATAATGGAATTCGCTTTTTGTTTTTTTTAAGGTATTAAATATTTGGTTTCTCAGTAAATGCCGTTGGTTGATTCATCAGGTATTTATTAATTTAATTGTTCATAATCATTCTTTAATTAAATATATTGATTAATTTTATGAGCAGTCATTTCCGATAGATCACAAAAATATTTATAACGGACACACCCCTCATTCAATAACAATTAACAAGGAAGGAATGTTTAATAGTAATTTTTTCGTTGCAAGGAAACGTTATATTATATTAGAGCTTAGCTCATTCCAATCAAGGTGAATCCATTTTATATAAAATGAATTAATTCTAAAAGTAAATCATCATTCGATCGGTTTATTTGATATAAGCAACAACTATGAACTCCTTTGTAAGTATGTTAAATAAATATCATAGTTTTTCTGTATTATTCATTTAAATAGTAACGAATCAAACTTCAAGTCACGGGTTTAAGTTTATCATTAACATTCTTGGTAATACTTCAGGTTGTCATTTCCATGGTGGCCTTATTGGCTTTCACCAATGCTGGTATCATCCAGGGCCCCAGCTCCAAGACCACCCTGGTAGGACCTGAAGGCAGTGTCATCTCCGCTGTAGCACCGGGAGGTCAGATTGTGCATGAAGAGCATCCGGGAGTTATCGCCCATGCCCACCAAATCCCAGTTGTAGCTCATCAAGTGTCTGTAGCTCATCAAGTACCAGTTTTAGCTCATGATGTCCCAACAACCGTTGTGGCTCATGATACTGGTGTACATGGACATGAAAACGCCATCATTTCTGGACCATCTGGAACTGTAGCTCGCGGACATGGTGTTGTAGTAGTTCCAGTTGTTTCTCATGCTGATGTTGATGATAATGGACATGAAGGACAATACGTTCATGACCACAGTGAGACTTTATATGATGATGGATCTTATAGGCCTCACTATTAAGTTATGAAGGGAGTGTTTTGGGTGTTCTGGTCTATGGTCTGAGGCCATATTAGGTTTTTTTTGGGATTTTTTTTGTATAAATAAATAAAACCATTGTGATAAATAATTCAATAATTTTTATTTTTTCTGCAGTATTTACAAGCTGATGGATTTAAAAAAACATAACAGTAGGGCCATTTGTTTTTCTATAAATCATAATAAAAAAAATATAATAAGCATAACTTTAACAAATCGGTAAAAGAAAAATTATTCCAACTGCCTGGAATCAAAACAAAAATTACTTGCTTTGTAAAAGAAACTTTTAAAGCAAAAATGAAGCAAATCGGAGCACTAGAAGTAAAGTTATAGGACAAGTTACCCAGACACTTGTGATTTACCACTGTGACTCCTAGACTCGATTTTCAAAAAATTGAATAAAATTGTTTTTAGTTTACGGATTTGCTTGATTTTTTCAGTAAAAGCTTAAGAACACTCTAAAAAATCTTCTAAATTAAAACTAAAACAAATCGAAGTACTAGAAGTAAAGTTATAAGGCAAGTTACCCAGACATGTGTGGTTTACCGCCGTGACTCCTAGACTCAATTTACAAAAATTTAAATAATTTTTTTTCTAGTCCATGGATTTTCTTGATTTTTTCAGTAGAGGCTTAAGAACACTCTAAGGAATCCTCTAAAGCAAAAATCAAACAAATCGAAGCACTAAAAGTAAAGTTATAGGACAAGTTACCCAGACACTTGTGATTTACCACTGTGACTCCTAGACTCAATTTTCAAAAAATTGAATAAAATTGTTTCTAGTTTACGGATTTGCTTAATTCTTTCAGTAAAAGCTTAAGAATACTCTAGAAAATCTTCTAAAGCAAAAATAAAACAAATCGAAGTACTAGAAGTAAAGTTATAAGGCAAGTTACCCAGACATGTGTGGTTTACCGCCGTGACTCCTAGACTCAATTTACAAAAATTAAAATAAATTTTTTTCTAGTTCATGGATTTTCTTGATTTTTTCAGTAGAAGCCTAAGAACAATACAAATAAACTTCTAAAGCAAAAATGAAGCAAATCGGAGTACCAGAAGTAAAGTTATAAGGCAAGTTACCCAGACATGTATGATTTACCACTGTGACTCCTTGACTCCATTTAAAAAAATTGAATAAAATTGTTTCTGGTTTACGGATTTGCTTGATTCTTTCAGTAGAAGCTTAAGAACACTCTAAAGAATCTTCTAAAGTAAAAATCAAACAAATCGAAGCACTAGAAGTAAAGTTTTAAGGCAAGTTACCCAGACATGTATGATTTACCACTGTGACTCCTTGACTCCATTTTCAAAAAATTGAATAAAATTTTTTCTAGTTTACGGATTTTCTTGATTCTTTAAGTTCAGGGGGGAAAAATTCTTGAGTGCACACACAATGCACTCATATGTATAAATAATTCTACTCAAGAATATTTTTCAATCGTTAATTATTTTTTACTTTAAATACATTTTTTCCTTGCATTTTTTTTCAAGGGCAATAATTAAAGTCATAATTTAATTATTCTAGGCTGATAAAGTAATCCGTTAATTTTTCCAGAAGATTAACACCAGTTTTTAATTTTTGAAAGATATCTTTAAATATATATATATTTTTTAATTTTTGAAAGGAAAAAAAAAGCAAGTTTCATCGATTTTTTTCGAGGCAGTTTTCCAGACTGTTGAATTCACGTTTTATTAAAATTTTAGAACTATAAATTAAGCTATTAAAAAAATTATCATTGAAAACTATTTTTCTTTAATATTATTGTTTTTTAATTTTTTTTATTCTCTTGACGTCATTTTCTATGTCTTCAAATAAAAACACTTTATTTCAAGTACTTTCTTATATTCCAGAGATGTCTAATAATTTTTTTTAGGATGATCCCTCACACAAATTTAAAAAAAAAGAAATACAAAACAATTAATATGTGCTCTTATTAATTTATCTTATTTTTCTGAAAATAGTAAAAATGTTCCTATTTTTATGGCTGGAAAATCTGTCCAAGTCAAAGTTTTTTCTTGATAAATTACGTTCCAGACCTTTAAAGTAATTTTTTTATTTTATTCCAGGAATTGCGAAGCATATTTCATATTTTATTTATTTATTTATTTATATGTCATTCAGGCAGTAGGAATTAGTTCCTTTTGTATTCCAGGTCCTTGGACTTGTCATTGAAGTCCAGGCCTTTAAAGAAATTTTTCATGCTATTCCAGGCATTTGAGCACATTTTGTAATTATTGAAGACATGTTTAATAAAGGTTCTTGGTATCCAAACTTTTAAAATATTTTTTTTATTTTATTCCAGACATTTGCGGTCACTTTCTTGAATTCCAGAACTTTGATATAATTTTTCTTGTCTCCCGGGCATTCCCGGTCTAATGTTTGATCTTATTTCAAGCATCTGGAATTAAATTTTTATGTGGTTATGGTGTACATAGTGCTATAGTAGTTTAATAATTTTTATTTATTCTATCTATAGTAAGTTTTGTATTAGTAAATTAATAATAGATTAATTTACTAGAACAATTATAATAAACATAACTTTAATTAATCAAGAAGGCTCAATAATAAGTTAATAAGAGAAAGAATATTTCAACTGCCTGGAAGAAAACACACAGTTTTATCTAACTTGAATTGAATTTGACTTGTCGAAACAATGGGCTACCAAAGCAGTTGTGCATATAGGTCTCCTGATGGACCCGTCATTCCTCACCGGGGGTTACCAGAGCCCAACGGCCTTAGAGAAACCGATGAGGCTCTCTGGTCTGAAGGACTTAAGCCATATTTTAGCGAGTAAGCGTCTTACTGGGTTGCCTTACAATGTCTTAAGCGTTACGTCATCATATGGTTGCGCTCGAATGACGTCATGTCTAACAGCTGTCAGAGTCTAAATATTAGTAAATATTAGCTATACCTTTCATCGGTATTGCATTCGCTTTGGAGACTGACCTAAACTATGAAAACACCCATTTGTCTAAGTTTTCAAAACGTTTTTAGTCTAAATACTAAACTAACTAAATCCGATCTCATACATTTTAAGGATCAGATCAAGAGGAAATACAATAAACAAAAAAGTTACTGGCTTAAACATAACCTCACTCATATTTTTTTTCACACAGAAATAAACCCAAACTAATCAAAAATCAATTAAAAAAAAATACCCGCAACCTCACCTTTACGTTCTTCACTGTATTTTTTTGCAAATCTATTCGCTCTTTTGATTATTTATTATTTTCTGCATTTTTATTTGGTTTGGATGTCTTAACTGTTAATATATATGAGACATTAATATAAAATAAATAAAACTAATACTAAAAAATATAATGCTTCTACTCTAAAAAAATATCAAAAAATTGATATAAATATTTATTGTTTATTATTGTTTGTATAGCTTCCCTTTGACTTTGACATATCGAGTTTATTAGCGGTCTCCCGAGACCGCTAACAAACGCTTAAAGCGCCTTATACGGTGACGTCATGACTTGATCGCTCGAATGAGATGTCTTAAAGACGCTTAAAGCCGCTTAAAACCGCTTACTCGCTAAAATATGGCTTTAAATTCGCTCGGTACACTGAAAGTGTTACCCAAGTATTTGAAGCTGGCGCGCGTGAGTGCTAGGCACTCCCCGACTACATCGTTAACGGTTTCATTCTCCTCACAGCACCATCGGCATTCCGGGTTGTCCGCAATTCCGATAGTATGGAGGTGGCTTCTTAAGTGCTAGTGACCGGTTAAAAGACCTGTCACTACCTGAATTTCGCGTCTTTTTAGGCGTAGTAGATTTTTGGTGAGACAGGCAGAGGGACCACCTACGTGCGCTTTGGCCTGTCTCATATAGTTCGGTTCAGAGATCTATTAGAATCTTTGATGTGCCGCGAATAGTCCGTGTGCCGGTGTTGCTTGTATTGTCACCTGACATGCATGTTTAAATCGCAAAATTTTATGTGAAAAGAGTCATAAAGTAATATTCTAAGCAATATTTAATCATTCCAATAAATAAATAAATGTTTTAAGTATTTTTTTCAGAATTTATACATTTGGTTCGTAAAATTTGACTACATGCGCCCACGTACTATTTTGTTACACGTCTGACCTCAGTCACAGCCACTCAAGCGTGAAAAGTTGCACAGGTCCGGACTTAAAATGTATTTGTATTTAAAACTTTATTATTCGGGATTCTTGGGTTTAGTTTTATTAAGTTTGAAATTGAAGATAGTAGATAGCAAGGTAATATTTAATTTAACTATAAGATTTAAGTACGTAAAATGAGTTTAACCAAAAATTTTAATTTAATAAGCTTAGTTTTTAGTGCCATCAGTAGGGTGTTTATAACAAGTGATGAGAGAATACTGACATTTATTTTTACTTGGTGGTAATTATTAATGGGGATTTTGGCTGCCATAAAGATCTCTTTAAAAACACGACGAAAGTAATACAAGAACAGCCCAAAAATTTATTTGGGTACGGCCCCGTAATCTTCAAAATCAGTGGGATAGAGAGAGATACAAATCACTTGCACAGCCTGAAGTAGGAATCGCCAGAACGCAGGTGTTTTATCTTTGTTTAATAGACTGGCTAAAAAGAGCTGACAAGTCTGTGAGTGCTGGAAGTGTTTAAAATATTTTGTAAGATGCTTGGATTTTAGTCCGCGGTCAATTTTTTGATATTATTTTTTTGTGATAATATTTTCTTTCTAAAAATGGACATTTTCGAAAGAAAAATAAAAAATACTATAAAACATGGGGTTTTACATATATTTAAAATGATTTCATAGATAAACAATTTAAAATTTTGCCATTTAAACATGTATATCATGCGACAATAAATACGACATAGGCGCACGGACTAGTTACTGCGGCATCTGCGACACATCAAAGATTCTAATAGATCTCTGAACTGGACTTTACCAGGGGACCCAGTCCATCTTCGGCGGGTCTACTTGTCCAACAGACCGTTCATTGACGTGACCGCAACGGATTTGGCGATATCAACTATGGGTTCCTATTTAATGCTTATAGGTAAAATTATGGAACGCCACCGCTTTTTTGGCAATTTCATTTTTATTAGATTAAGCGGTCAATAATGTAACTTTCTTGCCTCCTGGGCCTTACTCGTATCTAGCATTGTTTTCAGGAAAAAAATCAAAATCTGTCCCTGGCCCTATTAAAACAAATAATAAATTCGCATCGATTATTGAGATTCGTTTAATTTCTTTTCAAAATTTAACTTAGCCTAGGTAACTGATACAAAAGCAACTTTAACACTCTGTATGTAGAAAACGAAACAAGTTAGGAGATACGTTTTTATGAAAAAATCTTCTTGTTTTTGGCTGGTTAATACGCCCTTGAAATCTTTGCACTCAATTTTGAATCACCCTATATAACAAGAATATTCTCTGGAGAAATTATGCGTACCCAAATAATTTATAAAAACTAAATAAATAATTCAATGTAAACATTGAAAAATGCAGGTATATTGGCAATCTTTCTATTTATAAACAGCTTTATTTCTATTATAGTCAATTGTTAGCTATATTCCCAAATTTCACTTATTCACCGCTACACTATTTTAATATAAACACAATAATAATAAGGCAAAAAGTAATTGCAATAATGAAAAATGCTGCCTATTGGCAACGTTGCCTCACACTATTTACTATAACAGAATTAATATTTCTCAGCGATTCCTTAAACAGGGGTCCGAGCCGATTCGAAATATTTGAAATACGCCCGGCGCATTCGCCAATTGATAAGAATTATTTTAAATTATTTCAAATTGTACCGAAGGTACGTTTAAGGTTTCTCGGTTTCAGTGTTGTGGTGATGCTTCGCTCGCTTGGATTTACGCGGTATTATTTACTTACAGTGGCCCAGAAAAGTCATGGTACAATAGAAAATTACAATACAAATTTTATTTATAATATTTTTAAGAAATAATAATCAATTTTTACTTTTATGTATTTATTTTTTCTAATGCCCTACATCATAACATAAACCTATTTCCATAATATATCTAACATACAATAAATAAAAAAATAAAATAAAATTTCTTACAAAAATTTAATCCACAAAAGTCAAGGTACATTTCAGACTATGGGCTAATAAAGTTCTGTCAATAACGCGTGGGAAAACCCTTCAGTTTAATAACCTCTTTTAAGCGATTTGGCATTGAATGAACTAGTTTTTTCGTCACATCGTTGGATATTTTTGGCCACTTTTCTAAAATTACCTGTTTTAAGTCTGATTTATTATGAATCACATGTTGCCGAATTTTTCTCCCCAAAACATCCCATAAATGTTCTATAGGATTAAGATCGGGACTTTGGGGAGGAGTTTCCAGCAGATGGGGAGTATTAAAAACCAAGCACTGACGTACTGTATAAGCTTTGTGCTTAGGGTCGTTATCCTGTTGAAAGTAATAGTTCTCATGCAACCCTATTTTTTCAGCACTGGTACGTAAATTTTCTTTTAAAATATTTAAGTATACTTTTTGATCCATTGTTTCGTCGATAAAAACAATATTTCCTACACCTGAAGTTGCCATGCAACCCCAAACCATTACTCCACCTCCTCCATGTTTCACTGTTTTGATTGTATTTTTCGGATTAAGAGCTTCACCGGGTTTCCTCCACACCTTAACACGACCATCGGACCCAAAAATGTTAAATTTACTTTCATCTGACCAGATAACTTTATCCCAGAAATCAAGTTCAATAGACTTGTACTTTTCAGCGAATTCCAGTCTCTTTTTTCTATTAATATCGCTAACATGGGGCTTCTTACGTGCACTACAGGATTTGTATCCACCCTGGTTAAGTTTCCGGCGAACAGTTTCTTCATGAACAGATACTCCAAACATTTCTCTTAACTCTGATGATATTTGTATGGCACTTTTCTTTGGGTCCTTCTTAATTTCATTTATTATGTACCGGGATTCGCGCTCTGATAGCTTCCGAGGACGTCCTGTTTTATTTTCAATTCTGTTTTCATTTTGAAAACGATTTACTACTTTTTGTATAGTGAACCTGCTTCTTTTAATCACTTCTGCAATTTTGGTGTATGATTTTCCCTCTCTATGCAAATTAATAATAATTTTCCGCTCACTGACATTTAATTCGGTTCTTCCCATGATTATCACTGTATTTACCAGTCAAAGTTAAGAAGAAATATTCTAGTGAATACTGAAAACGAATGCCAGAATAGTATTAGAGGAATGTTCTTATTAGCAAATAACAAAATAACAATAAATTTAAAAGATACTTGCATATTTTGATTTACACAAATTAAGAGTACCTTGACTTTTGTGGATTAAATTTTTATAGAAAATTTTATTTTATTTTTTTGTTTATTGTGTGTTAGATATATTATGCAAATAGGTTTATGTTATGATGTTGGGCATTGGAAAAAATAAATACATAAAAGTAAAAATTGATTTTTATTTCATATAAAAATTATAAATAAAATTTATATATAAATTGTCTATTGTACCATCACTTTTGTGGTCCACTGTATAATAGTAGGAATTTTACGGGTTATTTATGTTGGATATTTATTTAACCCTAGAATACTATCCTTACTGAAAGTACGCTTAATACTATGGACACGGAAAATTTACGTAATCGAAAAACCAATGATATATTATAGCAGTATTTATTAACTATATTTTTTTTTCATAGGAAACAAAAAAAAGTACAAGAATAATAAGAAACTTTTAAAAATAAGCAGTCTCAGTATTTTTCAAGAACAACTAGGCCATATTTTATTTTGATACTGGCCACATATTGGTTTTTTGCATTTCGAACAGATGACAATGTTTTAGCCAGCCTTAGCTGGTAGGAAATTTGTGAAAGTATTTTCTCGATCCTTTTTTATTAGTCTTGTTATCTTCACATCACCTACTTTTCCCAGAATATCCTCAATAATTTTTTTTTCATTACCATACCTACACATGTTTTAACACACCTGGTCGAAAGTGCCTACTGAACCTTTAATTGCATTATAAGTGTGGATAGTTTCAGATTTATTGGTATCTTTATTAGGAGTTCCAAATGATGTGTGCACTGTAGATAAAAGTGTGACTATTTTATTGGTTTTTTGGGTTTATAGGATACCAGTGTGCTATTAGACCTGTAGGCAAACAATGAGGTTTTCACCTGGCGTTATTTATCATTTTCGATCAACATTGGTGCAATGTGAGGCTTATTTGTTCCAACAATTTTCAACGAATAAGTTCTAGAAATCAATCTGTCAGCTAAAGGTACATTAGTGAACCAAATTGTCCATTGTTATATTCTGGTGCGTACCATAAATTGGGGTAGTCAGAAGTTCTACAAAATAATCTGCTAACAGGTGGCCGTTAGTCTGAGCATATTTACCCAAATATGGCTTCTAAAGTCCACAAGTCGCCCGTCAATTATGACATAAGAACTGACCTATGTCATAATTGACGGGCCATATTTGGGTCTAAAACTTTAGACATTTCTTCTTTCCTCCCTAGTTAGTTTGGCAAGCAGTTAAAAAGTAAAATATTGATTTTCTCATGGTGGCTCTGTAGGGTTTTCCAAAAAAGGAAGTATCGAACATCATTTTTGATCATAAATGGTTATCCTTCATAACCGCAGTAACTAAGTAAATTCCCAACAGAGCTTCAAATTAGTATCAGAAAAAGTTTAGTTTGTCACTTTGTAATTTTTATTTGCGCTAGCAATTTCATGATTCGTGTAGAGTACCACTTTATTCAGCATATCGGTAATGGATCTAAAATTTGCGTTACTTCAGGAACAGCGGGCAAGCACATTAGGCCGGATCTTATGTGAATAATATTTTTTCCCTGCTACGACATTGGCTTTGGAACATCACTTGTACTAATTTTTCCGTTCCAACTTTCAAGCTTGAGGATCAAAATATGTTCCTGAATTGAGGCGTTTCTTTGACATGGTAAGAAAGTGCAAGGTAACTAAAGTGTTTTGTGCAGATTTGCATAACTTCATACAACTTCCTGAGAATGAAATGTAGTTGCTTTTGGCCCAACAATTTCATAAGATAATTGTCTCGACTTTTTACTGGACATTCTGCGCGTTCCCTAAGGTGTTTTTTGCGCCGCTAAATATAATGATAGAGAAAATATTCGATTTTGTAACTTTATGTAACTTACTACTTCCTGAGACTGTAATGTAGATGCAACTGGATCTTCAGAAACATGTGGTGTTCTTGTCTCCTTTTTTTGTATTGGAAGTTTACTGAATGTTTTCAGCTCGCAAGCTTTTCTTGAAACATGTTTCATGAAACGAGGCTTCTTCTGGGTCGCCTTTTTCAGGCATGTAGTCTGGGTCACATAAACTATCGTCCATTTCACTATCACTACTTTCGTATGAGTTGTTTAAGTTGATCGTCAATTAGTCCTTTTGCGATCATTTTCGCGTTATAAAATTGTCGAAGAATCCTGTCTCTACATCAGACTTAAGTACTAAAATTTATCTCATGATACTATCGACACGTAAAATTGACGTGTAGTGATTTTTAAAATGAACCGACACGAACATTTACACTTGTAAGATTCACTAACTACTAACAGGTTTGTATTACTGCAGTGGAGTTAAGAAACAGATACGTAATGTTTACGTATGAAAGTATTCTAGTGTTAATGATTAAAGTTGTTCGTATTTTAAGGCATAAACAAGATATTTTCTGTGTTATTTAAATTATTGAATATAAGTTCCTTAAACCTAGACATTTTAAGGAAATTTGTCTAAAAAATATTTCTTGTTATAGGGAGTTTTAATTTTTTTCTTAAAATAGTTATCCACTATTAAATTTCATTTCATTCAAAAACCACATAATATGTGTAAAATAAGCAAAAAGTCACATTACGAAATATAGATAAAAATTATATCCTTTTATACCCTGTAGTAAAGGGTTCCATATAACTTGCCTCCAATAAAACCACGTTCAAGTAAATTATCAAAATTCAAGTTCTTTTATTGCACAATTATTTTCACATTTTTTCCTTTTTTTATTACTACACCCTAAAAATAAATTAGATCCTATTGAAACCCGTCAACCTATATAATATGGCATCTCAGTAATACGTATGAAGACCAGCGGCGTAGACTTGCGGGGCGGCAGCTACCAAAGCTGGACTATGAACCGTCTTACTAGTGGCGATTGTGCCAGAGGGTCCCGCTACGAGAGTGTCCAATTGTTTCTCAGCTACAATACCGGCGGAGTAAGCCAGGGGGGCTGAGTAGCCGTGCACCACTGGAGCTGAATAAGCCAAAGGAGCTGAGTAGACGAGGGGAGCCGAGTAAGATACTGGGGCAGCGATAAGGGGTTCAGATCTAGCTACGATAGCTGGGGAGTCCTCGGTGATGATGGAGGCTCCGGGTTGCTCGGAATGGATCAAGCTGCCATCTGGACCGGCTACGGTGGTTCTGGAGCTGGGTGCTTGGATGATTTTGGCTGAGCCCGGAATGACTGCTAAGCCTGCATTTGCTACGGCCAAACAGGCGAAGAGAGCTACGAGACCCTATATACAAGAAATTCCGTTTCATTTTAATTTTTTTATTGTTAATACTTATGCAACACACCATATATTATTATCGTTAAATAAATGTTTATTGAACGATTTTTTTTGGTAAATTTTTGGTTTTGGTGTATTTATTAACGTCATATATATCGTTAAATTATATTCATTCAACGTTAAAGATACAGGGTGTTTCAGAACTATGGAATCAAACTTCTAGAGATTATTTAAGGCAACCGTAGAAAATATTTGAGTATACGGACCCAAGTACTGCGGCTCTAAGGCGCGTTTAAATTAAAAAAGTCGATGAATTGCCCAAATAGGATTTAATGCTTTTTGTACATGATACTATCAAAATAATTGTTCAAAATGTCAATGAATAATAGCAACATTTGGAATCATTCAAAATAGGTTTCAAATTTTTACTCGAAATCATGTGCGACGTTTAAATCGGTGTATTCAGATTAGAGAAAACTATTTTGAACAATTATTATGATGGATGATATGTTGTACAAAAGGCAGCAGTTAAGTGCATTAGATCCTATTTCGGAAGTCGTAGTGCTGTAGTGATATATTTCCAGACATGGGTACCCTATACTTAAATGTTTTCTACTATTCCATTGAATAGCCCCTAGAAGTTTGATCTCATAGTTCTAAAACACCCTGTATGTATATCGTAGTATCTGTTTACGAGAGACACAAAATTTCGGCATTCGAAACAAGTGACACGGGATTTACATATCCAGTTTTTACACTCGATTACTACACCCTAAATATTTGATGAAATTCTTCTGAACAATCACTGATTTTCATCCATATTATCCAATCTAATAACGCTGTTTTTATATTAAATATTTATATAAAAAAATTATATCAAATTTAAATAGACAGTGGTAATAAATTGAATACTGAATATATATTTTTTGCAAAAACATTGTTTTTCATTAACAAAGTAAGGAATTCTTTTGAAAAAATCACCGTTTTTCGTCTATAATGTTCAATCTAATAGCACTGTTTTGGTATTAAATATTTGTTAATGTATATATAGATAATTTAAATAAACAAACTGTGTTATTAGATTAGATATTAACGACGAAGCCAGGTGTTATTCATGTGTATTATTTTGAAAAACAATGATTTTTGAAAACAATTTCTAACTGGTAAGGTGTGTGGGGTGGGTGGGGGGGGGGGCACGGTAAGGTTAATAATATGTTTTTTTTCCTTTAGAAAATAATTGCCTAAGAAAAAATTTGCACGTAACCTTAAGGTTTTGGAGTAAAATGTAAAAAAACTCTATTTTTTATTTCTCGAAAGTACGGCGTATCGCTATGAAAATGGCAGTAGTTGTGCTATTTTTTATCGCGTATAAGTGGAAATTCAGTTTTTTTAAATTAAATAAATAAAACTATATAAATAAAAAATAAAACTTTTCATTATTTTGGTTTAAAAATTCAGTTTGTAAATTAAAGCTATTGGTATGTTTATCAACCGTATATGGCCAAGGTCTATTTATTAAACTATAGAATATACGTATATCATGTCCAATCCTGTTTACAAAAGGAAGAAAATTACGGCATTTAAAAAAAATGATACGGGTTACGCACAAGACAAGTGTTTATATTTTTGTTATATATATACCACCAAACTCGCCTTTAGAAAATTACTTGTCTCTCTTTGATTATCTTTCCTCTTTTAGGGCAATTCAGAACCAAAATATTTTGTTGTTGGGGGATTTTAATATGAGGTTTATACAGGATAATGTTTATGATTGTACCACTAAACTTGCTAGTCTAATGGATTTTATGGCGTTTTTAAATCTCTCTCAATTTAACAATGCCCTTAACTGCAACAATAATTTGCTTGATCTAGTTCTCTCCAACTACCAGTGTTCTGTGGATAGGGACGACCAACCCCTTGTCACTGAGGATGCATATCACCCTGCTATTAATATCTCGTTGAATCTTGTCAAATTCGAGAGTGTTACAGATTTCCCCTCCAACAATGAGAGTCCTAAGTATAATTTTCGGAGGGCTAACTTTCCCTATCTTTACCAGCTTATCTCTGATGTGGATTGGACTTTTATACGCACCCAGTCAGATGTTAATGAGGCAGTTAAAACCTTTTATGACAAAATCCATGAAATTTTTTGTCTAGCTGTTCCTCGTTTTCGACCCTCTAATAGTAAATACTCATATCATGTGTGGTACACTCATGAAATTAGGAAATTATTAAAATTAAAGTCTAGGCTACATAGGAGATGGCTTTATACACGGTGCTCTGCTGCTTATGAAGATTTTAGAGCTGCTCGGAGGGTAGTAAAAACAAAAATGGATCTTGCTTATCACGAGTATATATCCAGGACTGAGTCAGCTATTCGGAGTGATCCAAAGCAATTCTGGAGGTTCATTCACTTTAAACGAAACAACTCTCGCATTCCAGGTTCTATGAGCTAATAAAGATACCACTGTTGTGGGTCCTAAAAGTATTGTAAATGCTTTTTCTGATTTTTTCATGAGTGTTTATGTTGAGTCCTCTATTGCTCAGCCCAAAGAATCTGATACATATAGTTCAGACAACATTTTGGTCCAATCTTTTGTTGAGGCAGATGTAAGAAAAGCTTTATAGAAGTTGAAAAACAAAGAAACTGCGGGTCCTGACCAAATACCTTCATTTCTTTTGTGTGACTGTGCATCGGCCCTGGCTGTACCACTCTCAACTTATCACTCAAGACCAATACATTTCCAGTGTTAAAATATGTCCAGTGTTTAAGAGTGGCGACCGTGGCAAAATAGAGAACTACAGACCGGTGTCAATTCTCTCTAATTTTTCGAAGGCTTTTGAGATATGTGTGCACGATAAATTGTCTCCTCAAATTAAGCACATAATTACAAAAAAGCAGCATGGTTTCTTTCAGAAAAGATTTACTGTTACTAATATGGCTTGTTTATTAGAAACAGCATATCTAGCTATAAATCAGAAAAGCCAGTTGGATGTGCTGTACACAGACTTCTCGAAGGCTTTTGATCGGCTGGATCATGGTTTGCTGGCACGGAAGCTGGCTTTGGCTGGATTTCATCCTTGTCTGGTGGAGTTCTTCATCTCATATCTGACTGGCAGGCTTCAGTATGTTGAATTTAATGGTTTTGAGTCAAGGCAGTAACCTCGCCCCAATGCTGTTCGATCTATTTATTAATGATTTAGTTGATTGTATGGAGAGTTTCTGTCTTTTATTCGCTGATGATCTGAAGTTCTTTCGTATCATTCGTACTATGCTGGACTGCCTGAAGCTGCAAGAGGACATGAATAGGGTCTTTGAATGGTGTGAAAGAAATAAACTACCCCTAAACTGTGACAAATGTAAAAAAATTACAATTTCCATTCTTCATGCAGAGATTTTATACCCATATATATTGAGTGGTTCTCAGTTGCTAGACTGTTCTTCAGTGAAGGATTTGGGCATTGAAGTAGATAAGAGGCTCACATTCAACCAGCATGTAGCACAGGTCACTGGTTCAGCCTTAAAATCCCTCGGGTTTATAGTAAGGTCCACGTCTCGATTTAAGAATATATCCAGCTTGACTGTATTGTACAATTCATTAGTAAAGTCTAAATTATTGTATGGCTCTATGTTGTGGTTCCCCATATATGATGTTCATGTTAACAGACTGGAGTATGTACAGCGCAGATTCTTAAAGTTACTTTCTGTTAAGTTGGATGGAGTATATCCAGTAAGAGGTGTGGAACAGGAGTACCTGCTGAATAGATTCAACTATTTGTCACTAAAGCAAAATACTATTCTCTCTAGTCAGATATTTTTAAATAAACTTTGCAATAATAAAATTGATTGTTCTGAGCTCTTAGAGAGGCTACCTCTATTTGTTCCTCCTGCCAATACAAAGAGGCACCATATATTTTATCCCTCTCTTAACTTAACAAATCTGTCCAGCAAAGCTCCACTGTGCCGTGCTTGTACATGTTATAATCAGATGAATGCTATAGATGTCGATATCTTTAGCAGCACTGAATATGTTTTTAAAAAAAGGATGTGTTCCTCTCTTAATTTGAATATGAATTGATACCTGATTATTTTTCTGTGATTGTTATCATTTGGTTAGTGTGTCTTACGATTATGCTATTGTTTTAAATTTTAAATTTTGTTATCACTCTATATTGTATCTTATATTATTTTTTTTGTACTACTTATTTAAGGTGCTTATAACTTGTACTGTTTTATTTTAATTATTTCTTGTAATTGGGAATTTTCCTGTTGGACAATAAACTATTTGAATTTGAACATTTAGTTTTTAAGCTCGATTACTATACCTCAAATATTTGATAAATTCTTCTGAACAATCACTGTTTTTCATCCATATTATTCAATCTAATAACGCTGTTTTTATACTAAATATTTATACATAAAATTATATATAAACATTTAAATAAACAGTGTTATCAAATTAAATATTGAATATATATTTTCTGCTAAAATATTGTTTTTCATTAACAAAACCCTTACCCACCCACCCACCCCAAACATTTGGCCAGTAAGGAATTCTTTTGAAAAATCACCCTTTTTCGTCTATAATGTTCAATCTAATAGCACTATTTTGGTATTAAATATTTGTTTATGTACATATAGATAATTTAAATAAACAAACTGTGTTATTAGATTAGATATTAACGACGAAACTAGCTGTTGTTCATGCGTATTATTTTGAAAAACAATGACTTTTGAAAATAATTTCTAACTGGTAAGGTGTCTGGGGTGGGTGGGGGGGGGGGCACGGTAAGGTTAATAAAAAATGTTTTTTTCCTTTAGAAAATAATTGCCTAAGAAAAAATTTGCACGTAACCTTAAGGTTTTGGAGTAAAATGTAAAAAAACTCAATTTTTTATTTCTCGAAAGTACGGCGTATCGCTATGAAAATTGCAGTAGTTGTGCTATTTTTTATCGCGTATAAGTGGAAATTCAGTTTTTTTAAATTAAACATTAAGTTTGAAAAAAAATAGTTTTTTTTTTAAATTCCAGACAACTTTTCATTATTTTGGTTTAAAAATTCAGTTTGTAAATTAAAGCTATTGGTATATTTATCAACCGTATATGGCCAAGGTCTATTTATTAAACTATAGAATATACGTATATCATATCCAATCCTGTTTACAAAAGGAAGAAAATTACGACATTTTAAAAAAAATGATACGAGTTTTATACAGGGTGTCCGCTAATTAATGGTACATGGAAAAACCACAGACTCCTGATGTAAAAATATAACGATTTAACTATATTTACCTATATCCAAAAGTTGATATTAACTGAGATATAGGGTGTTAAACTTAAAACTTTTTTTTTGTTTTTCCCCAATAACTTTAACAAAAGTTAACTTTTATCACAAAAATTTGTAGTTAGGGCTTTTTTAGGTCGAGAAATTCAATTTTTTAACAAATTGAGTGTACAATGTAGGGGGCGCTGTCTGCGACATCTTTTTCTCTTTCATAAGGTCATAACTTTTTTGTCCTTAACTGTATTTAAGTTTTTATTGAAAATGATACTTTTTTTATATTAATAATTCTGAATAATCACTGTTTTTCATCCATATTATCCAATCTAATAACGCTGTTTTTGTACTAAATATTTATACATAAAATTATATATAAACATTTAAATAAACAGTGTTATCAAATTAAATATTGAATATATATTTTCTGCTAAAATATTGTTTTTCATTAACAAAACCCTTACCCCTCCACCCACCCCAAACATTTGGCCAGTAAGGAATCTTTTGAAAAATCACCCTTTTTCGTCCACAATACCCAATCTAATAACACTGTTAATATATTAATTATTTATTAATATACATACATACATATTAGCGATGAAAGCAGCTGTTATTTATTAATTTTATTGCACCCAAAAATAAGGTTTATAACGCAATATAAGATTACACGAAAAAAATTGGGTTTTTTATGGTGGGTAAATTAACAACTCATACTGTTTCAATTAAGATTTTTTTCCTTGGTTTATTTAGGCTAGTTATTTGTTGCATGATCTCTGTCTTCAATAAATATGAAATTACGAAATACATTCCGGGAGATTTACATCATAAACCTGACAATAATAGACAAATTCAAAAATATTGTTGAGGCATCTTTTATCTATATTAGCGTTCCTATATTAAGCACGCGAACTCGGGTCCGAATAATCATGTTTTTTGGGAAATAAAAATTCATATCTTTGGCTGTATGGCTAGCGAAACGATGAAATTTGGCACAAGGCCTCTGAATACATTGAAAATGATGGTTCCGTAAATATTTTTTTTTTCGGTACCACCAAACGGAGCGGTACTGTCTCAAAGTCAAAAATGGGTAAAGTTCGAGTTGCTCACGAGATCTCAAATTTAAAGCGTTCAATTGAGCTTAAATTTTCAGGATAGGACTTCTACTGGGATCGCTTTTATGCAAAATTATCATTTGGTGTCGATCGCGACACCGCTTTTTGCGACACTGTAATCCGAAACCGCCTGCCGGGAGCCGAGACTCTGTTATCGCTTCATATTTATTATTTTAATAAATAATAAGAATAAGCGGATTAGTTCGTGAGTTCGTGCAGATTATAAAAGTTATCATAAGACGTAAGGCAAGATATCGTTGGTTTGTGCATACACGAATGTATATTTTTGTAAAAGTTTGTGTTTCTTCGTTGTTCCTAATAATAATGTTTTATGACGACTTATTCTAATGTCAAGCATGGAGGAAAAGAAGATGAAGGAAAAAGAATTGACATTTGTAGACCTTCCGCAAAATAAGCTGGATAAAAAAAGAAAATTAGTCATTTCAGAAAATAAAAATGTGATTAAAAAAAAACCAAACCTTAATGATTGTGAAAGATGCTCGGAAGAAATACCAAAATTACAAGAAAATAGGAATAAATCCCAAGAAACTTCTTCTAATATAACATCAAACTACGTGGAAAATATAACGGCGACAAAAAAAAGGTAAAAAATGCCGAACAAAAGCTGCTTATCGAATGCAAAAAAATTTCATGAATATAGGCAACGTAAGCTACAGGAAAATGCCGCTAATTTGTTACAAAAGAAGAATGAAAAATTAAAAATTGCAGAAATAAAACGGCGGATCTGAAATGCAAATAAATGTCGTAAATATAGACAGCGCGGTAAAATCAATCCAACTAATTTATTGATAAATAATAATGATACTGTAATTAATGATCCAGTTGTTGAAAAATCTGAATCCAAGAATGCCTTAAAATGTCGACGTTATAGAAAGAAGACTTAACTGCACACGACTGACAATGGTGCTGCCCTCCAGACGACTGACAATGGTGCTACTCTCCAGAAAAATAGTCTGTGGGATAGCGTAAGTTTAGTTAACAGCAACCAATGTAATAGCGTTTCAAAAAAAGAACATTATATCTTGAAAATTATATGAAAAAACATTTTTTTAGTAATAAACTAAATGAGTATTGTCGTATATGTAATAGAAAATGGTGGACTAAGGATATTCGCGTAATTCAGGCAAAAGCTCTTCCTCTTCTTTATGAAGCTGGATATTCAAAAAATTTTAAAAAATAGAAAGTGAATGTAATTTTTATAAATGCTGTCGAAATTGTTATGCAAGCCTATGTCAAAAAAACAAAATTCCACAATTGGCTACTGTAAACGGATTTATTTATCCGCCCGTACCGCCGGATCTTCCGTCATTAAATCCTATTGCTGAACGGTTGATTTCACCTCGTTTACCTTTTATGCAAATACGTAGGGTGCAATATTTTTCTGGTAGTCAGAAATTAATTGGTCAGATAATAAATGTTCCTGTCAATGTGAATAATATGGTAACATCACTGCCGCGGAATGTTAATGATGATTATGCAGTTACAGTAATAATAAAACGTCACATTCTTCAAAAGGGAGCCTATCTGTCGGGATGTGTTTCAAAAAGCGTTCTACGGAGATGGCTATTATATTTAACAAATACGCCATTATATAAAAAATATAATATAACGATTGATAAGAACTTCTTAGGTTTACAGGAATCCTTTTATTTTGCAGACGAAAATGAGTTACTTTTTACACAACATCAGTCTGAAATTAAAGCGTGTGAAAATCAAGTAGATATGATATCTACAGGACAAGAGAGATTATTAACTCCTGAACAACTACTTAATATACAACAACAAACATTATTTTGGGGGGAGGATATGGTCTTAGTAGTACTAGCACCGGGTCAGAATAATAAACCTTTTGCATTATCTTTTGATGCAGATGCGGAAGAATTATCATTCCGAGCAATTTATTATGGACATGAAAGACGATTTCAAATTAGGGTTACTCCATTTATGATGGCGACTAGCGAACTTCGTCGAAGAGATAGACGAGGCGTTACTCCCAATCATATTTTGTATATGGCAGCGAAGATAATGCGCCTAAAAATTATTGAGGCATTTCAGGTGATGTTCCGGAACAATGACGATGGAGTGAAAAATATTACCCGGGAAAATATAACGGATCGCGAATTTATTAAAGAAAGCATGGAAAGAAGCGAGTCTTTTTTCAAACATATTCCTTACTCCATGCAGTATTGGCAATCGAGAAAAAAAGACTTATTTGATATGATGCGTCAATTAGGAAAACCGACGGTATTTCTAACACTCAGTGCCTCAGAAATACACTGGAAAGCATTATTAAAATGTGTCTATAAATTTAGAGAAAATTTGAAAGATGAAGATGAAATCGATGATTCCATATTTGATACAATGACAAATAGTGCAAGAGCGGAATTAGTTAACAATGATCCTGTTATTTGTTGTTTATATTTTGATAAATTTGTAAATAATATCATATCAGCTTTAAAATTAAAGAAGAATGGTTCATTACAAAAATATTATTTAAAAGATTATTTTCTTAAAATTGAATTTCAACATCGAGGCAGTCCACACACTCATATGTTGTTATGGTTGGAAAATGCACCATCTTCTAGTGAGACCAAATTCTTCAATGGGGAAGATTTAACAAAGACGATAGCATTAATTGATACTATTTCCTCTGTAGAAGAAATCTTACTTTCCAGTTCTAGGGATTTACAGTCTCATACTCATACTCATACCTATTATAAAAAGAATACCAAAAAATGTCGTTTTGAGGCGCCATTTTGGCCTATGGACAAAACCAGAATTTTATTGCCAGTTTTGCCAGTTAATAGGGACAATTCAAAATGTATATTATTTCAGAAAAAGGATCAGGCTCTAGAGGATTTCCATTTTATAAGTTTCGAAAATTTTCTTCAAACATTTTTTATAGAATCATACGATGAATATCTGGATATTCTACGTCAAGGTATTCAGCGACCAATGGTGTTTATGAAACGGGGTATTGAAGATATTTGGATTAAGTATAAAATTATTTAATTAATATTATTTTAAGCGACGACTACATAAAACAAAACCATGCGGTATAAAAATAAATATTTAATTAGGCTACTTACAAAATTAACTTATATCATCATAAAATCACAACTTCATTGGTCAACTACATTTAATTGAGAGGAGGAGGGAGGAGCTATTAGTGCTAAATATCTGCTTGTGCCAATTTTTTCCAGTAAGGCAAATGATATTAAATTTGCACCAATTGGTAAGGATTGTAAAATCTTTTTTTGTAAAAATAAAATAAATTAACTTTGCAAACTAATATTATCTGCTTCAGACAGTTATTTATACACTTGATTATATCACCTGTTTGAAAAAATAACTATTTTGTCTAGAGATATCGAATAATAATAATAATAATAATAATCAAAAGACCTTATTATTGTTCCAAATGTCATTCCGATTGCTGCAAAAGTTATGTAAACACCAAAAAATAAGGTTAAAAATGGTAATAATTAAATTTACTCATATCTGTTATTAAATTTTTGATATTCTTACGTTTTTAAATCATTCATGGAAAAAAATTAAAATTTATAAGCTGCGTCAGGTATTTTCAATACCTAAGATACTTACGTATGGTGCAAGATCTGTGAATTTTTGTAAAAAAGTTATTTTACGAGTTCTGGCATTTTCAGTTTTTTGAAATTTCTTGTTTTTTTCATGAGTCTTGTAAAAAAAATTATGTGTTTAAGTTAAATTGGTAAAACAGATTTATTTACAGTTTAATTTTTTTTGCCTTAAACATTTTTAAGCAAAAAAAGGAATTTTTTTCAAAATTGTTTATTCTTATGCCTAAAATACTAAACCCAGTTTCTTTTATTGATTATATTTATGGAATGATTACTAAAGTAAAGCATTTTATTAGCCCTATATTTTTAAATTGTTTTAAAAAAATGTTTTATTAAAACACCCTGCATAAGTACATACCTATACCCGTGTCTCAAGTTTAAAAAGTAAATTTTAATTTTTCATATTTTTTTTCAAATGACAATTAGGCAAAAAGATAGTAGGTCTATACTAGATATGTCTGTCAAAAAAGGCAAACATTGCTAGTATATTTGTTTTCCAATAAAATATTGTTTATTACTTAAACCAAAAATAAACGTTTATTTAACTATAATCGCGTGTTGCTTGGGTAGGAGTACGATTTAAAAGAAAGGGTACTTACGAAGGAGTTCATGTTGATATTTTTGTCAAAGATGCTACAAGTTGACTGACGCTGAACCAATTTAGGTACCATTTTATAATGGTAAAGGTAGCCTTGAAGGACGGCCCCCGGATTCCGGAATTTCGTCTTTCGTAGCGGCGAGTCAAGGTAGGGCGTTGCCTTTTTTTCGAAGATTTATTCATGTTTTATCGTAAATAATTTCTTATTGTGGCAAAAAGGTCCTGAGATTTTTTTTCTTATTTTATATGACGCGGATGTAATTGTGGTTGATTTTTTAACAGAAGTTGTGGTTTTACAGTGTAAAATTTTATTTTTAAGTTTTTTGTTTTTAAAAATTTTAATTAATTTCTCGTCTGGATATTTGCCCAGAAAAAAAATAAAGCTGCCAGATTTTTTGTTTAAATGATTAAAGACTGAACTCATAGTTTCTCAAGAAAATTTCCGAATCACGAAAAATTGATTTGGCATGTAACCAGTGTGATTCTACCTTGAAAAATTAACAAAGCATGTAACCAGACAAGGAAATAAACCTCAAACACAATAAACCCTCTGATATGAAAAGTTCATATACTAAAATAATGTCCAAAAAATGAAACTTCAGGAAATAACTTCAGAATCTGGCAAATCCTGTGGTTATTTGTTTGATAATCCCGAATAAGTATATGTGACCAATTTGACAGTTAACTATAAACGTCAGTTTATAGTTTTCTTTTGTTATATTTTATTTATTTATAGTTTGTTGGGGAAAGCACCGAAATATCTGCTAAACAATTTACAAAGAGTGCAAAATAAATCAATTAAACCTATATTAATAATATTCAGAAAATTATAAAAAATGACAATCTGGTAATGGTGATATACACGCTCTGATTTTTATTTCTTCTTTGTAACAAAAAAAATGATTTCAACAGCCTGGAAGAAAGAAAAAAAAGTATCAACTGTCCTTCTATACGGGTATACTTTACTAAATCCATAAGACTCTATAAATTTAATTGATGTCGGTTTGTTCAATACGACCCTCACAGCCATCAAAAACTTTTAGAACGACATTTTCACTTGCAAATAATATTAATTAACGCAGAAGTCATTTAAAGTTTTCCGTTGATCCAAAAGGGCCAGTAGCAGTTATTATAGTACGAGGGGGTTTTCGAAAGAGATTACGGCCTATGTAAACTCATTGGCCGGAAATGGGTTAATCCATTAAACCGACCGACGACCGATCGGGTCGCTCTCTGTGTGTTTTCGTTCCGGTTTTAATTTTATATAAGGAAATCGTCAGCTCTCTGGATTTTGTAATTAATGGTGTAATTAGGGTCGAGAGGCATCTTTTGAGAATTTTGCTATTAAGCAAATCAATTTAAAAGTATGAATTATTTTTATTAACAATTTACATTCATTTTAGGTCTCTCTAGAAAAAATATTTTGGGTTCTCTGGCATATAACTCAAATTCTAAAGGCCCTATTAACATAATTTTTACACTAAATTAATCATGGATTCTTTCTTAATATTACTGTAAAATTTAATTAAAATTCTTGTAATTCCGAATTTTTTATTTAAATTTTTGTAGGTGATGTTTCAGTAAAATAGAAGTAAAAAATTGTTTTGAGTTCTCTGTTCTATTATTCATATTATACTGCTCCGATTTACATGCTTTCTACTCAAAATTAATTATGGATCCTTCCTTAATATTTCTGTAAAATTTTATAAAAATTCCTGTAATAACGAATTTTTTATTTAAATTTTTGTAGGTGGCGTCGTAGTAAAGAAAAATTAGAAAAATTGTTTTGGTTTCTCTGATCTATAACTCGTAGGCTAATGCTCCGACAAAAATTTTTTTTGCAAAATTTTGAACTTTTTTTCAAAAATCCTAAAATAGGTGTCAAATGAAATTGAAAAAAGAATTTATGTACAAATTTTCAAACGTGTACGTTTTTCCGTTTTTTACTTATGGACAGTTTGTTGACTTTTTAGTAGAAAAAAAAAATTAATTTACAAAAAAAAAATTTTTTACAAAATTTTGAATTTTTTTCCAAAAATCCTAAAATAGGTGTCCAATGAAATTGAACAAAGAATTTATGTAGAAATTTTCAAACGTGTACGTTTTACCGTTTTTGACTTATGGACAGTTTGTTGACTTTTTAGTAGAAAAACAAAAAAAAATTTTTTTTTGCAAAATTTTGAACTTTTTTCCAAAAATCCTAAAATAGGTGTCCAATGAAATTGAACAAAGAATTTATGTACAAATTTTCAAACGTGTACGTTTTTTTAATTTTGAGTTATGGACAGTTTGTTGATATCTTAGTTAAAAAAAATTAATTTTCAAAAAAAAATTTTTTTTTGCAAAATTTTGAACTTTTTTTCAAAAATCCTAAAATAAGTATGCAAAGAAATTCAATAAAGAATTTATGTACAAATTTTCAAATTTGTACGTTTTTTCGTTTTTGACTTATGGACAGTTTCTTGACTTTTTGGTAGAAAAAAAAAATTAATTTACAAAAAAAATTTTTTTTGCAAAATTTTGAATTTTTTTTTTAAAATCCTGAAATAGGTATCTAATGAAATTCAATAAAGAATTTATGTACAAATTTTCAAATGTGTACGTTTTTTCGTTTTTGATTTATGGACAGTTTGTTGACTTTTTAGTAGAAAAAAAAAATTAATTTACAAAAAAAAGTTTTTTTTACAAAATTTTGAACTTTTTTTTAAAAATCCTAAAATAGGTGTCCAACGAAATTGAACAAAGAATTTATGTACATATTTTCAAATGTGTACGTTTTTTCCGTTTTTGACTTATGGACAGTTTGTTGACTTTTTAGTAGAAAAAAAAATTAATCTACAAGAAAAAAAATTTTTTACAAAATTTTGAACTTTTTTCCAAAAATCCTAAAATATGTGTCCAATGAAATTGAACAAAGAATTTATGTACAAATTTTCAAACTTGTACGTTTTGCGGTTTTTGAGTTATGGACAGTTTGTTGACTTTTTAGTTAAAAAAAAAATTAATTTACAAAAAAAAAAAATTTTTTACAAAATTTTGAACTTTTTTCCAAAAATCCTAAAACAGGTGTCCAATGAAATTGAACAAAGAATTTATGTACAAATTTTTAAACGTGTACGTTTTTCCGTTTTTGACTTATGGACAGTTTGTTGACTCTTTAGTAGAAAAAAAAAAAATTACAAAAAAAAATTTTTTTTGCAAAATTTTGAACTTTTTTTCAAAAATCCTAAAATAGGTGTTCAATGAAATTGAACAAAGAATTTATGTACAGATTTTCAAAGGTGTGCGTTTTTCCGTTTTTGACTTATGGACAGTTTGTTGACTTTTTAGTAGGAAGAAAAAATTAATTTTCAAAAAAAAATTTTTTTTACAAAATTTTGAATTTTTTTTCAAAAATCCTAAAATAGGTGTCCAATGAAAATGAACAAAGAATTTATGTACAAATTTTCAAATGTGTACGTTATTCCGTTTTTGACTTATGGACAGTTTGTTGATATTTTACTAGAAAAAAAGGATTAATTTACAAAAAAAAATTTTTTTTGCAAAATTTTGGACTTTTTCCCAAAAAATCCTAAAATAGGTGTCTAACGAAATTAAACAAAGAATTTATGTACAAATTTTCAAACGTGTACGTTTTTTCGTTTTTGACTTATGGACAGTTTGTTGACTTTTTACTAGAAAAAAAAAATTAATTAAAAAAAAAAATTTTTTTGCAAAATTTTGAACTTTTTTTTAAAAATCCTGAAACAGGTGTCCAACGAAATTTAATAAAGAATTTATGTACAAATTTTCAAACGTGTACGTTTTTCCGTTATTGACTTATGGACAGTTTGTTGACTTTTTGGTAGAAAAAAATAATTAATTTACAAAAAAAATTTTTTTTTACAAAATTTTGAACTTTTTCCCAAAAATGTTGAAATAAGTATCCAATGAAATTGAACAAAGAATTTATGTACAAATTTTCAAACGTGTACGTTTTTCCGTTTTTGACTTATGGACAGTTTGTTGACATTTTAGTAGAAAAAAAAATAAATTTACAAAAAAAAATTTTTTTGGCAAAATTTTGGATTTTTTTCCAAAAATCCTAAAATAGGTGTCCAATGAAATTAATCAAAAAATTTATGTACAAATTTTCAAACGTGTACGTTTTTCCGTTTTTGACTTATGGACAGTTTGTTGACTTTTTAGTAGGAAGAAAAAATTAATTTTCAAAAAAAAATTTTTTTTACAAAATTTTGAATTTTTTTTCAAAAATCCTAAAATAGGTGTCTAATGAAAATGAACAAAGAATTTATGTACAAATTTTCAAACGTGTGCGTTTTTCCGTTTTTGACTTATGGACAGTTTGTTGACTTTTTAGTAGAAAAAAAATTTATCTACAAGAAAAAAATTTTTTTACAAAATTTTGAACTTTCTTTCAAAAATCCTAAAATAGGTGTCCAATCAAATTTAACAAAGAATTCATGTACAAATTTTCAAACGTGTACGTTTTTCCGTTTTTGACTTATGGACAGCTTGTTGACTTTTTGGTAGAAAAAAATTTAATTTACAAAAAAAAATTTTTTTTGCAAAATTTTGAACTTTTTTTCAAAAATCCTAAAACAGGTGTCCAATGAAATTGAACAAAGAATTTATGTACAAATTTTCAAACATGTACCTTTTTCCGATTTTGAGTTATAGACAGTTTGATGATTTTTTAATTAAAAAAAAAAATTAATTTACCCAAAAAAATGTTTTTTGCAAAATTTTGAACTTCTTTCCAAAAATCGTAAAATAGGTGTCCAATGAAATTGAACAAAGAATTCATGTTTAAATTTTCAAACGTGTACGTTTTTCCGTTTTTGACTTATGGACAGTTTGTTGACTTTTTAGTAGGAAGAAAAAATTAATTTTCAAAAAAAAATTTTTTTTGCAAAATTTTGAACTTTTTTCCAAAAATCCTAAAATAGGTGTCTAATGAAATTCAACAAAGAATTTATGTACAAATTTTCAAATGTGTACGTTATTCCGTTTTTGACTTATGGACAGTTTGTTGATATTTTACTAGAAAAAAAGGATTAATTTACAAAAAAAAATTTTTTTTGCAAAATTTTGAACTTTTTTTTAAAAATCCTAAAACAGGTGTTCAATGAAAATGAACAAAGAATTTATGTACAAATTTTCAAATGTGTACGTTATTCCGTTTTTGACTTATGGACAGTTTGTTGATATTTTACTAGAAAAAAAGGATTAATTTACAAAAAAAAATTTTTTTTGCAAAATTTTGAACTTTTTTCCAAAAATCCTAAAATAGGTGTCTAATGAAATTCAACAAAGAATTTATGTACAAATTTTCAAATGTGTACGTTATTCCGTTTTTGACTTATGGACAGTTTGTTGATATTTTACTAGAAAAAAAGGATTAATTTACAAAAAAAAATTTTTTTTGCAAAATTTTGAACTTTTTTCCAAAAATCCTAAAATAGGTGTCTAATGAAATTCAACAAAGAATTTATGTACAAATTTTCAAATGTGTACGTTATTCCGTTTTTGACTTATGGACAGTTTGTTGATATTTTACTAAAAAAAAAAGAATTAATTTACAAAAAAAATTTTTTTTTGCAAAATTTTGGACTTTTTTTTAAAAATCCTAAAAAAGGTGTCCAACGAAATTGAACAAAGAATTTATGTAAAAATTTTCAAATGTGTACGTTTTTTCCGTTTTTGACTTATGGACAGTTTGTTGACTTTTTGGTAGAAAAAAAAAATTAATTTGCAAAAAAATTTTTTTTTTACAAAATTTTGGACTTTTTCCCAAAAATCCTGAAATAGGTGTCCAATGAAATTGAACAAAGAATTTATGTACAAATTTTCAAACGTGTACGTTTTTCCGTTTTTGACTTATGGACAGTTTGTTCACTTTTTAGTAGAAAAAAAAATAAATTTACAAAAAAAAATTTTTTTGGCAAAATTTTGGATTTTTTTCCAAAAATCCTAAAATAAGTGTCCAATGAAATGAATCAAAGAATTTATGTACAAATTTTCAAACGTGTACATTTTTCCGTTTTTGACTTATGGACAGTTTGTTTACTTTTTAGTAGGAAAAAAAAATTAATTTACAAAAAAAAGTTTTTTTTACAAAATTTTGGATTTTTTTCCAAAAATCCTAAAATAGGTATCCAATGAAATTCAACAAAGAATTTATGTACAAATTTTCAAACGTGTACGTTTTTCCGTTTTTGAGTTATGGACAGTTTGTTGACTTTTTAGTTAAAAAAAAAAATAATTTACAAAAAAAAAAAAAATTTTACAAAATTTTGAACTTTTTTCCAAAAATCCTGAAATAGGTGTCCAATGAAATTGAACAAAGAATTTATGTACAAATTTTCAAACGTGTACGTTTTTCCGTTTTTAACTTATGGACAGTTTGTTCACTTTTTGGTGGATAAAAAAAATTAATTTGCAAAAAAATTTTTTTTTTACAAAATTTTGGACTTTTTCCCAAAAATCCTGAAATAGGTGTCCAATGAAATTGAACAAAGAATTTATGTACAAATTTTCAAACGTGTACGTTTTTCCGTTTTTGACTTATGGACAGTTTGTTCACTTTTTAGTAGAAAAAAAAATAAATTTACAAAAAAAAATTTTTTTGGCAAAATTTTGGATTTTTTTCCAAAAATCCTAAAATAAGTGTCCAATGAAATGAATCAAAGAATTTATGTACAAATTTTCAAACGTGTACATTTTTCCGTTTTTGACTTATGGACAGTTTGTTTACTTTTTAGTAGGAAAAAAAAATTAATTTACAAAAAAAAGTTTTTTTTACAAAATTTTGGATTTTTTTCCAAAAATCCTAAAATAGGTATCCAATGAAATTCAACAAAGAATTTATGTACAAATTTTCAAACGTGTACGTTTTTCCGTTTTTGAGTTATGGACAGTTTGTTGACTTTTTAGTTAAAAAAAAAAATAATTTACAAAAAAAAAAAAAATTTTACAAAATTTTGAACTTTTTTCCAAAAATCCTGAAATAGGTGTCCAATGAAATTGAACAAAGAATTTATGTACAAATTTTCAAACGTGTACGTTTTTCCGTTTTTAACTTATGGACAGTTTGTTCACTTTTTGGTGGATAAAAAAAATTAATTTGCAAAAAAATTTTTTTTTTACAAAATTTTGGACTTTTTTCCAAAAATCCTGAAATAAGTATGCAACGAAATTCAATAAAGAATTTATGTACAAATTTTCAAACGTGTACGTTATTCCATTTTTGACTTATGGACAGTTTGTTGATTTTTTAATTAAAAAAAAAATTAATTTACACAAAAAAAATTTTTTTGCAAAATTTTGAACTTTTTTCTAAAAATCCTAAAATAGGTATCCAATAAAATTGAATAAAGAATTTAGGTACAAATTTTCAAACGTGTACGTTATTCCGTTTTTGAGTTAAGGACAGTTTATTGATTTTTTAATTTAAAAAAAAAAAAATTTACACAAAAAAATTCTTTTTGCAAAATTTTAAACTTTTTTCCAAAAATCCTAAAATAGGTGTCCAATGAAATTGAACAAAGAATTAATGTACAAATTTTCAAACGTGTACGTTATTTCGTTTTTGACTTATGGACAGTTTGTTGATTTTTTAATAAAAAAAAAATTAATTTACACAAAAAATTTTTTTTGCAAAATTTTGAACTTTTTTCCAAAACTCCTAAAATAGGTGTCCAATGAAATTGAACAAAGAATTTAGGTACAAATTTTCAAACGTGTACGTTATTTCGTTTTTGACTTATGGACAGTTTGTTGATTTTTTAATAAAAAAAAAATTAATTTACAAAAAAAAATTTTTTTGCAAAATTTTGAACCTTTTTCCAAAAATCCTAAAACAGGTGTCCAATGAAATTGAACAAAGAATTTATGTACAAATTTTCAAACGTGTACGTTTTTTGAATTTTGAGTTATGGACAGTTTGTTGATATCTTAGTTAAAAAAAATTAATTTTCAAAAAAAAATTTTTTTTTGTAAAATTTTGAACTTTTTTTCAAAAATCCTAAAATAAGTATGCAACGAAATTTAATAAAGAATTTATGTACAAATTTTCAAACGTGTACGTTTTTCCGTTTTTGACTTATTGACAGTTTGTTGACTTTTTAGTAGAAAAAAAAATTAATTTACAAAAAAAAATTTTTTTTTGCAAAATTTTGAACTTTTTTTCAAAAATCCTAAAATTAGTACGCAACGAAATTCAATAAAGAATTTATGTACAAATTTTCAAATGTGTACGTTTTTTTCGTTTTTGACTTATGAACAGTTTGTTGACTTTTTGGTAGAAAAAAAAAATTTAATTTCCAAAAAAAATTTTTTTTGCAAAATTTTGAACTTTTTTCAAAAATCCTAAAATAGGTGTCTAATGAAATTGAACAAAGAAGTTATGTACAAATTGTCAAACGTGTGCGTTTTTCCGTTTTTGACTTATGGACAGTTTGTTGACTTTTTAGTAGAAAAAAAAAATTTAATTTCCAAAAAAAATTTTTTTGCAAAATTTTGAACTTCTTTCTAAAAATCCTAAAATAGGTGTCTAATGAAATTCAATAAAGAATTTATGTACAAATTTTCAAACATGTACGTTTTTCCGATTTTGTGTTATAGACAGTTTGATGATTTTTTAATTAAAAAAAAACAATTAATTTACCCAAAAAAATTTTTTTTGCAAAATTTTGAACTTCTTTCCAAAAATCCTAAAACAGGTGTCCAATGAAATAGAACAAAGACTTTATGTACAAATTTTCAAACGTGTACGTTTTTCCGTTTTTGACTTATGGACAGTTTCTTGACTTTTTAGTAGAAAAAAAAATTAATTTATAAAAAAAGTTTTTCTATCTGTTGCTATATAATATTGTTTAATTAATTAATTAATTTCTATTTGTTGTTTTCACATTTAAGATATTATTTAGGCTTATTTGTGAGATCCCCTATTCTACGTTTATAAAGACGGTTCCGCCATGACATGATTTGATCAGTATTTACTTGTGAAAAAAATCAGCTTTTTACCACGTTACTTCACAAGTTCTGACCATCGTAACATTTTAGAAAAAACGCCCGAATATGACTTTTTCTTTTTTTTAACCAGACGTTTAATAAAAAATACAGAACGTTAAAAATGTCGAGGGTAAACGCAAAGACGTTTGACTTTGACAATGTGACTCTTTTTACTTATTGCAGTTATATTTAATGTGATTACATTTATGGGTTTTATTTAAAAAAGAAAGAAAGAAAGTTCATCTCAGATTCAGAAAGTTTAGAATTCTTGCGTTTGGTTAAAATGTGATGTTAGAAATTTGTATTTTTGCAATTTCTTGATAAAGATTATTAGGAACTTAGGAAGGAAGTTCATATAATAGTCAAATATTACAAATCCCTGCCTGCTGAGTTTACCTCTTCTAGAGAAATTTCTTAGTACTTTTTTTAACATATTTTTTGTATTGTATAATTTTTTTTATAATTAATTAAATAATAAACTTAGTTTAATTTTCTAATTATGGTCTTTACTTGGTTTAGTAGAGTAGCTATTAGCTAGAATGCGCTAAGTGGGTACTAAACAACTTGTTTAAAAAAATAGTAAAAATACTCTTATTTGATTAATAAAAGTCACTTATTATTATTATTATTATTATTATCATTTATTTAGCAGGACCATAGTGTTTTATTTGTGGCACAAATTATGATCTAAACCAATACTTACTCAAAAATCTATTCTCAGAAATGTCATTATATTAACGTGAAAAAAAAACATAAAATAGCAAAAATGTCGTGGCTATTGCCAAATCCGAAATTTATCAATCATATAAATCAGAAAAAATTTGCATATAAAAGAGACCCTGAAAAAAAAAACTGGTGCAACCACTAGTCTTTAATATTTACATTGTAGGTCACAATTATGCTTTGAACGTTAATTTGGGGCCAAGTTTTTCGATATATATATAGGCCGGCGCGTGAGTTTTAAATTATCAGTTATCCACCAGCAGTAACTAAGCAACAACCGCAACAATGAACACCTACGTAAGTATTTTAAAAAACCCAAAGATATACTGTTGATTGTTTGCTAAATATTCCAGTCCTTCGCCGCCCTTTTCGCCTTTTTGGCCGTAGCTAACGCCGGTGTCCTGGTCGCCCCCTCTGCCAAAATCATCCAGGGACCGAGCACCAGGACCACCGTGGTTGGACCCGATGGAAGCGCCATCTCTTCAGTCGCTCCCGCCGGTCAAATCGTCCAGGAGGAAAGCGTCGGAGTCGTAGCACAAACTGCCCCAGTCGTGGCAGCCTCAGCCCCAGCTTTGGCCTACTCCGCTCCTCTCGTAGCTCACTCAGCTCCAGCTCTGGCCTATTCTGCTCCTTTGGCTTATGCTGCTCCAGCTCACGTAGCTTATTCTGCTCCTTTGGTTTCCGCTTACTCTGCCCCAGTGGTAGCCAGCGGTGTAGTAGGACACTCTACCGTGATCTCTGGACCATCTGGCACTGTTGCTACTGGTAAAACTGTTGCTGCTGCACCAGTCGTTGCTGCTTGGTAAAAAGTTGTACAGTTGCTGATGTATATTTAGGGTAAATAATAAAAAAGAATATTTTATATAAAGCAGTTTTTTCTTTGGAGAGACTCCCCCTTAGTACAATCGAATGTTTAAAATCCGAGTTTTCGAAGTTCGCGTTCATTGTTTTATCTGGAAGGGAAAAATTGACGTTCCTATCGGATCTTTTTTCCCCCGTATTCTCCGTCGTCGAGAGTCAAAACGACGCGGACGAGGCTTTAAACGGCAAAACGGGGGATGAATAAAACGCTCCCCGGGGGTGGGGTGATACGGTTTATCAGGGAAACCGAATTAGGATCCTCCTGCTGTTTTAAAATAAAAATTTATGGCGAGTGTGACTTAGGGAAGTTCTACAGTTCAATGCGAAGAGTTGCATATCTTACAGGATGGATAATGATGGGTTAATAAACTCGTGATAGGTTTTATATAATAAAAAATATTTAAGATATTTTGTTGTTTTTCCTAAAAGATTTTCAAATTTAAATTCAAAATGCTTGATTTGCCTATAAAAACGAATTGCAAGAGAAATCACAGAGTATTCCTAAACAGAAAAAATGGTATTGCGATTTTTTAAAACTGTTGGAAATTAACATCTTAATTATTTAAATAAATTAAAGTTGAGAAATTTGACTTGGAAGTTGATAAGAATCTTTCATATTTCTAGGGACAAAATGCTCATACCTCGGAATTTAACAAAGTCAGAAACCTAAAACTTGAAACACAGGTTCACCTAATTTAATCATTAGACACCTATTTTAGCGTTTCTCAAAATATGTTTAGGATTACATTTTTTTATTACATATTTCAAATACTTGACTAGGACCCCTAACTGGATACCTATTTCAGCGTTTTTCAAAATATGTACAGAATTTAAAAATCAATGTTAAAAAAAAATTGTACAAAATGTCCATATCTCAGAAACTAGACAAGGTACAATTTTAAAGATATGTACGAATATTTTGTAAAAATTTTAACTGGATACCTATTTCAATGTTTCTTGAAATATATTATACAGAAATTTGAGGACAAATTGTTTTAAAATAAAAATTGTACAGAATATGCATATCTCAGGTACAAATTTAGAAATTTGCACAAATATTCTTTGGACAATTTAATTGAATACCTATTTTAGCGTCAAAAACTTTTAAAAAATTGTCCAAAAATATTTCTTGAATTATTTCACGGGACACTTATTGTGGCGTTTCTCCAAATATATACAGGATCTTAAGAACAACATTTTTTTGAATAAAACGTTCAGAATTAAAAAAAAAAATATATATTTATTAAAAATTGTACAAAACGTATAAGTCTCGGAAATTTAATTAGGTACAATTTTCAAAATTGATACAAATATTCTTTTGTTAATTTAATTGAACACTTATTGCGGTGTTTTTTAAAATATATGTACAGAATCTTGAGAACAATTTTTTTTAAATTGTACAAAAGTTCTATATATCAGAAACTTGATTAGGTCTAATTCAAAAAAATGTGTTCAAATATTCTTTGGATAATTTTAATAGACAACTATTTTCGTTTCTTTAAATAGGTACAGGATTTTGATTTTTTTTTTTTAAATACTTTATTATATTAATTGTACAAAACATCCATATCTCAGAAACATGGATAAGTATGATTTTAATAATTTGTACAAACATTCCTTAAACAATTTAAATTGACACCTATTTTGACAATTCTTAAAATATATACAGGATTTTAAGAATAAATTATTTAAAAAAAAATATATTTTTTTTAATTGTACCAAATGTACATATTTCACACACTTGGCTCTGGTATGGCTCTGTACTGGATTTTAAGAAAAAAAAACACATTCGGATTTTTTTTTATTTATTAAAAATTGTACAAAACGTCCATGTCTCTGAAACTTGACTAGGTACAATTTTAAAAACTTGTACAAATATTCTTCAAACAATTTAAATGGACAGACAATTACAATGTTTTTTTTTTGTTTTTAAATATTTTTTTTTTATAAAAATTGTACAAAGCATCTCAGAAACTTTGGTGGGTACAATTTTAAAAATTTGTACAAATTTTCCGTGAACGATTTATTTGAATATTTTTCTCGGCATTTTTCACAATATCTCAGTTTCTCAAAATATGTGCAGGATTTTGAGAAAAAAATTTCTTTCGGAACTTTTTTTTATTTATTAAAAAATTGTACGTAAAAACGTACATATATCAGAAAATTAACTAGGTACAATTTGTACAATTATTCCGTGGACAATTAAAATACTGGACACCTATTTCAGAAATTCTCAAAATATATGCAGGATTTTAAAAACAAAGTTTTTTAGGGAAAAAAATCGACAAGGTACAATTCTAAAAATTTGGACAATTTAACTGTTATTTTAGCGTCTTTTAAAATTTGTACAGAACTTTCAGAACAAAATGTTTTTTTGAGAAAAAATTGTACAAAATGTCTGCATCTCAAAAACTTAATTACAATTAAAAAAAATTCGTACAAATATTTCTTGGACATCAGCGTTTATTAAAAAATAATTTTACAGGATTATAAAAACAATTTTTTTTTTGTAAAAAAAATGTTTTTATTATAAATTGTACAAGACGTCCACATCTCTGAAATTTGACAAGTACAACATTTTAAAAAATTTGTACAAATATTTTTTGGATAATTTATCAGAATAGTCATTGCAGCACTTCTTAAACAAAATAATTTTTGGGAAAATATTTTTTTATAAAAATTGTACAAATATTTCTTGAATTATTTCACGGGACACTTATTGTGGCGTTTCTCCAAATATATACAGGATCTTAAGAACAACATTTTTTTGAATAAAACGTTCAGAATTTTAAAAAAAATATATATTTATTAAAAATTGTACAAAACGTATAAGTCTCGGAAATTTAATTAGGTGCAATTTTCAAAATTGATACAAATATTCTTTTGTTAATTTAATTGAACACTTATTGCGGTGTTTTTTAAAATATGTACAGAATCTTGAGAACAATTTTTTTTAAATTGTACAAAAGTTCTATATATCAGAAACTTGATTAGGTCTAATTCAAAAAATTTGTACAAATATTCTTTGGATAACTTTAATAGACAACTATTTTTGTTTCTTTAAATATGTACAGGATTTTGAATTTTTTTTTTAAATACTTTATTATATTAATTGTACAAAACAATTTAAATTGACACCTATTTTGACAATTCTTAAAATATATACAGGATTTTAAGAATAAATTATTTAAAAAAAAAATATATTTTTTTTAATTGTACCAAATGTCCATATTTCACACACTTGGCTCTGGTATGGCTCTGTACTGGATTCTAAGAAAAAAAAAACATTTTCAGATTTTTTTTATTTATTAAAAATTGTACAAAACGTCGTTGTCTCCAAAACTTGACTAGGTACAATTTTAAAAACTTGTACAAATTTTCTTTGGACAATTTAACTGGATACCTATTTCGGCATTGTTCAAAATATGTATAAAATTTGAAGAACAAATTTTTTTCAATTGTACAAATATTCTTCAAACAATTTAAATGGACAGACAATTACAATGTTTTTTTTTTGTTTTTAAATATTTTTTTTTTATAAAAATTGTACAAAGCATCTCAGAAACTTTGGTGTGTACAATTTTAAAAATTTGTACAAATTTTCCGTGAACGATTTTTTTGAATATCTTTCTCGGCATTTTTCACAATATCTCAGTTTCTCAAAATATGTGCAGGATTTTAAGAAAAAAAGTTCTTTCGGAACTTTTTCTTATTTATTAAAAAATTGTACGTTAAAACGTACATATCTCAGAAAATTAACTAGGTACAATTTATACAATTATTTCGTAGACAATTAAAATACTGGACACCTATTTCAGAAATTCTCAAAATATATGCAGGATTTTAAAAACAAAGTTTTTTAGGGAAAAAAATCGACAAGGTACAATTCTAAAAATTTGTACAAATATTTTTTGGACAATTTAACTGTTATTTTAGCGTCTTTTAAAATTTGTACAGAACTTTCAGAACAAAATGTTTTTTTGAGAAAAAATTGTACAAAATGTCTGCATCTCAAAAACTTAATTACAATTAAAAAAAAATCGTACAAATATTTCTTGGACATCAGCGTTTATTAAAAAATAATTTTACAGGATTATAAAAACAAATTTTTTTTTGTAAAAAAAATGTTTTTATTATAAATTGTACAAGACGTCCACATCTCTGAAATTTGACAAGTACAACATTTTAAAAAATTTGTACAAATATTTTTTGGATAATTTATCAGAATAGTCATTGCAGCACTTCTTAAACAAAATAATTTTTGGGAAAATATTATTTTTTTATAAAAATTGTACAAAACGTCCACACTTCAGAAACTCGCCTATGTACAATTTTTAAATTTGATTTAAATATACCTTGGACAATTTAACTGGATATTTACCTAACACCTTTATTAGTGTTTCGAAAAATATATGCAGAATTTTAAGAACATTATTTTAGAATTTACAAAAATTTTTTTATAAAAATTGTACAAAACGTTCATCTCAAACGAAAATTTGTAAATTTGTACAATTATTCTCTGGACAATTTACCTAAAGATTGTTTCGGCGTTTTTCATTATATGTACAGGACGAAAGACATCATAGTGTAAAGGACAAATTGAGAACAAATTTGTTTTTTGAAAAAGCGATTTATTTTAATATAAATTGGACAAAACGTTTATGTCTCAAAAATTTGATTAGGTCAAATTTTGTTCGAATATTTTTGGGACAATTTAAGGGGACTCCTATTTCGACGTTTCTTAAAGTATATACCGATTTTTTTAATAAAAAAGGTACAAAACATCTATATTAGAAAAAATTGAGTAAGTAAAACTTTAAAATTTTGTACAATTTCTTGGATGTTTTAACTTGATACCTGTATTAGCGTTTATGCAAATATACAGAAAATTTATAAGCAAAATAATTTTAGGAAAAAAAAATTTACTAAATTCTTTGGACAATTAAACTAAATACTTCGGCGTTTTTAACAACAACATTTTTTTACAACAAAACATTATTTTTATATATGTTGTACCAAACGTCTATATCTCAGAACTTAGACTAGGTACAATTTTAAAAATTTGTACAAATATCCTTTGGATAATTTAAATGAATACCTATTTTAACATTTCTCAAAATATGTACAGGTTCTTAAGAATAAATTTGTTTTTGAAAAGAAAGCTTTTGTTCCGAATTAGGTTAATATTATATAAACAAAAAAAAAGTTAATTTTCAAGACCATCAAATAACATAAGATACTTCTCTTTTGAATTCCCTGTCATTTTATCGATAATTTGCCGAAATCGGAAATATCGACAACTTGCCTAGAGGTATCCAAATAAATTCCAGAAAAAATTCACACATTTTCTCCGTTTTACCCCAAAATCTGTTTTTGTGACTTATCAGCCGGATTACGTCAAGGGGGGTGAGGAGGATATAGGACGATCCAACGGAATTACACCGTTTTCGTATTTCCCTTTAGCGAAAAATGTTTTGCCCATAAAACCTCGTGTGGCTGGAGGATAAAAATTTATTCTGCTTCGTGATTCGGTTCAGCAGATAACAGACACTTTAGAAAATGGAATTCGGATGATCTTTCATATTCTTGACAATATGTGAGTGAGGTTTTCTTGGAAGGAAATTACGGTGTTTGGTTTCAAGAAAAAATGTCAACAATTAGTTTTAGGACTTTTTCATTTTATTATGTTTAATGTTTTAGTTCTTTTAAAGAAATTTGTTTTCATTCTTTTATAATTATTTTACACTCAAAGTGCCTTTCAGAAATTGTTAATTTTTTCATACAACTTAATAGGTGTTTCTTTCTATTAGTTTCTTCAAGGCTAGACAATATAAATACGTAAAGAATATATTTAGTCCAGGCGATTGTTGAAGACTGAAATGTGTTAAAGTAACTTAAGTAACTTTTTGGCCTCATAGTAATAAATCGTAAACGAGCCCTATAAGAACAATAATATTAATAATAAAGACTTTATTTTCACAATTTTACAAGCTAGATTTACAGTGAATTCTATCCTAAACATAAATGTACAATTGTGAAAAGAGGCGAAGTCCACATGTAGAAATCCTCTACAAATAGTTTTATCTACCCTGCTCTACTTAACCTTAGATATATACATAGTATTTTAATTCAAGAGAAAAATCTTAGAAAAAATTAATAAATATATATTATCAGTTGTACAATTTAATAAAATGGAGCAAAAAACAGACTAATTTTAAAGCAGCAAATAGGAAGGGAACAAATTTTAAAAGTCTTATTATAGGCATATTTTTACTCAACTCTCCTACTGGAATTAATAATTAAAGACTTTATCTTTAAAGAGTCGTGGCTCCAAAATCTTGAAACAATCGGGCATAGAGTTGTAAAGCTTTAAAATATTCTCCGTTCGTAAATAGATGCTCGATGTAGAGGAGGTGCTATCAGACCTTAAATCAGACTAAATCTATGTACACGGGATCTATAGATAAATTTATTGTAGAGATATATAGGTGTCTTATAAGATAATAACCTATTATAAAAAGATGCACAGTGCACTGGACGCCAGTTTGTTGCAGAGAGTTTATAAGAAATCCTTTCATATTTACGGATTTCATAGATATACCGCAAACAGGTATTTTGCACTCGGATTTTTTGAATTTGTATCAAGAAGTTTCCTTCATAGTCAAACACAGATAGAACGAGAGCGTCTAGCCTGTATCGGGAGTCTTGATCCCGAACACGGCAACCCGTATGACGCTGGTAATGGGTAAAAATAACCACAATAATTTAATGTTTGAAGTTCTTTTGAACTTTTCGTTATTTCGTAGTAGGACTTGCTTGTGTTTTGTGTGTAAGACTTTAAATCTATTCGTTTGACTATTTATTAATTTGATTTGTAATAATTATAAAGTGATTTTAAAAAAAATGACTCATCAGTGCGGGCAATGTGAAAGTAGTTTCAGTACCAAATCAAATTTGAGAAAACATTTAAAAAGGTTTCATCCCCAAGATGTCTCAAAATTAGCACCCTTGCACTATAAAAAGAACTCAAACTCACCAAACTCGAAGCATTTTCGATGCAACCTATGTGACAAAATATTCAATCATAGGCAGAGCTTAAGGCGACATACAAAAACTCACATTTCTAATCCAAGTTCCAATCAAACACTTCAAAATGAAACCCAAAGGGAAATCATAAAGTATCTAAAAAAGTGCCCTTTGTGCAATTATTGTGCTTCTTTTAAAAAGGAATTATTGCAGCATTTTCAAAATGCTCATGAAATTCCGCTGCATTGGCATAATTTAAATTTTTCCTCAATGACAGACTTCAATAAATGGAAACGTAGGTTTTATTTTAAATTTTAGGTAATTGTTTACAAAATGGTTTTTTACTATTTTTGCTTTATATGGGGTATTTTTTGCATCTACTTTCAATTGCCCTTAAGGAACATACGCAGAGCAGAGACATATTTCTTTTTTTTTGGCAAAAACAAACAAAAGTTGAAACCTTCTCAACAGGAATTGAATACCATAGCTATTCAAATACTTAACCATAAATAATAAGTACTCAATTTGTGATATAATACTTACTTAACATTTTAAGATATTAATTTATTCCTGTTTAAACTATAGTTTTGAAAGTTTTACTGTTCTAAACTAATATTATTTTAGTTGTTTATTTATGACATAACTAGTTATTATTTTTTTACTAATTTTTAATATTTAAATTAATTTTTTTTTGTAAAAAAATTATCAACAACTTTTTTTAACATAATATTTATAATTTTCTTCACGTTTCTGTGAAGTGTGTAAATAATTATTTAGAATTAGGCTCTTTAAGTCATATTCTAATTGTAAAAAATATGTATTTACAGAGTGTCTCATTTAAAAGTGTAAACATTTACATATAAGCTTACATACATTTTCATCAAAACCTCATTTTATTGGAGTTCAACCAAACTTTGGATTTGGGGATTTTTAATGAAGGATTTCCAAGAAGTTTTCAATAAATAAATGCCTACTATGATTTTTCGTTGTTCTTCACCCAATTTATCATTGCAAATTAATGATTACGCTGTTACACTCTTAAATGAGACATCCTGTATGTAGATAGTTGAAAGTATATATCGACAAATTAATATATTTAATTTATTTTTACATTTAGTTATATTTTATGTATGCAATATCCCTTAACAAATTACAATAGAATGCCCAATAAACTAAAACAAAATCAATGTAATGCGGATTAAAAATATATAATATAGGGGTATCAAAAGTTAATAAGTTACACAAAGTTTAATTTATATAAAACTATAAACACCCTTTATAGTTTCATATAAATTAAAAGCCCCTTTTTTCCTGATTTCAAAAATTTATAATATGCTGACATTTTGGTAAAATATTTATACCTAAAATGTAAGAAGAATATTCTAAACAGTTTAATAAAATCTCCGTTGCTATAATTAATTCAGACGTCACTATGATTAAAAATTACAGTTAAGCAATTTATTTATTGACTGTTTCTTTTTTAAATTTTAAGTAAATATAAATATTTTACCAATAGCATATATTTTTAAATCAGGAAAAACGAGGCTTTTAATTTATATAAAAAATATAGGGTGTTACATTTAAAAATACCAAGTTTGTCCATTTTATTACCTTTTCCATACCCCTGTATTATGTTTTAAAACATTTTCTGGCGATTTAGGACAAATCCCGCAACTTTTCCATTTAAAGTTTTTTTCCACTCTGTACAATAGCGCCACCAGTCGCTCTCTAAATATAAGTAACAATCCTGTATCTATTAGCAGCAGTAGCCATTTAAATTTGGCACCATACTATTGTCGGCCACGCAAGTTGAGCCGTTCGGTAGAATTCGGGATCGAATTATATTTAAGGTTCGAAACTAACTTGGACTTAGCCCCAAATAAATCACTCTAATACTTGATTTTTAGAAGTTTTATTATAACTTAAAGAGACAATCAAGAACAGCAGGCGACTATCGAGAATCTAAGACACTACATGTTATAATCATGAATCTTATATACTAAAAATGCTTGATAAACTACGGGAATAATTAGTTCTTAGCAGATTCATAAAAAGATAAAATACGGTGTTTTACATACTCAGAAATTAAATATGATAATTAACGATAAAAATGTTAAGTTAGCTAAAATGTAGTTTGATAAAACACGGTAGAATTCTTAATAATTATCATTAACAAGATAAGAATTGGTATAAAAGATTATTTACGAAATTGATAATAGTTTCATTTAAACCCATCTTTATCAGTCAGTTACATTACTTCCAGTGGCGTACCTGGGCATATTATGTACAGGATGTCTCACTATCGGTGCTCCCGATACCGGCTAGACGCTAGTGTTAAAGTCCAGTTCAGAGAACTATTAGAATTTTTGATGTGTCGCAGACGTGGCACTATATAGTCCGTGCGCCTATGTCGTATTTATTGTTATATGATATACATGTTTAAATGGCAAAATTTTATATAATTTATCTATGAAATCATTTAAAATTTTTAAAAACCCCATGTTTTACATTTTATTTTTCTTTCCAAAATGTCCATTTTTAAAAAGAAAATTATATCAAAAAATTGATCGCGAATTAAAATCCAAGCATTTTAAACACTCCCAGCACTCACAGACTTCTCACCTCTTTTTAGTCAGTCTATTAAACAAAGATAAAACACCTGCCTTCTGGCGATTCCTACTTTAGGCTGTGCAAGTGATTGTGTATCTCTCTCTATCCCACTGATTTTGAGGATTACGGGGCCGTACCCAGATAAATTTTTGGCCTGTTTTTGTATTGCTTTCGTTGCATTTTTAAAGAGATCTTTAAGGATGGGTCTATCACCTTTAATAGTAAGAAGAGAGGTCATCTGAGGGTTTGATGTTTCATAATGGGTTTTGCCTGTATTTTTAGAATTTGGCCTGTATTCCTCTAAATTTTTTGCAATTTTTACTGTGAAAAAATGTGTTTTTTTTAATTTGTGTTTGTGGATTTGTTTTGGTATTGTACCTAAAAACCTTCAAATGTTGCGACTCTGGGAAAATAGGCAACAAAAGTTTGATTGAGACTTAGATAGTTCATTTTCTAGTGTTGAGGAAGCAAGGGAAGTAGAAGCTATAGGGGAAAATCAAAAAGTTTTAAAACATAATTGTTTAAGTACAGACAAAAAAAAAAATTGTTTAAACGTCTATAGCAATCTAAGGAATAATCCTCAGTTCACAGCTAGATGGTTTTTTTGACTACATGTTATGTAATTACTTTTTATTAAAAGATGTTGCTACTAAATAAATATAGAGCTAAGGTTTTCATGAGTGAGTTATTACATAATATGTATAAATTTAAAACAAACAATAATAAAAGACACTGAACGTGGCAGCAAAAAGCCCTGTTAATAATAACCACCAAATAACAATAAATCTCAATCAATACTCAGAAAAGGGAAATATATAAAATTTGAACATTTTACCCTTTTGTGTCAAAGGTAAATCTTTAATGCCTTAATCCGCAGGATAAATGGACCTAAGTAATTTGTACCACCTATTCTCTCATAGTCATTAAATTAAATTAAAATTTCTCTCAACTTATTAAATGAAAATTTTTTGTTAAACTGATTTTACGTACTTAAATCTTATCTTGAAATTAAATATTATCTTGCTATTAACTATACTGGATTTTTAACTTTAAAAAACTAAAGTCAAAAATCCCGAATAATAAAATTAAATACAAATAAATTTTAAGTCCGGACCTGTGCAACTTTTCACGCTTGAGTGGCTGTGACTGAGGTCAGACGTCTAACAAAATAGTACGTGGGCGTATGTAGATAAATTTTAAAAATCAAATGTATAAATTTTTTTAAAAATGCTTAAAACGTTTATTTATTTAATGAAATAATTAAATAACGCTTAGAATATTACTTTATGACTCTTTACATATAAAATTTTCCTATTTAAACATGCATGCCATGTGACAATACAAACAACACCGGCACACGGACTATTCGCGGCACATCAAAGATTCTAATAGATTTTTGAACTGGACTTTATATAAAATTATTTTTAAAATCTGCCATAGAATGTATCGACTCCTTTATGTATAATAATTTAAGTCTAAGCTAAGCTTTTTGGATACAATGAGATACGTGGTGGTCAAATCGCCTTTGACTGTCAAAAAAATATCATTTTATATTTTCGTTTATTTCTAAAAATGTACGTCACATTAATTTAATTTTTAATAATTTGCACATCTTTTTAGGACCCAATATTAACAAACAACACTTGCTTATATTTAGATAAAGAGAATGCTGTAGGGAAATAGATCTTAAGTCTTCTAATTCTGCATTAATACATTGAAGCGACTCACTAGCTTGGTCTTTAAAAAACGAGTAATATAGTTGCGTATCATCCGCATAGTAGTAAACCTTACATGTTTTTATTACTTTATTAATATTTGAGATATATATGGCATACAATAATGGACTGTGAACTAGATCCTATAGAATAATAGTTTGTTAATGTTCACTTTTTGACCTAGTTTCCTCTGAATGACATTATATTTCAAATGTATGTGCTACAAAAAAACTTTTTATATCAAACGCCTTTTTTTATCTAAAACTCCTTAAAAAATATGTTTTTTTTGCTAAGAAAAGCAATGCCTCAATACTTCAATTCTAAGGAATAAATTGACTAGTTAAGCCAGCGACACCCGATACCTTTAATCCAAAGAAAGGTTATTGACAGTTTTACAACCCTCTCGATACCGGGCGGAAAATCCCTTTAAGGATCCCAATTCAATTATTTTCCCTCCTCGTCGCGGAGATATCGACTCTCCCCGGGTATTTTTAACTTATTAAATTACCGAAAAATCTGCCGTTTTATTTTAAATTTACCCTCTCGCTTTTCCATCGGCAAACAATCTATTATTTAGGCCAGTCAGTTTAATGAGTTTTTTTTTCTTTAGAGCCATCCATTATCTCTACATTAACCCATATTAATTTTTAAAATATTCAGGAAGGAAGGCCTATTATAATAATGACAAAAATGCCTATCTAAAAACCATTGTGAGTCAGTCGGGTGTAAACATGTGACTGAAGGGTGAATACGAGCCCTTATCCGCCTCAGGGATGTTTTTTGAAAAAGCCCTAAATAATGGAGAACTCTCATTTGAAATTCTATAGCACGAAAGGTTTTGAATTATTTCATCATTAATAAATTTATTACAATTTATTGGTACAATCCATGATGTCCGTAAGAATAAGGAGTAGCCACAAGTGCTCCAGAGTATTTACAACTGGATTGGAATGGCTGAAGTAAGCCACTGGAGCTCCATAGTTAATATGAGAGTAATGGGCGAGTACTGGGGTAGTATTTGCTACGTATCCAGGATGTTCCTCATGGATAACTTGACGTCCTGGTACTACACTGCCCTACTTAGGCAAGTTCTAACTGCTTAATAGTAGTTTTGAGAAATCTCTCATTTTAATGTATTTGTATGCACTTTTTTTACTTATTTAATTCGAATTTTTTTTATTCTGAAATATATGGTAAAAAAATAACACTATACGTCAATTTAGGGTTAGGTTTATTAGCTCTCTTTATTCGCCAAAATATTTGTAGTTAGGACAATTTAAACTACAAAAAAATACAAAATCCTAAGCTAAAATATCACAAGTGAAAAACAAATAATAGCAACTCTACAAAGATAAATAGATGACAAGGTATATATTATACAGGGTGTTGGGTTTATTATTTGCTAAATTGAATTGGTTGAAAGAAGAAGACATTTTTTAACTCTTCTTTTAGCCAATCAAATTTGCCAAATGATGCACCAAACACCCTGTAATTTTTAAAACTATTCATTTTCAGTTCATGTCACAAGAATTTTTAATTATTGAAATCGGTAGATTTTTCCAAAATAAAAGCCTGTTTGGTGGTATCATATACCTTTAATTTACTGATTAATTTGTTTTTTCTAATTAAATTAATCCCCTTAGGAGCATTTCTTTGTTTTGGCGTGGTTAACTCAAATATGCAAAACTTAGCCAAAAAAATATATTGTCCAACTGCTTGAGTTCATCAGAAAATTTTTCTTTATAATATAAAAATTTACAACCTCTTTTAAAATTTATTTGACTTATATTTTTTAAGTAAACGCGGTCATTAAGTTTTTATAGCTTCTGCTTTGAAGTATAATCAGTAAAAGTAAAAAAATTATTTACAGTCATTTCCAAGACATTAACTTACCTTGAATTGGCATTTTGAACTGAGTCTCTAAAATCAGTCAAATCATAAACTTTTTCTAAAATCTATTTAAGACAATTCGTTTTAAATGAATAGTACTATTTCGGGTATTTTAAATACACATATGACTTTCTCGTTTAGTAGGCCAAAAGATTATTGCCATTTACGTCTTAATCTTAAAACCCAATTTTTGCAATTAGGACAACTTGCCTTAGCAGGGCGGTACAGCAGTGATGAGGCTGCCTTTTGGTCCAAGCAGGGTGGGGCCCTGGATAACTCTGGCTGAAGAGGTGAGCAAGTGGGCATTGGTAAGGGCCAAGGAAATGTAGAAAACCAAAATCTAAGATGATATTTTAAAAAAAAGGAAGAGTGAAAGACTGATCTTTTTTTATTTTAAATAAATGTTAATAATGAAGGGTACTTACGCAAGTGTTCATGGTGCAATATTCAGTTTTACACCGCAATAATAGAATGATACAACATTTTTAGGAAAAAGATCTATTTATACTAAAAATGAATTTTGTCTTTGTGCTCGTCCGATTTTGCACGGTATGATTGAGCAGTTTTAAAGTCCATTTTCGATTTTTAAACTTCTTAAAATGCTTTAATTTATTTTCTTTCTATAGTAACCTCCCAAGTAACATTATATATCATTATCGTTAAATATTTATATATTTATTTATGATTTTTTATTATGATTTTTTTGTAAATATTTAATATATTTATCAATCTTATATGGTCAAAGTATATTTATTAAATTGTAGAATATACGTATATCATATACAATTCTGTTTGGAAAAGTGAAAAAATTTTCGGCATTTAAAAAAATTGACGCGGAATTTACATATCTAGTTTTTAAACTTAATTATTACACCTCAAATATTTGATGAAATTCTTTTGAAAAATCACTGTTTTCGTCTATATTATATAATCTAATAACGCTGTTTTTATGCTAAATATTTATATATTAAATTATATGAAATTTAAAAAAACAGTGTTATTAAATTAAATATTAAATACAAATTTTGTGCAAAAACATTGTTTTTCATTAACAAAACCCTTACACCCCCCACCCACCCCAAACATTTGCCAGTAAGAAATTCTTTTAAAGAATTACCGATTTTCATTCATAATATCTAATCTAATTGCACTGTTTTTGTATTAAATATTTATTAATAGAAATATATATTATTATATCAAAATTAAATAAACAAACGATGTTATTAGATTATATATTAACAATGAAACTAGCTGTTATTCATGCATATTATTTTGGAAAATAATGATTTTTGAAAACAATTTCTTACTGGTAAGTTGTGTGGGGTGGGTGGGGGGGGTAAGGGTAGGGTTAATGAAAAACGGTTTTTTTGCATATAATAACTGACTGAAACAAAAATATATGCCACCATGTAGTGTAATAATAGAATATTATACAAAAAAAATCTAGAAAAAAATAACAAATGCATGAACATGAGTGAAACAATAAGACATAATTATTGATAATAAAGATATACAAATAAAAAAAAACTCAAAAATATAAATTTCCTTTAAACTAAAGAAGGATTTAAAAAATAAAATTTATTTCAGAAAAATGCACTGGTATACTGTTTTTTTATTTAATAATATTTACCATAAATCCTGTAAACCTCATTGGTAAAAATTAATTTTTTTCTTTTTACATCGAAAGATACATGCAATGGTAGTAAAGTTATTTAAAAAAAAAAATAATTTCATTAAACGCATTTCTTAAACGTCTTTAAATAGTACGTTTAACTTTTATCAAACAATAATTGTATATCACTAACATGTAATAAACCTTCTTGTTGCTAGATAAAACAAAAACACAATATTAAACCCCCGAACGTATATCACGGACATTTTATCCAATATTTATAGTTGAAGTTCAACCAAAAATGTACATCTGGTGTAAATCAATAATAAACGTTTATTTAATTATCGTGTGTTGCTTGGTATAGATCTGATATGAAGTTCCTTAATCCATCAAGAATTTTTTAATTAATGTTTGATATAGTTTAGGATGAAGGTATACCAGATATCAGCAGTATATTCTAAGATACTTTATTACTCTGAATATTAATTAAATATTAGAAGAAGTACATTTGGATGAAGTGAACAAATTCATTTAAAATTCAGGTTAATTTTTCTTCCTTAATTTTTTGGACACATCGATTAGCATTGTCGTTTGCGCGTTTTTTGTATTAAAAATTTTCTATACAAAGTACCTCAAGTAGATTCTATGGCGTCAACATTATTTTCTTAAAAAGAACACCCTGTATATTATGTCGCTTTACAATTCTACCATATAAACCATATGCCTAAAATCACTGGTTTGTCTAATATGACTTAACAGATTATCAAAATGATAATATAAAATATTGGTTACAAGGTGTCTCAAGTAGAAACTATGACGTCAACATTAATTTTCTATGTGATTTCTTACAAAGTAAGTAGACTTTATTATTTTGACATATTTAACAGATAGAATGAACGTAGAGGACTTATTGAGTGGCCACCAAGATCGCCGGATATAACCCCATTAGACTTTTTTCTTATACAGGGTGTTTCACTTTTTTGTAGCAGGACTTTAACAGTATTTAGAAAAATTAATTTTAAGGTAGGTTTCTCATATAAATATTGATCGTCAAACTTTTTGTTTCTGAGATACAGGGCGTCAAAGATTCCCAAAAAAAAAAGTTTTTATTTTTTAATATCCGAACTATCAAAGATATTGAAATCAAAATTGGTATAAACAATTCTAGGATGAAGGGTCATAATCGTAAATAATGTCATGTTTATACGTTGGCCAGTGGCGGAGATATGACTAATTAATAATGTTAATATGACTAAAAAAGTAGCACGCCACTGGATTAAGTCGATTAAACGATCATTTCTAAATAGTGCATTTAATTGTAAACAAAACTGCCCTCTTGATATTTTTTCGTATCTGACTCCGTTTTCTCCTCAAATTGGGTTGTAAAAATCACTTAAGATTTGAAGATAAATTTATTTCAACCATCTAATAAATCGCAACATAGAACAATACCACAAATACTTATAACTTATTTATAACAAACAACAGATTACAAGAACACAACAAACAATTAACAAATTTAAAGAAGGTATTCGAAATGTGAACCATTTTCTGAAATACATAATTCACATCGACGAATAACCGAACGTGAAATGTTATTTAAAAATGGTACTTCAATTTCATTACAAGCAATCCTAATTCTATTTATAAGGTCATCCCTTGTTGGAACAGGTGTCGCATACACTCTTTTATTTAAAAATCCCCATACTGAAAAGTCTAAGGGGTTTAAGTCTAGGGATCGTGGAGGCCACGCTACTCCTTTCTGGATAATAGGTATCCAACCAGTTTCGCACAATTCTCCCAAAATGCGCAGGACAACCGTCAAACACCTTATATTCAAAAAACTAAGCATTTTAGGACCCATGTTTATATGAACTTTTTGACTTAAAATCGATCCAGGAATGTCCCTTTTAAATCATGACATACCTTTAAGTAACACCCTGAATATAGCCATTTAAAATCCAAAGTTTTTGTGAATAGATCAAATAATGTTGATAATTTAAAGCTAAGAATTCGATAAGAAGTTAGACTAATCTATTTGCAAGTGATCAAAAACTTGCAATTGCAAGATATTTATCGACTTTAAAAATGCATTGAAGTAAATGGTTGTTGTCCATACAACATCAGTTGCAATAAATATTAACTACATTTTTGTTTTATAATGTCACCAGTTTCATTAGTCTAATACGTCAAATTTGACAAACCGCTAACTTTAGGCATATGATCTGCTATACAAAAAGTATTCAGGATATATCGTAGAATTGTAAAATATCATCATATACATGATGTTCAATAAAAAAAAAAATAATATTGACGTCATAGTTTTTACTTGAGGTACCTTAATAAAAGAAGAAAAATGAACCTGAATTTTTAATGAATTTGTTCCTCTCATCGTAAATGCACTCTATGCAAACAAAAACAATTATTTATAATCGTATTCTCCTGTGACAATTATTAATAATTAATTTATAAAATTATAATGCTTCCGGGTTCGTTTGGGCGTGGTACGTTTAAGGTACCATAAAAGATCAAAGCTGTCAAGTTCACGGTCATACAAAAGCGAGAATAACCAGATTCGGTTCGTTAAATATTTTAAGTTGGTTCAATTTAATTTAGCGTGAGTAGGTTGCAATCTATTATTACGTCGATTTTTTTTTATTAAAAATTAAGAAACCTGCTTTGAATTACTTGTATGTTATACATTTCAAATGCCTTTGAGAGTTTAAGAAGTTAAATTTGAGTTTCTTAGAGGTGATTGTAATTCAGTTGGGAATAAGAGAAATGTACGGTTTAAAAACAAAATTAATATTGAGGACTTCAAAAATTCGGCTCCGACAAGACGGTGAAAATAGGAGAAATTCGTGCATTTTTGTTATTAAAACATACAATGTTATAACACAAACGTCATCTATGTCACATTGAAATGACAATTGACAGGTTAAGCAAGAAGGAAAATTACAGGAGATTTGAGTGCCTATGCGTACGATTCTACAGCTCAAGTGACATTGACTGATAGAATATAAAACTGTGGCGAATTAATGTATTCAAGCTATGAATTGATATTTGACAGTACTTCTTTAACTTTGACAGTTCTGTAAGATGTACAGATCCGAGGTTGCCAGGTTGATCGTAGCAAAATTTTAACTTTTTTGCAAGTAAATGCAGAGTTTGAGGTAAATTCACGACAACCTTGTATGACTTGTTATGTCTTAATATTAGAAACTTTGGTAGTTTTAACCTCAAGCCAGAGTTTCCTATAACAAAAACGTCATCGGATGCTACGTCAAATTGACATTTAGAATATAAGTGACAACTGACTGAGTGATCAAGCAAGAAGGTAAAAACACGAGACTTAACTGTAGTAGTATGGACTACTTCTTCAAATTTTTTGAGGTTAAATCTGACAGAATGTTCAATAACACTAAGATGACTATAGGAGGGAGGCTGATTTGGGTGCGTACCCAAAAATGTACGATAACTAGTTTTAGGAAGTAACCATATCGGCGCTGTTGGTCAGAAATGCACCTTATTCTGATTGGCTCTATTCACCTTTTGACAATTAGTTGTGTTATTGTTTGCGAAATATAAATATGTATAAATGATAATGATAGAATCCTATTACGTTCATATTAGCCAATTGAAGTATACTTTTGGCCAACAGCGCCAAGATGGCCACAAGCCACAAGCAAGATACAACATTTGCGAAGCTTGGAAATCAGTCTCCTTGCATGACAAACATCAGCATCGTATGTCAAATTATAATGAAATTTGAAATTCAAGTGACAACTGACAGCTCAAATGATAGTGACGCAAGCAAGAAGGTAAACCATAGGAGGTTTGACTGGCAATGGCGACAATTCAAGGAAAGAAAAAGAGAACAGATTGAGGTATTTTTGAGGATAAACCTGATAGAGAATAAAATTTTCCATAACATCAAGGAGACTACATGTAATGAGTCTGATCTCTATGATAAACTTACGTACCCAAAAATGAACAATAACTAGTTTCATAAAGTGACCACTTTTTGACAGTTGATCATGAACTGTGACTACTTTGCGAATCCAGTTATCGTATCAGGGTAGTTTTGATCAACTTATTATTCAGCCCAAGCATAATTTCACCACTTGTTCATCTTTTTTGCAAAGTGACCAAATGATCAGTTCCTTGAGCAACAATTTCCTTTCGTTTAAACAAATATTTCAATACCGCAAAAATAATGCATTAATTACGACATGCTATAAAAACTAACCACGCGGATATAAATCAAGTCTTCACATTAAACATGAATTAAAAATGTCAACACATGAGAATAATACGGGCGAGAGAAGTTGATCTTCGGATTCGAAGGTTGCCCACCGAAATTGGCCGGGGTATAAATACGCCCGGAGAAATTTAAAGTGTATCAGTTGACTGCACAACTATCTCCTTAAAACAACCACAATGAACACCTACGTAAGTATTTTAAAAAACCCAAAGATGTACTGTTAATTGTTTGATAACTATTCCAGTCCTTCGCCGCCCTTTTCGCCTTTTTAGCCGTAGCTAACGCCGGTGTCCTGGTCGCCCCCTCTGCCAAAATCATCCAGGGACCGAGCACCAGGACCACCGTGGTTGGACCCGATGGTAGCGCCATCTCCTCAGTCGCCCCCGCCGGTCAAATCGTCCAGGAGGAAAGCGTCGGAGTCGTAGCACAAACCGCCCCAGTCGTAGCAGCCTCAGCCCCAGCTTTGGCCTACTCCGCTCCTCTCGTAGCTCACTCAGCTCCAGCTGTGGCTTACTCTGCTCCCGCCCTGGCCTATTCTGCTCCTTTGGCTTATGCTGCTCCAGCTCACGTAGCTTACTCTGCTCCTTTGGTTTCCGCTTACTCTGCCCCAGTGGTAAGCAGTGGTGTAGTGGGACACTCTACCGTAGACACCGTGATCTCTGGACCATCTGGAACTATCGCCACTGGTAAAACTGTTGCTGCTGCCCCAGTTGTTGCTGCTTGGTAGATGATTGGTTGTATGTTTGCTGATGTATGGTTAGTGTAAATAAAAAATTAGATTTGTAATAGATTTTTGCTTTTTATTCATTGATATTGCAGCAATAGTAAATTCCTCATACAATTATAAGATAGTACGGGGGTAAAATTTGTCTTGCTGTGACGAATTCATCATGAGTTACTTATTTTGTTGGGTATTACGTCACTGTTATAGTAAAAATCATTTTAGAAAATATTAATGCATAAAAGAAGGAGAAAATAGATTTTACGTGCAATAAATTTGGAGCGTAAAAATGTTTGCATTTAAATTGTGATAAATTAAGACCTTTTTAGTACTATTTCGTTACACAATTGGACGATAAATAGTACAGAATATAATCAGAATTTTGCACTATTTAACAACTTGTAATAGAAACGCCATAGTTATACACAAATTCTGCATTTAGTTTATATCAGAAGGGCTTTTTTACATTCAAATTCATCCTCAGGAATTTCACTATGTAATCCTGAATTAATTATAAAAATATTTACAGAAGTTCTTAACTTATTACCAAAAATGTTCGTTAAAAACTGAAAATCAAAAAATTACAATTTGGTTTTAAAAGTTTCAGTGGCTCTTGTACCTTGGATGACAAAATCGCCTTTAATTCAGCAAGTTTTTGAAGTACAAAAAATGTTTGTATATTAGTTTTTTTAAAAATAAGTGGGTTTTTTTCACGTGTAGTTCTTTTAAAAATATTCCAAATATCTTATATAAATATTAAAAAAAAAAAAATTGAAAAAGTAATAAAAAAAATTATCAAAAAAGTGGTACAACCAAAAATGCCATAACTATCCAAATTTTTAATTCAAAGTATAGTTTCTATGCTCAAATGTATCCTCCGGAGTCCTAATAATTTATCGTGAAAAAAATATGAACAGATTTTTAGTGGTTCTCAAGTTATGAGCAAAAACGTCCATCAAGCAATAAATTTCATTAAATAACAAGTTTAACAATTTGGATTTAAAATCTTTAAATTTGATGGCTTTTAGACCCCGAATGACGAAATCGCCTGTAACTTAAAAAGTTTTTGAGGTGCAAAAAATGTTTATATATTAAATTGTTTGAAAATAATTGCACTTTTTTATGTGTAATTCTTTTTATAATATTCTAAATTTTTCATATAAATATTTGCAATTCCTATTTTTTCGTCGTGAAAAAATTATAAAAATATTTTCAGCAGTTCTCAAGTAAGGAACGAAAATGTTCGTCAAAAAATAAAAATCATAAAATTACAATTTAGGCTCTATTACCTATTTAGGTTCTAATACCTTGGATGTCAAAATCGTTTTTAATTCAAAAAGAACTATGGACGTTTTTCATATGTTATTCTTTTAAAAATATTCCAATTATTTCATAGAAATGATTGCAACAAAATTGAGATATTTAGCAAAAAATTAGCAAAAAATGTGATCAGACCAAAAATGCCCTTTTTAGTTGCTAAGCTCAAACCATCCTCAGGAATTCCACCATTTTGTCGTGATAAAATTATAAAAATGTTTCCAGTAATTTTCAAGTTATCACTAAAAATATTCGTTAAAAACTTAAAATCATCAAATTTTAATTTGGTTCTACTCGTAAATTCTTCAAATTTGGCGACTTTTGGATCTTGAATAACCAATTCACCTCTAACTTAAAAATTCTTTGAGATATATTTTTATATCAAATTGTTTAAAAATAAGTGGACTTTTTACGTGTAATTTTTTTTAAGAATATTCCAATTATTTTATATAAATATTTTTAATAAAAGTGAAATAAAAAAGTGGGACAACCAAAAATGCCATTACTATCGAAATTTTTAATTCAAAGTATAGTTTCTATGCTCAAAATTATCCTCCTGAAACCTATTATTTTGTCGTAAAAAAATATGAACGGATTTTCAGTGGTTCTGAAGTTATGAGCAAAAAAGTCCATCAAGTAATAAATTTTAAAAAATATCAATTTGGATTTAAAATCTTCAAATTTAGTGGCTTATGGACCTCGAAAGCATACGTTAAAAGACAAATATGCCCAGCCAATAAAAGCATTCCGGCACTACAGAGGCGTAGCTTGCGTGCCGCCAAAATTCAAAATACGAATTTTTCGAGGCCTGTAGTTAAACAGCGAGATTTGGCATATATTTGCTACTATAGGACGTTGTTTTGTTAGGCATTTAGATCGAAAAAGAAGTACAATGTGCATATAAAAGACGCTCAATAAAGAAATATTTGTAGCTGTTATAGATTAGTAAATTATTGATTTTTTTATTTATATTTACAGCGTGATCAAGATTTTTAAGAAAATAAAAATAGACAGTTGTTGCATGGGGTCAGAAATTTAAAAAAAAAAAACAGAAACCAGTTATCCTCAGGACACTAAGTCTAGGTTTCTTTAATAAATAAGTACAAGTGCATGAGTAAGAACAGCATATATACCGTGTAACGGTAACATTAAACCATCCATAAATTATGGCATTATTATTAATGATAACACTTAAAGTTTTTTTGGTATTTTTATTTTAGCTTGTTTTATAGATGTTTTTTATGGTATTATATTAAAATTTAATGTAAAATTACTTCTTACATGGTATCGATAATTTAAATTTTTCATAATATAAAAATTGTGAATGAACGTTTAAAAAGCATTTAAATAGCCAATTATACATTACTTAGGAGATTGAAATATGTGGTTCAGAGAATATCGAGTAGGTAGGTGATAAAGATTGCCAGGAAATAAACAACTAAAAGTATATGAATTTTCAAGAAAAAATCACCATATAAATAATATTTAAACTTTTATTTAACGACAATTAAAATCAAAGTATATAAAGCATATAATCCTAAAAAATATGTGTATTTATTTTAATTTTTAAATAACTGTTTAGGCATTGTTTTGATAAAATCCCATGGATGATGCATCATCATAGTGGCCATAAGAAGTAAATATTTCATAAATATTTTGAGGCAGCTTACTTGCTGAGTAGTTTTCAAAGATAATTTGTATATTATAAAATCATTGTGATGAAAGTTTTGAAATTACTTTGAAATTAAAAAATTCCCATCATATTTATCAAATCTTTAGCAAATATACTTTAAATTTTATATTAACATATTTTATCATAAACTGTACTATGGACTCTATACTATATAAAAATGTATTATATTATATTATATCAACAACTTAAAACTAAAATAGTAGAGTAGACATATTATTAATATGGTTATATAGTATTATAAATTAGCACTTCTGATCACAACTGATCCTACAAAGGATTGAAATTATGAATTAGTCTAGGAATATAAAAATTAATGCAATATTACCATTCTTTAAAACCTTAACTAAAATTCTTGAAGGGCATGTCCCTTGATTGATGCATATGCTTCCCCCAGACTTAATGTTTCTTATTTTACATAAGCCATTAAATCCTAAAAGTAAACAACATAATATACGAATTATGTCTGATAACTAAGAGTTTATATAACCTCTGATGTTTCTTCTGTTAAAATGTTAAAATGATGTTTCTCCTGTTTATACAATTGTAAAATATATGTTATCCTTTATTGTCAAATTTATTTTGGATCTGACAAGCATAATCGCCTTCCCTATTACTTTGTTCTCTATAAGAGGTATATTCTTCAAAATTACTAAAATTTAAAAATGATTGTTTTATCTTTATTTTGTGGATATTAAACAAAAATGTTTGTTTAAACTATTAAAATAAGAAAATGTCTAGGTATCGTTGGTACACATTGGACATATCATGTGTTCCTTGTATGCCTGGCCAAAAAATTCTGGGGGAAACTTTCTTCCTAAAACTCCTTCTCCCAGACCTTTTGTTGGCTAAAAAATACATAATAATTCAGATTAAACCTAAAAGAATTATATCTTACCTTAGTGTTGCCATAATTATCGTAAACAGACACTGCAGCAGCTAAATTATAGAGGAAAGAAATCACTGAACAGTTTACTAGAAATTGAAAATCAAACACTAAAATGTTTGTTTTTGAACTCAAAATTAGCGTAGTACCGAATATTATAGACAACGGAGTCAACACTAAGCACTATGACTGCTCTGAGTACTCAAATACTGGCAAAATCGATATAAATAATAATTATCGGCGATAATTAAATAATTCGGGAAGCAAAGCAAATAAAATAAAATTTGCAATCTAGGTTAAGGAAAACAAAACAAAATTAATACATTTGCCAATATTGCCAATGCCAATAGGCACGCGAAATTTTACGGACGTAAACGAAGGGATCAATCGGTATTTGGATCTTTAATTCTCATTGGCTGGGCATATTTGTCTTTTAACGTATGCTGACTTCAAATGACAAAATCGCCTATAACATAAAAAATTTTTGAGGTGCAAAAAATGTTTGTGTATGAAATTGTTTGAAAATAATTGCACTTTTTTCATGTGTAATTCTTTTTGAAATATTCCAATTTTTTTATATAAATATTTGCATGCAATAATGAATTGGTAAAAAATGAGCAAAAAAAAGTGATCCAACCAAAAGGGACATTTCTATTCAAATCTGGAATTTAAAGTGACGTTTTTATATTCGAATTCAACCTCAGGAATCCTACTTTATTGTCGTGAAATAATTATAAAAATATTTTTAGTTACTCCCAAGTAAAAACCGAAAATGTTCGTCAAAAAATAAAAACTATAAAATTACAATTTAGGCTCTATTACCTATTTAGGTTCTAATACCTTGGATGTCAAAATCACCTTTAATTCAAAAAGTTTTTAAAATACAAAAAATGTTTATAAATTAAATTCTTAAAAAATAATTGGACTTTTTTCACGTATTATTTTTTTTAAAATATCCCATTAATTTTATAGAAATATTTGCAATTAAATTAAGAAATTTGTAAAAAATTAGCAAAAAAAGTGATCAGACCAAAAATGCTTCTTCTATTTAAATAATAAATTTAGAGTAACGTTTCTACGCACAAATAATCCTTAGGAATTTTACTATTTTGTCGTTAATTATAAAGTAGTTCTAAATTCTTCAAATTTGGCGACTTCTAGACCTTGAATAACAAATTTGCCTTTAACTCAAAAATTTGTTTAGATATAGGAAATGTTTATATATCAAATTGTTCAAAAATAATTGAACTTTTTTCACGTGTTATTTTTCTAAAAATATTCCAATAATTGTATAGAAATGTTTGCAATAAAATTGAGACATTTGTCAAAAAATTTGCAAAAAAAGTGATCAGATCAAAAATGCTCTTTCTATACAAATATTAAATTTAGAGTGACGTTTCTAAGCTCAAATCATCTTCAGGTATTCAACTATTTTTTCATGATAAAATTATAAAAATGTTTCCAGTAGTTTTCAAGTTATGGCTAAAAATGTTCGTTAAAAACTAAAAATCATAAAATTTTAATTTGGTTCTTCGTAAATGCTTCAAATTTGGCGACTTTTGGACCTTGAATAACCAATTCACCTCTAACTTAAATATTCTTTGAGATATAAGAAATGTTTTTATATCAAATTGTTCAAAAATAATTGGACTTTTTTCACATGTAATTCTTTTAAAATATTTCAAATATTTTATAGAAATATTCAGAAAGTGCCAGAGAGGAACTCTCTGCTGTTAAAAGCTAAATAAGCATAAACAAACAAAATTTTTTTATTAATTATTGGGCACCACTAAATGAAAATATAATATATTTTAGTATAAGCTTTCTATCACTTTTACATATCTTTTTTATTAAATATCCTTTATTGGCTGATACTCTGCTTGCCAGAAGACACGTCCTCTTGTAGTCGACACATTCTTGGAAAGCTCGAACTATCTTTGCACATTTCATAGGTTGATCACAATTTTCCCTATTAAGAACTTTTTTTATCATAAAATTCTAATAAAAATTCGGCGACATTTCTACGCTCAAATCATCCTCAGGAATTCCACTATTTTGTTGTAAGAAAACTATAAAAATATTTTCAATGGTTTCCAAGTTATGACCAAAAATGTCTGTTAAAAAATAAATATTTAAATTTAGTTCTAAGTTCTTCAAATTTGGTGTTTTTTGGACCTGGAAGGATAAATTCGCCTCTAACTCAAAAATCCTTTGAGATATAAAAATTTTTTATATATTAAATTGTTCAAAAATAATTTGACTTTTTTATGTGTAATTCTTTTTAATTAATTAGTATCGGAACAATTAATAACAATTAATTGCTCCAATTATTTTATTGTTTTTTAAAATAAAGGACCCTTGTATAGGTTTTATTTTTTTACACAAAAACAGTGTTTCGGAGAAAAAAATGTAATGGTGCCTTTTTTGTTAAAAATTAATGGAAAAAAAGAATTTTATATATATATTTTTTTTAAACAGTGACGTACCCTTTTTTCAAAAAAATTTAACACACACGTGCTACAAGTCCGTCCCTAAAGAAGTAAATATTTAAAAAATAGCCTCACTATCTTTCATATAAAACCAAAATCTTTTAATAAAACTTTAAAATCGACAAAAACCAAGAAACCTTTAAGGAAGTTTTTTTTTTAATTTAGATTTATAGGTCTGATGATGTTCTAGCTAAAGCAAAACTCGTGTAACCCTTTATTATATATTATAAGACCGTGACTGTGTGTTTTATTTTAGCCAAAAGCATTTTTACTATAGTGGAAAAATGTCCACACCCTGTATTTTATAAACGAAGCACTTCCGACCATCAACGTTTCTATTTCAAACTACTTTTCTATGCTACCTGTATATACTCTATCATTTTAACCATTTGAACATAGACACTCGCTATATTTATTAAAATAACCTTATATAGCTTTATATATATAGCAAATAATTCTTAGAGCCATTATATTAGCTATATTATTAAAATAAGAGGCTTCACCTTCACTATTATTGTATTTTACTATGTAAATTAGAATAACAAAAAATTTACCTGCATGTTGCAAATTTTATATCGCACATGGTCCCCTCGACAAGGTCCATTTCTGCAGGTCCTGATCTGGTGAACGACACCTCCATCGCAGGACCTTAACACAAAAAAAAATTAAATTTTAATTATAAATTAAAAAAAAAAGAACTCACCTAGAGCAAGGAGACCACGACGACCACCCTGACCACCCGTTAGATCTTTCGTCGATTTCTTGAAGTTGCGACGATAATTCCTATAAACAAAAAACAACCTATTAAGGGCCTTAATTAAACCGTTAATAAATCTTCAGGGTAAACACAAACAAAAGGCGTCATCAAGTTGAAAGATGTTGAGCCAATCAATCGATCGCGGTTTTATTACAACAGTGGTGGTACTTAACATCATTAATTTCGCCGAAGTAAGAACTTCTTCTTTTGTAGGGTAATGTTTTACTCCTAACTTGAATAATATACGCCGATCCAAATCCGTTCGATACTTTTGGGCCCCATTGTGTCATTATTTAATGATCCCCTTTTCTTCCAGAGGTTTCGGTGAATAAACTCCCTCTTTTTTTTTTCGTTTGTTAATTTTAAATTAATTGCTAAAATTGTGCGATGGGCGTGATTGGGATTTTCGAGGAGTCATCGAGGGAGTTCGTTAATGAGTGAGTGAGTGTATTGTGCTTTATGTTGAATTGATTATTTTGTTATTGTTCGATTGTAAAGGGAATAATTTTTTTATAAAAGATTTATGTGGTTCAGTGTAAATTTTCTATTAAAAAAAATTAAATGAACCTTTTGCTAGTAGTATAAAACAAGTTGCAAGCATTTTTGGACAGAAATGAAAATTTTAATAAATTAAGAATTATTTAAATTAATTTCAGATTAATAATAAAAATATGGCATAGAGAAAGGCTAGAAAATAGGGCTAAATAATGATATAGTATTCCTAGAAAACTCAGAATCGACGTTATTAGAAAGGAAGGAAAGTTCAAATTGCATAGCTTTGGAAAAAAAATAATTAAGCAAAATTTAAGAAACTTTTACGCACATTAAGGTTTTTCTAATGAATTAAGTAGAATTTAAATTTGACATAAGTATTTTTTTATTTTTTGTGATTTCAAAGCATTTGAGGTCATTTTTCTTTATTCCAGTATTTCAAGAATTTGATTTTTTCTTACAGGAATTTTCCAATACAAAATAAGAACAAGATTATTTAACAAAAATATGCTGTATCTGACTGTAGAGCTGGATAATTACATCATTTTACTTCTATATCCTTTTTATTTCACTAATTTATTTTAAAAAATGAAAAAATTACAAGGATTTTCTTAGGCACTCTTTTATTTAAAAATTCACATCCCTTATAAATTGAATAACGTTTATCTCAAAAGAAAATTGAAGTTTTGATAGTTTTAATACAAATGGTCTGCAGCTGACTGTATATATAGGCTACATAGCTACATCGTTTTACTACTATTTATTTTTTTATTATTTATTTAAAAAATTGCAGCTTTTATTAGTTTGAATAAAATTTGTCTCAAAAAAAGATTAAAATTTTTGACAATTTTAATGCAAATTCGCTATATCTGATTATACAGGGTATTTCACAACTTATCCGAAAAATTTTAACCACATATGCGCCGTTACGAAACAAGTTGATTTCTCAAAAAAAAATGTAATAAAAGTCCTACAGAAATTAAGTTATAAACCTGAGTTTCAATAATAAATTGAAAAATAAATATCTGTATTTTGCGTTCATCGTCGTAATATTAGAATACGTATTAATGATTTATTATAACAAATGTTGTACCAAACAACTGACAAAATAAAATGAAGTGATCTGAATGAAGTACGGTCGATTTTTGTGAATTTATTTTGCGAGTTTAATTTTTAGTTATTTATTAATAAAAATGGCACATGTGTACACTAATGAGGAGTTAGTGGACATTATTTTAGCGTTCGGAGAAGCAAGGCAAAATTCGCTAGCGGCGTCTCGTTTGTATGCACACCGATTTCCGAATAGGCACATACCACATCACGAAACATTTAGTTTAATTGTTTTACGTGCACGTGCAACTGGAGATTCGCGCCCCAGACGTGGAGTAGATGGGAGTCGAGTTCGCCCACATAAATGCCGAAGAAGAAATTTTGGACATTGTGGAAGAAAATCCAGGAATAAGCATAAGGAGGTTAGCCCAACAGGTCCCAGAAGTGTCACATGCAACAGCGTGGCGCATATTACATGTACAGGCCAAACTGTACCCTTATCACGTCCAGAGAGTCCAGGCGTTGCTACCTACAGACTATCCCCTAAGAGTAACTTTTTGTGAGTGGTTTTTGCAAGAAAATGCTCGAAATGCGCGTTTTACAACTGATATTTTGGCCACCGATGAAGCTATTTTTGCTCGTAATGGTATAACCAATCTTCATAATACACACGTTTGGTCCTTTGAGAATCCTCACGCAGTGGTCCAGACAAACTTCCAACATCGTTTTTATTTAAACGTGTGGGCAGGTATTATACCGTTTATATTGCCACATCGGATAGATGGTCACCAGTATTTGGAATTTCTTCGGAATGATTTGCCGGTCCTTCTTGACATGTGCCATTGGCGGTCCGAGCACGGATGTGGTTTATGCACGATGAGGCACCTCCGCATTTTCATTTAGAAGTTGAAGTACGTGATTTTTTGAATCAAGTACACCAGATACGCTGGATTGGAAGAGGTGGACCAATTGCATGGTCTCCACGGTCTCCCGACCTAAATCCTCTGGACTTCTTTTTATGGGGACACTTGAAAAACGAGGTATACCGTACTCCAGTTCAGAATATTGAAGAATTGCGTGACCGAATCACAGTGGTTGCCGATAATTTGAGACTTCAGGAACAGCTGGAAGGAGGTGTATTTGAATTACTGCGCCAAAATTGGATTAGACGTGCCCAAGCTTGCATTAGAGTCAATGGAAAAAATTTTGAACAGCTTTTATAAATAAATGAACTGTTAAACTGTATTATTTTATTATCTCGATATCTGTAAGACTTTTATTACATTTTTTTTGAGAAATCAACTTGTTTCGTAACAGCCTATATGTGGTTAAAATGTTTCGAATAAGTTGTGAAACACCCTGTATATACACATACCATTTATAGTTTTTTTCTTTAATTCATGTTGAAAAAGCAGGAAATTATGATCATTTTCCAGGCACACTTTTATTTGAAGATGCACACCCTAAAGTTGATTAAATGAAAACTGACCTAAAGAAAAATTAAAATTCTGACACTGTTAATAAAAATATGCCATCATTCCAGTACTATTTCTTTTTCATTTTACTAATTTATATTATAAAACCGAGAAGGAAGGAATATCTAATTCTCTAGGTAAACTTTTATTGGAAAACTGACGTCCCTGATTGATTTGAATACGACGAATTAAAATTTTGACAGTTTTAATAAAAATACAGGCTTTAACTATATAGCTACATGGCAACATCATTTTATGTACAATTTATTTCACTAATTTATCTTGAAAAACCGAGAAAGTATGACGATTTATCTATGCCCCTTTTTATTTGAAGATTCATGTCCTTGTTCAGTTTGGATAATATTTATGTTAAAAGAAATTAAAAATTGTGGTACTTTTAATGACAATTTTTTCAATAACTAACGGTACTACACCCTCGACTAACCACACTCTTATTATAATAATATTTTTGACACAGAACATAAAATTAGTTTGAATACTCCTTATCCCCATCACTCTGCTTACTAACTATTAATTTAATAAAAATTACTTACAGACTCTGATTCATCACTGTTCAAACCGGAAAAATCGAGATCCATATCCGGCATGGTCATGTTGTGCTGCAGGGAGCCCCATGATGGCCTCAGACACGAAACCTGAAAATTTAGGATGATCATTAGATACAGTCGAAGGCGATTTATTCTCAAACAACTTAATTTATCAGGATATAAACCATATAAAAAAAAATCCTTTAACTGAATTCAAAACCCGTTCATAACCGAAAGTTGATCCAGGGGGGGAGAGAAAGAAGATAATTTTCCAGGTTTTTTTTACTTCAGGATAAAATGTTAATCTTTATGGCTTTATCGCCAGGGGGAAAATATATGTTCTGTTTTAAATTAAGCTGTAACTACTTGATGTAACACGTATTCAACGAATAAAAGAAATTTTTTTTAATGATATTGGAGAATACTCCCAGTGGTTTTTTAGATATGACACTTTAAAAAGAGTGTGCACCCTAAAGGTTAAAATTGCTTAAAAAGGTCGATATTTCTGAAACTTTTGTCTGAATTAATCTGACCCTAAGCAACATCTCAATCAACACTGAATATTTTGTTTAATGAAGATATCACAGCTGTGTTCCTGAAATAACATACAATTTTCTTTATTTAGGGCTTTTTAGAGTGCAAATTATTGAGTTTTAGAAAAGTTTGAAATTACCCGTATCCCTGGAATAAGTCAAAAAATTCTTTACTTAAAGGCATTTGGATGGAATTTTGACATTCTTAAAGAGATTTGGTAACACCTTAAAGCTAGGAATAAAATAAAAATATACAGACAGTCAAGTTTCTGGAATAACTTAAAGGATTTCTTACTTACTGGGATTTGGGCGCAATTAAGAAATTCATAGAGCAATTTGATGACACCAAAGTTTCTGGAATAAGTCAAGAATTTTTTTTATTTAGAAGGAACTGAGTGCAATCTATAGATTCTCAGAGTAGTTTGGAAACACCAAAGAGCCTAAAATTAAAGAAAAAAAACTTGCTTTTGGTTATTCAACTGTTATTGGTAAATTAATCTCTATGAATTTTATAAATATTATGAAGTTTAAAGGGCTATATTTCGAAAAATATCAATGGTGCGTTTATTTCAGTGATACCAACTGATTGAAGTAATCTCAAATATGCTAGAAACGTTGGAAAAAAAAATTAAGATTCAGTAGTTTTCTAAAGAAAAAATTTCAAAGTTAGCAATTTTCAAGAAGCACATTACTCTCTGATGTAACTTGACGAAACTGCTCCAACTTTGAAAGGCTATATCTGAAAAAATATTAATGGTGGGAGTTTCCCAGTGGTACCAGCTGATTTAGAAAGTCCCAAATGTCCTAGAAACGTTGAAAAAAACATTTGAGAGTCACCAGTTTTCTCAGGAAAAAATTTCAAAGTAAGCAATTTTCAAGAAGCACCTTACTTTCCCAATGTATCTTGATGAAACTACTCGAATTTTGAACTGCTATATCTAGGAAAATATTAATGGTGGAACTTTCCCAGTCATACCAACTGATTTAAGAAGTCCCAAATGTCCTAGAAACGTTGAAAAAAACATTTGAGAGTAAATAGTTTTCTTAGGAAAAAATTTCAAAGTTAGCAATTTTCGAGAAGCACCTTACTTTCCCAATGAAACTACTTCAACTTTGAAATGCTGTATCTCGAAAAATATTAATCGTGGGACTTTCCTAGTAGTACCAGCTGATTTAAATAGTCCCAAATATTCAAGAAACGTTGAAAAAAATATTTAAGAGTCAGTAGTTTTCTCAGGAAAAAATTTCAAACTTGACAATTTTTGAAATGCACCTTACTCTCTTAATGTATCTTGATGAAACTACTCGAACTTTGAAGGGCTATATCTAGGAAAATATTAATGGTGGGACTTTACCAGTGGTACCAACTGATTTAAAGAGTCCCATATTTCCTAGAAACGTTGGAAAAAACATTTGAGAGTCACTAGTTTTCTCAGGAAAAAATTTCAAGCTTAGCAATTTTTGAGATGCACCTGACTCTTCCAATGAAAGTACGTCAACTTTGAAATGCTGTATCTCGAAAAATATTAACGGTGGGACTTTCCTAGTAGTAGCAGCTGATTTAAATAGTCCCAAATATTCAAGAAACGTTGGAAAAAATATTTAGGAGTCAGTAGTTTTCTCAGGGAAAAATTTCAAACTTAGCAATTTTTGAGATGCACCTGACTCTCCCTATGTATCTTGATGAAACTACTCCAACTTTTAAGGGCTATATCTAGGAAAATAATAATGGTCGGACTTTTCCAGTAGTACCAACTGATTTAAGAAGTCCCAAATGTCCTAGAAACGTTGAAAAAAACATTTGAGAGTAAATAGTTTTCTTAGGAAAAAATTTCAAAGTTAGCAATTTTCGAGAAGCACCTTACTTTCCCAATGAAACTACTTCAACTTTGAAATGCTGTATCTCGAAAAATATTAATCGTGGGACTTTCCTAGTAGTACCAGCTGATATAAATAGTCCCAAATATTCAAGAAACGTTAAAAAAAATATTTAGGGGTTAGTAGTTTTCTCAGGGAAAAATTTCAAACTTGACAATTTTTGAGATGCACCTTACTCTCTTAATGTACCTTGATGAAACTACTCCAACTTTTAAGGGCTATATCTAGGAAAATATTAATAGTCGGACTTTCCCAGTAGTACCAACTGATTTAAGAAGTCTCAAATGTCCTAGAAACGTTGGAAAAAACATTTGAGAGTCACTAGTTTTCTTAGGAAAAAATTTCAAAGTTAGCAATTTTCGAGAAGTACCTTACTTTTTCAATGAAACTACTCCACATTTAAAATGCTGTCTCTCAGAAAATATTAATGTTGGGACTTTTCCAGTGGTACCAACTGATTTAAATAGGCCCAAACATTCAAGAAACGTTCTAAAAAATATTTAAAAGTCAGTAGTTTTCTTAGAAAAAAATTTCAAAGTTAGCAATTTTTGAGATGCACCTTACTCTCCCAATGTATCTTGATAAAACTACTCCAACTTTGCAATGCTGTATCTCGAAAAATATTAATGGAGGGACTTTCCTAGTACTACCACCTGCTTTAAATAGTTCCAAATATTCAAGAAATGTTGAAAAAAATATTTAAGAGTCAGTAGTTTTCTCAGGAAAAAAATTTAAAGTTAGCAATTTTTGAGATGCGCCTTATTCTCCCAATGAAACTACTTCAACTTTGAAATGCTATATCTCAAAAAATATTAATGGTAGTACTTTCCCAGTGGTACCAACTGATTTAGGAAGTCCCAGATGTTCTAGAAACGTTGGAAAAAACATTTGAGAGTCAGTAGTTTTCTCAGGAAAAAATTTCAAACTTGACAATTTTTGAGATGCACCTTACTTTCTTAATGTATCTTGATGAAACTACTCGAACTTTGAAGGGCTATATCTAGGAAAACATTAATGGTGGAACTTTCCCAGTAGTATTAACTGATTTAAGGAGTCCCAAATATCCTAGAAACGTTGGAAAAAATATTGGAAAGTCACTATTATTAGACAGTTTTATAATCTTGTTTTGTGTATGCGAATTAAACTTAATTACAATTTCATGTATGGTTAAAATAAACCGAAAATAAAATGGCCTTATTTGCTTTTCTATATATTATGGTAATACTCGGTAGGAGAATTTCCATGTTCGGAGCGAGTATGCACATAGGGGCCGACATCGATAAAAGCCTGGCGTGTTGTTCCAGATTACGCGATTTCTAAATTACGGGTTTGTTGTGTATATTTAGTTCTACTTGAGCGGAGATTTGTTTTACCGCAATTAAGTTTATAATGTAGGACGTCTTTAGAGATCAAATACCTCCTGGAGAATTTAATAAGGATTTGAATAAATTGTCGAATGAGGTTCAATTCAGTTCTGAACTAGCTAGAAAATATATAAAGTGATGAAAGTAAAAGTGATGTAAGTCACTAAAATATTATTTTTAGATATAATGTGAAAATGCACATAAATTTATTTACCTTTTAAGTAAGTATTTAAGTAAGTTTTAATAGAACCGAAACCTGTATCATTTGGCAAATAAGAATGTCTGTTTACTATAGGTTTGTGGTCAATTATTTAAGTACAGAATCAACTTTAAAAGGCCGAGACAAGGTTCCAATTTCTATTTTGGGCCTGTGCAACTATCATTATATAAAACAATAGATTTTTCACTGATTTCCTGAGAACCCGATGAATCCTAATCCAGTTGATCGTTCATGGTAGTTCCAGTTGTTAATATACATATTGCGTTTATAATATTCAACATGTGTGATCAATTTTGGAAGGATAAGAGCTTTTTTTAGGTTAAGAACATAAACATTTTTCATAAAAGTTCGTGCTTAATTTCAAGTTCAGCTTTCCTAAAATACGACTTCCAAATATCATTTTTCCTTTTTTTCTTATAATATGCTAAATAAATGAATTATTATTATTATTATTATTATTATTATTAAATTATCAAAATTTACTCGATTTTAAATTATTTTAAAACTATTATCAAAAAAGACTTTCTTGAAAAAATTATTTAATTTTACTGCAATTCCTTTGAAAAATTGAAAATAAAATATTCAAAAAAGCAAATAACAATTTTCAAAAATTTCAATTAAACCTAATTATTAAAAAAAAAACTCCTACAATAACACACTTTCTCAACTTTTTTTTGTTTACAAATTAAATAGGTTTTATATTGTTTTCTTTGTAGCATTGTGCTAAATAGACGCATTATTATTATTATTATTATTATTATTATTATTTTCATCTGCTGTTTTTTTTTATTTTTTTATATTACAGGTTGAGCCTGTATCTTTGCGTGATACATGAAAATGTAGGTTGTATTCGTTGTTAAAATTTCGACTATTGATAAAAATAAAAATAGGGATGACACATTGTTTCTGACACTACTCCAAGTCCAATAATTCTTAAATGCTATAATTTACTTTGGTTGTAATAAATTATTTTATATGCCCAGGAACTAAGGTCTTATCTGTTGACCCTTGAGTAAACTCGAATAAGGCAAAATACTTCGTCTGTCCTAATTATATTTTTCTCTAGGGTACCGTCACCCATGAATCACTTTGTATAAAATACATTTAATGATACATATATGTAATAAATCAAAGTATACACATTAGAACAACGTAGGCTTTTAGAGTATTATTTGTAGATTTGTTCAAAAAATAATCCTAATAAAAGCATACCTCTACTTTAAGGAAGTTTTCTTATGAAAGTATTTCTTTACTCGGTAAACGAGATATAGTTTGTTCCTCATATCCATAACTTAAAAAAAGGAAAAAAAAGAACGGCAAAAGGGGAGGCTTTCATATGATATTAAAGTAGGAGGCGAAGAACATATGGCGTCCCGTCCTTTTTAAAAGTCTCGAAGGCACTTCGTGATTTTAATTTAGTTTTATTGAAGCCTCTTCGTGAAAGCCACGCCGGGCCAGATAAAAATTCAAAGTGGATTAGAGGCGACCGAGATAAGGAGCATTGCCGTGCTTAAGACGGTCTTATGCCTTCCTCCACTCCTACTTCTTCTTCTTCTTCTTGATAAATTGCTCGTAGATTTTGGAGGATCTTTTTTTTTTTGGAGGATTTCTACGTTCAATTTTAAATGTAAGAGATTTTTTTTTAACAAAAACATACGAAAGTAGAAAAGCATAAAATTATAAAAATGTAAATAGGAGGAGTTTTTCGGTGGTTGTTTTTTAAAAAGGGCACATTTTACATATTCGGTGTTGTCTCGTGCACAACGAAAATAGTTTCGTGCGTTGTTGTATTTTTTTTGCCCTCGTTTTTATTCGTTTGGCCAGTAAATGAAATTGTTTAGCAAGCAGACGTTTGGGTATTGAATTGTCCCTTGTTTTGGGTTTTAGGGACCAATGACTGACGTTACGACATTTTTTTAATTATGTTATTTATGCCAGGCATGGTTCTATAGCGGAAATATTTAATAACTATACTTACGATTCTCGAAACACCTTGTATAAGGTACCTTTTACCAGAAGCTTTAAATTAGTCGAAAAATTAATAATGAGTCTAGTCTAGGGAAATAGGTATAATTTATATACCTCCCAAGCAACACATCATATATTATTACCGTTAGATATACATTTATTTTAACGATTTTTTAGTAAATTTTTGGTTTTGGTATATTTATCAACCGTATATGGTTGAAGTATTATTATTATAAAAATAAATTAAAAGTTTAAACTTTTCATTTACTAAAATGGTAAAAAATCAATTTTTTTAATGGAACATCCTAAATTTTATGTTATTTTCTAATAGACAGTTAAGGTACCTTCGTTTTAATAAAATACAAGTCTATACCTAAGTAGCCGCGTTGTAAAAATAAATACTTATTTTTATGAAATTTGATAATTTTAAACAATTTTATTTTGTAAATACTGTATTTAAATTTACAATTAATAAATAATTTAGAGATCTATATTACAAAATACTTCGTTAGTTGTAAGTAAAAGTTAAAAAAAGTATTATTAAAGGACATTTTTGAAAATACCCTTAAATAGATGTTCGATTAATAATATGTACAGAATGTTTTGGAATTTTATTTCCAAAACTAATAATAATAATAATAATCTTTATTTAGCATAAATAACTACATACAAAAACAACAAATTTTCCAAAAAATTAATAAAAATAAAAATACATATAATTTTAATAATAATGTTCATAAACCTAATTCAACAACATATTTAGTCAGCAAGAGTACATATATAAGTAAGCAATAAATATTAAATGTTGAGTATCCCGATCCCCGACACTTGCAACGCCCCGGTTTTACCAAGAACAGCAGCATCCCGGTTAATCCAAAGGATACCGCATTATTCCGGTCCGTTTTTGAATTACATATAGGCATTTTGCAAATTAATAAAAAAAACTTAATAAATATTAAATTAATAATTTACTTATTAAATAATTAATAAGTAAAACGCTAAAATTGGTGTGTAGTTAAATTATTTGAGGAATATGTATGGATATTTTCAATTTTTTTTCTACTAGTTTTTGGTTTAATAATAATAATAATAATAATAATGTATTTATTTAGCTTGAGCTACAAAGGTAATATACAGGGTGTGCCATTAATAATGGTAAATATTTTAACAGCAGATTCCTCTCATAAAAATAATGAGGTTAGGTTAAATTTTCCTAGTCCGAAAATGAAATGCAACCAAGATACAGGGTGATAAACGTTAAGTTTTTTTTTTTAAATTTTGCTCATAACTTAAGCATTTGTTCTTTGTTTTAAACGCAATTTAGTCTGTGGGGGTTTCTTTTATGTTAAATATTTTATTTTATAATAATTATATTCTCTTTATGTTAAATATAAAACTTTAATTTTTTTTTAATTATCTCATAGAGGGTGCCACCAGTTTTAATTTAGTATTTTTTAAACTCCATGACTTTTTTACACTTTGTATAATTTAATGTTTTATTATAATTTTTATTTGCGTAAATTTATTGCTAGATTTTGTAAACTTGTATTTTTTTGTTTCTTCTATGCAAATAAAAAATATTTATTATTATTATTATTATTATTATAAATTTCTCTTCTGCAAGTGTTTTTCCTTAAAAAAAAGTTTACCTTAAAAATGTCGCTAGGATTTACCGTTCTCGAGAAATTTGGACTTGCAATGCGTCCAAGAAAAAATGAACATTTTTCTACTTTAAGTTGAAAAAAAAATTAAGTAGTCTATGTCTAACAACAAAAAGAAAACAAAGTCACTGTCACGATTTTTATTTTTTTAGTTACTGTGGCGCGTTATAGCTCATACGATTTTATCGCGTTATTTTTGTTAGTTATTAATAGTTGTGTTAGTGTTAGTTCCAGTAGTCTTTATTTATCTCTGTAGGTTAAGATGCCTGGACATCAATATTTTTCTAATTTGGAAATGCGAGATATGGTTTGTGTTTATGCCCAAGCAAATTACAGCGGTCTAAGAGCTTGTCGACGTTTTGCGCAATTGTATCCAAATAGGAGGCAGCCAGATTTTAAACCGTTTACCAGAGACTTGGGGAAACGGGTTCATTCAGGCCAAAGCGAGATGTGGGCGTCCAAATAGACGTAATGTGGACCAAGAAGAAGAAGTGTTAGTCCAGGTTGCTGAAGATCCAGAAATAAGTGTAAGGCGTATGGCGGCAAGAGCTGGAATTTGTAAGTTCTCAGTTTTAAGATTTTTTCATAGTGAGCGTCTTTATCCATATCATTTTACGCCAGTACAAAATCTCTTGGAGGCAGATCTTCCAGCGAGATTAGATTTCGCTCGCTATATCCAGGAACAACAAAATCAAGATCCCCTATTTATTAATAAAATTATGTTTACGGATGAAGCGACTTTTACCCGACGGGGAATTTTTAATTTTAGAAACAAACATTCATGGGATATTGCAAATCCAAACCTCGTTACTGAAAAACACTTTCAACACGTCAAAAACCAAAGACAAAGGCCTTGGCTCGCACGAAGTCCTGATTTCAACCCATTGGATTTTTTGCGTATGGGGATGAACACAACAAATGAACACAAGGGAACAATTATTAAAAAAAATTCAAGCCGCTTATTATAATTATTTTTTAAGATTCTGCGCTCTTTTAATAAAAGAATTTTAAAATGTCTTGAGACAAATGGAGGCCATGTGGAACATTTACTGGCAAATATTGATAATCTTTATGTTTAAGTAATTATTTGGGTTTTATATTTTTATTTATTAATCATTTAAAATGTAATATAGTAATTTAAAATATGGTTTTCATGGATGTCTTTAAAATCTTTAAATGTAAATATCTAGAAAAAGAGTAAGCCTAGAGACATTTTTAAGGTATACCTTTTGTAAGCAAAAATACTTGCAGAATACATATTTAAGATAAAAAATAAAATTATACAGGGAGTAAAAAAGCTATGGAGTTCAAAAAACCACTAAAATGTGGCTGGGGGCGCCCTCTCTGACATAATTAAAAAAACCTAATGAAATTAAATTTGGCATATAAAAAAACTTCCAAATGCCAAATTTAGTTCAAAATAAGAAATAACTACTAAAGTTATAGACAAAATTAAAAAAAAAAACTAAATGTTTATCACCCTGTATCTTGGTTGCATTTCATTTTCTGACTAGGAAAATTTAACCTAACCTCATTATTTTTATGAGAGAAATCTGCTATTAAAATATTTACCATTATTAATGGGACACCCTGTTTAATATATACAATATAATACATATTTAAAAAAAACTAAAAATTTAAAAAAATGCAAATAAATTGAAAAAAGTGTGTGCTTGTACAAAATGACATAGATATAAAAAAACACAAAAGTTCTCACATACAGGAAAGGTATAAATAGAATTTAAGCCTAATATAAAATAGCAAATATAAAACAAAATACGAGGTTACTTACTAAAACAATAAAATCGACCTCTCTAAAACATTTTTTTTTCATTAAAACTCTATTACGTACATTTTTTAAAAAACGCTAAATTAGCTGTGTAGTCAAATTATTCCAGAAATATGTGTAAAGATTTTCAGAATTTTATTTTTACTGATTTTTGAATTATAAGTATTTTGCGAAATTTTTGGAAAAAAATGGATCATTCCAAAAAATATTTCTTTCTCAAAATTCTATACACTTTTTTCAAAAACGTTAGAATAGGTGTCCAGTTAAATTACTCCAAGAATATGTATAAATATTTTTGAAACATTTTTTTCACTGTATTTTGAAATATCAACCTCTCAAATAAATGTTTTTTTTTTTTACAAAGTTGTCTGAGTTGTTTGGAAAACACTGAAAGAGGTGTACAGTCAAATTGTTTCTAGAACATGTGTAAAATTTTTTTTGGAATTTCATTGCCACTGGTTTTTGAGTTATGAGCATTTTGTCAAATTTTTGAAATAAAAAACCAATTTCATACAATACCAAATACCTTGACAATTTTTTCCTAAAATACTGAAACTTATGTGCCATCAAATGATTTCATGAATACGTATAGTAATTTTAAGAATTTTAGATTTATTGGTTTTTGAGATATTGCCACCTTAAATTTTGATAAAGAAATTAACCTTTCTAAAATAATTTTTTCTTAACATTTTAATGTATGGTTAAATTATTCCATGAATTTGTATAGAAATTATAAAAATTTATTTTTTACTGGTTTTCGAGTCATGACCATTTTGTACATTTTTTAAATAAAAACCCGATTCCTTCAATTTTTTTCTCAAAACTCTCTAAATTTTTTAAAAAACGCTGAAACAAATGTCTAGTAAAATTGTTCTAGGAATACGTGTAAAATGTTTCAGAATATTGTTCTCATTAGTTTTTGAGTTATTTAGTTACTCGGTTTTTGAGTTAGACCCTCTAAAAGAAGATCACTGGTCAAATTATTCCAGGAATATATGCAAAGATTTTCAAAAATTTGGATTTACTAGTTTTTAAGTTATAGATATTTTCGATTAGGAAAAAAAATCTCCAAAAATATTTTTTTTTTCAAAACTCTGAGAATTTCTTAGACAACGTTGAACTAGGTATTCAGTTATTAGCTCCTAGGATAATGTGTAACAATTTACAAAATATTATTGTTACTGTTTTCACAATATGGGCATTTTCTAAAATCTTGAGAAAAAATATTTTTTTCTCAAAATGTATATAAATTTTCAGAATTTTATTGCTACTAAAAATTTGAGAAAGTATTAGAGGAACGACTCGAACTGGATATAGCCTGGAATAACTAAAATATTTCCATCCCTTACGTAGGCAATTAAAACAGAAAGATACGGAGAAAAAGAGAGTGTCACAAGATCACAAGAACAACTTGATTAACTGTCTAGAATAATTATGTAATTCTTTTAGGTACTTAAGAAAGACAGACAGAGAAAACAGTTTCTAAAAGCGTAGAACCCTTTTGTCTTTTTCTACTTATTTGGAAATTTCAAAGAGGGTTATTTAGAGGAACGACTTAACCAAATGGCTAAAATTACTAAATTATTTCCATCCCTTACAGGCAATTGAAACAGAAAGAGAAAGAGAGTATCACAAGATCAATAGAACAACTCGATCAACTGACTAAAATTGATCAATAATTATATATTTCTAGAGATTTTTTAGTATATTTCAGATTTTTTTAATTCCAATAAAGATCATCGTGCATGTTTTCCTGGTATTTGAAGTAATTCTTTTAGGTATTCCTTTTAAGTATTCGAAATTTTTTTTTATATCTTCATCATGTTTCGTCTTTTACAGATGTTAAGATTTTCAGGGGGTCAAATAATTAAAATTTCAGAACTTCGAACAGAATCATTAGTTGTCTATTAATTATATCTTGAGAATTCAAAACATAGTTTTTTAAAAATTCAAATTTTGAAGGAAATGGAAATAAATTCATCGGTTAATACAAAAATAATAAATATTTTGAAACACTCTTACCCTACCTTCTGTTTTATATAAATATAATTGTGCCGATCTTCGATAAATTTCAAAATCATGTCTTATTACATTTAACAGTTTTACCATTTTACTAGAACACTATTTAAAATGTGATTCAGTGCTAAAGTTGATCATCTTTTCAAGGTTGCCCAAATAAATTTATTTTAATAAAGAAGTTAATTGCTTTTAATTGGATCATTGGATCTCAATACAATATAGTGTACTTAAAATTATTTAAAAAAAAATTAATATATATTTAGATAGCTTATATAGTTATAGAAATCACGTATTACACATAAACTTGCAACAACAAATATCAGTTCCTAATTTTCAAAAACATATAATGTACTGTAGTATTTTGCTATGTACAGGATAGTTCACATATGCTTTCCTTAATATAAGGAGCATATGAAACGGTTTTATTTATAATCGATGAACTGTCTTTTTGTCATCCTTTTTTTCATAAAATGTATTCTTTTTTTTTCTTATTTTGACAAATAAACGATTTGTATTTGTATTTGTATATAAGATCATATAATGATTAAAATAATTAATAATAATTTAACGATCACGGGCCTGAACATGTAACAAACATCTATTTTTGAAGCACTCATTATTAAAGAATAATTAATGACATAATGTTTCAAATTTTTGATGCCTTAATTTTATATATTTTCCACACTCTTAAAAATTTTTTTTTCTATATGTGTTGTTTCTATTTTAAATAATTTTTCACGTTATGTGAACATTGGGAATAATTTTTTTTATATCTTCCAAGTTGTGAAATATCGACTTAGAGTGACTTGGAGTCATAGGTAAGTCATTCATACGATCTATGTTAAAGGAGAACTTTAAGTCATGCTAATTTTTTTATTTCCAGTCATACAAATCGTAAATTTTTAATTAATTATGATGCATAACTTAAGTGGGCCTAACGCACATTTTGTTGTTTTTTCTTTGTAAATAATGGAATAAGACGTAAAGGGCCTTAAAACTCCCTTATGTCTTACTTAATTTTCGTCCAGGGAGTCGAATATTTTGTTGTTTTCATTTCAGGCTTATGGATTTCATATTTTCCATGCGTCAACCATTGCATAATTTAAGTTAACATAAAGTACGATTTTTTAAAGCAGTAATATTCAAATAGATACACCCAAGAATTTAAACCTGAAGACCTTGTACTTCACAACTGCTTTTTACCAAGTAGATACAAATGACTGACGGAAAGCCATAGCGATCCAATTTATTCAACAAATATTGTAATAAATCCTATCAAAAGCTCTTTGAAGATCGTTATATTCAACTTATAACTATACAATAATCCCGATGTCTTCCAGGATCTTAAAATAAGTGGTTTTCCCAAAAATTACCCTTAAAAAAAGAGACAACTATTCCGCAAGTCTCCCTTGCAAAATAAAATTATCTAAAATGCAGGTTTTAGTCGTGAACGTCGCCTCCTTATCGCACAATTTATTTTGCGGCCCATTAGTTTCACTTAACCCTTATTCTCTCTCTCTCCAGTTGGATATTTTCCACTGTAATAGACCTTTCGTGGAAAATTGCGCTTATGTCGCTACTTATTGCCGAGCACTCCCGAACACCCATATCGAATGTCCCTTTTATCTCCGCTTTTTTTTTAAACTTTATTAGCGGTTTCAATTGAATTAAACTAGGATTTGGGTTTTGCTTTTAATGGTCGTAAAAAGTATTTATAATAATTAAAATAAGAGATAATTGGGTTACTTCCCAATGCGACACAACCCTTTTTATTTATGTTACTTCGAAGATAAATTGCTCTACATAAATTCACTTAACCTTAAGTAGTATCTAAATAAATTATCTTCACACACGACGTACGCTTTTGCACCCTATTTCTATCTAAATAACGTGGCGCCACGAGGATTCTAGGCCCTTAATAAATTTCATTCCGGGAACATTTTCCGGGATCTCTTGGATCGGATTAGCGTTTGGAAAAAAAAATATCGAAACAGCCGATTTTATTGCCGTCTTGAGCTGTAAAACGTCTTTTTTATTATGCCTAAAATTTTCAAAAAGAAAAAAATAAATTTTAATAAAAGTTTTCTTGTACTGCCGGTTGAGTACTATAAAAATGTGAAGACTTTTATCCCGGGGGCGGATGATATATCGCTCGAAAACTACCCTTGCCTCGTTATAAAAACTTTGATTTACTCGACTTATTTAGTATCGGCTTCAGAAAAAGTTAAATTGATGATGAAAGTTATGGGAATTTATTGAGAGTTTTACGCGGTAAGAAAAATCTGGTTTTTCTTTTTTTTTTAGTATTTGAAAAACGGCTTATTTTTCTTCTCTTAATTTATAGTATTTTTTTAGCGAGACCACTTTGTTTGGTTGACTTGTGGAATTATTTCTCAGATTACCTTCATCTTTTAATTGCAATTAAACCCTATAATAGAAAAGAAAACTGGAAATTAAATTAATTTAATAAAAAATAGTTTTCCGTAGGAAAAACTGCTTTTTCAATCACCTGCAATAGAAGTGTAATGGGTATGATAAAACTAGACTAATAATAGATATATAGAGAACCAGAAAACGTAGCAGGGTTGATGATTTCTTTAATTAGGTTTATAAGTAAATAAGGTAGTAAGGCTTAGAAATACGTGTAAAAGAGCAATTTAGTTCTTTAAAAACAACCAAAAAAGGAATTGTAAAGGGCCTTAAAACAAGCAACTTTCTTCCAGAGACCTCTTACGAGCCAAGAAAGTGAATAAGGACCTCACTGGTCGTTAGTGTCAAGTCCAGAGCCTCACTGAGCCTTTACCAGACTCTCCTGCCTTGTTTCTGACTCATCAGAATGCCTAAAAGTCAGATCCTTCTAGAGGCTTCTGACTCTCTCTCTCGCTCAGGTGAGAACTAACGTTTCAAGGTGAAAAGGGTGTTAGATAAAGAGAGGGTTTATGGTCTCTAATTTTAATACTGATAATTGATCATTATTTTCTCATACTGTTCGGGATACTTGTTGTCGCTGCGAGAAACCCCACGTGTTGGGCGCCAAGATGTCACCTACTTTTGTCAAATTGGGTTTTTTTGCCAGGAAACGAATATATTTATTATTACAGGATTTAGTGGTAAAAAATTATTATTTACCCCAAAGGGTTCCAGGAATATTCCTACGGGAATAAAAATAAAGTTTACATAGGACTGATATAAATTAATTTTCTCTAATAATTTTGGAGAATAGATGTAGGGTGATATATAAGTAGTTATAAAAAAAAGTATGTTGAGCAGTATATATTTGATTAAAGTTTCCTATATAAATGTTTAGTACAAAATGAATGTTATTAGATTGGAATTATCGTTGAAAAACAGTGATTTTTCAGAAGAATTATTTACTGGTAAGCTGTGCGGGGTGGGTGGGGGGTTAAGGGTGGTGTTAATGAAAAACAGGATTTTTTGCAAAAAATATTTGACAAATTAACCTATATTTTATTAATACCACCCTTAGCCCCCCACCCACCCCAAACATTTTTTCTAGTAAGAAATTCTTTTGCAAAAATAGTCTAAAATTTTTTTTAAATCCAACTTTAAAATATCACAAGAAATTCAAATCAATAACAATTTACTTATAACTTCTTATAATTGTTAAGATGTCCATTGCTAATCGACGCGAAAAGTTATAAGTAAATTGGTTAATTATTTTTCAAATTATAAATTTTTTAGCAAACATACGTACAATACATACGATAAGAGTTCTGTTGGACTGTTTTTGATCAAAAATTCATTACCCAAAAAATAATTGACCAATTAACTTATAACCTTCTCGCATCGATTAGCAATAGATGTCTTTATAATCGCAAGAAGTTTCAAGTAAATTGCCCTTGATTTGAATTTCTTATGAATTTTCAAATTTGGATTAAAATAATTTTCAGACTGTTTTTGCAGAAGAATTTCTTACCAGAAGAACTGCTTGGGGTGGGTGGGGGGCTAAGGGTGGTGTTAATAAAAAACAGGATTTTTTGCAAAAAATATTTAACCAATTAACCTATTTTTCATTAACACCACCCTTAGCCCCCCACCCACCCCAAGCAGTTCTTCTGGTAAGAAATTCTTTTGCAAAAACAGTCTCATATTTTTTTAAAATCCAACTTTTAAAATTCACAAGAAATTTAAATTAAGAGCAATTTACTTAAAACTTCTTGCAATAAAATTGTTAAGATATCTACTGTTAACCGATATGAGAAGGTTACAAGTTAATTGGTCAATTATTTTTCAAATTATAATTTTTTTAGCAAATATACATATAATACGAGCTCTGTCGGACTGTTTTAGATCAAAAATTCATTACCCAAAAAATAATTGACCAATTAACTTATAACCTTCTCGCATCGATTAGCAATAGATGTCTTTATAATCGCAAGAAGTTTCAAGTAAATTGCCCTTGATTTGAATTTCTTATGAATTTTCAAATTTGGATTAAAATAATTTTCAGACTGTTTTTGCAGAAGAATTTCTTACCAGAAGAACTGCTTGGGGTGGGTGGGGGGCTAAGGGTGGTGTTAATAAAAAACAGGATTTTTTGCAAAAAATATTTAACCAATTAACCTATTTTTCATTAACACCACCCTTAGCCCCCCACCCACCCCAAGCAGTTCTTCTGGTAAGAAATTCTTTTGCAAAAACAGTCTCATATTTTTTTAAAATCCAACTTTTAAAATTCACAAGAAATTTAAATTAAGAGCAATTTACTTAAAACTTCTTGCAATAAAATTGTTAAGATATCTACTGTTAACCGATATGAGAAGGTTACAAGTTAATTGGTCAATTATTTTTCAAATTATAATTTTTTTAGCAAATATACATATAATACGAGCTCTGTCGGACTGTTTTAGATCAAAAATTCATTACTTAAAAAATAATTGACCAATTAACTTATAACCATTTTGCGTCGATTAGCAATAGACGTCTTTATAATCGCAAGAAGTTTCAAGTAAATTGCCCTTGATTTGAATTTCTTATGAATTTTCAAAGTTGGATTAAAATAATTTTCGGACTGTTTTTGCAGAAGAATTTCTTACTAGAAGAACTGCTTGGGGTGGGTGGGGGGCTAAGGGTGGTGTTAATAAAAAATAAGTTGATTGATCAAATATTTTTTACGAAACAATAAACCCCTATCTGGAAATTATTGGATTTTAAGATACAGGGTGAACATTTAAAAAAAAAATCTTATTTTTCACAATAAAAATAGCAAAAATTCACTTTCTGATACTAAATTCCACATTAAAAGCAAGTATTATTTTTTCCTTATAATAAATATGGTAAATATTAACGAACGCATAAAACTAAAAATTTAAGAATTCAATAGGTTCCAACTCGCATGGACGCCACTGGTAAAATAACAAATTAAACTAGGTATTAAAAAATAGTTCTAAATGCATAGAAACTACCTACTAACTTTCAAAAAAATATCTACAGGAATATCAACTTTATCGTGAAAAATAAGAATTTGTCTTAAAATTTTATCACCCTGTATCTCAAAATCTAATAATTTTCTGATAGGGGTTTATTGCGCAAACTTGCTTATTTTGAGGCCCTTTATAACCCTTCCTAGTTACTTAATTATAAAATATTCTGTACAGGCCAAAACAATTTTCCCAGTTTTGCTTTATTGAAATGTCACCTACAAAAATGTCAATAAAAAATTAGTTATTATAGAAATTTGAATGAAATTTTATAGATATATTAATTAAAGTCTCAGAAGTAATTTAAAGCAAAAATTAAAGAAACTGAAACATTAGAACGCGAGTTATAGTCCAGAGAACCCAAAACAAATTTTCCAGTTTTGCTTTATTGAAACGTCACCTACAAAAATGTGAGTAATAAATTAGTTATTCCAAGGATTTGAATGAAATTTCATAGGGATATTAAGGAAAGTCGCAGAATTAATTTAAAGCAATAATCCTAGACACTGGAATACTAGAACGCGAGTTATAGACTATAAAACCTAATAAATATAAGCATAATAAATATAAAACCTAATAAATAAAGCAAAAATTCCAGTTTTGCTTTATTGAAACGCCACCTACAAAAATTTATGTAATACATTAGTTTTTACAAGGATTTAAATGAAATTTTATGAGGATGTTACGGAGGGTCACAGAATTAACTTAAAGGAGAAATCATGAAAATTGGAGCAATATAACGCGAGTTATAGGCCAAAGAAATCAAAACAATTTTTCCAGTTCTGCTTAATTGAAATGTCACCTACGAAAATGTCAATAAAAAATTAGTTATAACAGAAATTTAAGTGAAATTTTAAGGATGTGATAAGAAAAGTCCCAGAATTAGTCTAAATCAGAAATCATAGAAATTGGAGCACCAGAACGCGAATTATAGTCTACAGAACCCAAAACAAATTTTCCTGTTTTGCTTTATTGAAACGTCGCCTACAAAAATGTGAGTAATAAATTAGTTATTGCAACGATTTCAATGAAATTTCATAATGGTGTTAACGAAAGTTACAGAATTAACTTAAAGTAAAAATACTTGAAATTGGAGCATTATAACGCGAGTTATAGGCCAGAGAACTCCCAAACAATTTTTCCAACTTACTTTATTAGGAAGTTACCTACAAAAATGTCAGTACAAAATAGTTATTACAGAAATTTGAATAAAATTATATAGATAAAATAAAGAAAGTCACAGAGTTAACTTAAAGGAAAAACCGTGGAAATTGGAGTATTAAAACGCGAACTATAGACCAGAGAACTCCTAAATAATGTTTCCAATTTTACTTTATTAAAACGTTACCTATAAAAATTTAAGTAAAAAAATTGATATTTACAAGGATTTGAATGAAATTTCATGAGGATGTAAAGGAAGTCACAGAATTAACTTAAAGCAGAAATCATAAAAATTGGAGCAATATAACGCGAGAAACAATTTTCTCGATTTTACTTAATTAGGATGTTAGCTACAAAAATGTCAATGAAAAATTAATTATTACAGATTTTTAAATGAAATTTTAAGGATGTGATAAGAGAAGTCCCAGAATTAGTCTGAAGCAAAAATTATAAAAATTAGAGCACCAGAACGTGAATTACAGTCCAGAGAACCCAAAACAAACTTTCCAGTTTTGCTTTATTGAAATGTCACCTACAAAAATGTGAGTAATAAATTAGTTATTGCAAGGATTTGAATAAAATTTTATGATGGTATTAAAAAAAGTCACAGAATTAATTTAAAGCAAGAATCTTGGAAATTGGAGCATTATAACGCGAGTTATAACCCAGAGAACCCCTAAATTTTACTTTATTAGAAAGCTACGTACAAAAATGTGAATAAAAAATTAGTTTTAACAGAAATTTGAATGAAATTTTATATATTTTTTGCAAAGAAACGATCCATGTAGTATTATCTATTTTAGGGTAAAGCAATTATAAAAATATCTAAAAACAACTTGAAAAGTATATAGCAAAATATACAGGATCAGTTAAAACATTCAAATTATAATTTTTTGTTCACAAATCTTAAATTGGGATTGGCCGGCAAATCTGATGCTCAGATTTCAACTCAGAAAGTAGTTAACTTACAAAAATATTTAATATATCAAATTATTCCTTAGAATACGTTTTCTTTGAGTAAAAACTCCACTTAAGTACCTTAGAAAAATCTGTATCTTACCTTGAAAAAACTTTTGGTAAAAAAAATTTACCTTCACCAAAATTGATCTAATTAAGTGAATTTTTAGCCCATGATTATTTTTTTTTGCATATAATCAATGTACAGAGTACCTTCTATAAACCTAAAGGAATTACACAAATATTTTAAAAATAAGTTACCTAAAAAAAATTTCTAAAATAATAAACAATTAACTTTTTTCAATGTATACTGTCGATACGCAAGTATATTAAGTTATTAGCAAGCATTCGCTCTACCCTATTTACGTAAATAATGCAGTGTCCTTAATAAATCTGGAAATTCTGAGTAAAATGTCCAAGACTCATAATCTTATTCTTAATAAAGCCAATAGTCAAAACTAATTCAAATTTTAATTAATAGAACCTTGCTACAATTTTGAAGCGTAGTCGCTATATGACAATTAATGAATTTTGTTTAGTGTTAATGTGTTTAGAATTAAGTTATATAAATGCACTATCTAGTTATATATGTGATAAGTTAGTGCTGTTTTGTGATGTCCATAATTGAAATACTGGGCATTATACTAATTTTCGTTTTAACTGATAAATGTAAGATCGTTCAAATATTTAATATCGTGCTCTACAAAGACTTACTAACGCCCGATTTAACGCTTCTAGATTTTTTTAGAGTCCAAAGATTATGCTTCTCCCATAACTACTGAATTGTTACAAAAAATTATGAATTCTGCAAACTATTTTAGAACGTAAGATTTTGTAATTATTTTTTATTATTAATACTACTTGCAGAAAATACTTTTTTAATTATCATTTTATAAAAATAGTCATATTTGGACTCAAGCGCTAGACATTGCCCTCATACTCCCTCATTTGCACAATTTTCTTTTAATTTATAAAAACCTTATCGAACCAAAAAATTAATATTACTCACCATCGCATATTAGGATAAAATAATGCTCATCTATCTATCCCATTAAGAAACTTTTAAATTAGCATTGGCTGTATCCACTACTCTCGAATAAACTCTAACATAACTAATTTGTGTAAAATGAAGCCGTCTACCTTTTCGTAAAAGTTCTGAGCCTCCTTCTTACTAACGTAACCGAAACTTTTCGCAATATATTAGAGGATGTTCTTGTTTTATATTAAGGTTAATATCGGGGAGCCATATCTCCGAACTCAGATTGGATTTACAAGTTTTAAATAGGTTTGGGTTAGGGCCCCGGCTGCGCCGAATGCGTCTTGTATTTTAATTTGTAATCTTTTTGCTTTTTTATCTCATATTTATTTATGTACCTTCCTATCGTTTTTAGAAACTTTTTATAGTTAATATACAGAGTATGAATTCTTAGAGCATTTATGTGGCCCAACTAACAAAAAATTAGAGGCATATCTTAAATACATTCGAAGACAATTTTATTATTTTATGAACGTTACTGTCCCACTAAAAATAAAGCAGCAAAAAAAAGTCACTTCTTGCGGGATTTATAAAATAGATACATTTAGAGGCTCTATGATGATCTTATTCTTCGTTCTCTTTTCGTGTCCTTTTCCCGTCCCTATAAGTATCGTTAGATTGTTCAGAAAAGAGGCTTTTTCGAAAAAGTGGCCCCTCTCGTAACGGCAGAGATCGGAAATTGTCGGATTAACTTAAGCGTATTTTCGGACAAAAGCTTTTTATCATTTATTACCTTTTAGCGGAAATTCCTTCGCTCTGTTTCGCGTAAGTCGATAACCGTTTTGTTCTCTTTGTTGTTCCCCCTTGCCCCCGCCCTGTCCTCCTGTTAGTAATTATTTCATTAAATAGAGCACCCGCACTGTTTTGTGTTATTTAGGGGAATGTTAATAAGACTCTATAAACAGCAGATGGGGAGGTGGATCTAAACAACCGCACTTTATGTTTATTAGAGTTTGCTTCATTTGGGTCGCTCTGTTAATTGTAAACGTGAGGTGTAAAAGTTCGAATGATTTAGGTTTAAGGGAGGCTTTATGTCGAAATTCTCGATTCTCTCAAGATTAAAAAGAAATTTAAGGACTAATGAAGAAAAAATGCTTTTCTTGTACTTCTACAGTAAAAGACAAACAAGAAAAAATCATGAATATTTTAGTTTTTATTAAAAAAAGAATTATTATAATTGGTTTATTTGTTTAATGGTTTTTATAGGTTAAAGTGGATTTGATATACGTCTGACGCTTCAATTACATAGTGGTTATAGAAGCGGAGATACGGATCTCCAAAGTTTGGAGTTTTTTATTTTTCAATTCGAACTTACTATACCAGCGGCTTGTTCTCATCACGTATATTACAAAAATAACGGGTTATAACGGGATCCGAGCAGAAGTAAGGAAACGAGAGCACTTTGAAGATTCGGAAAAGTCATTTTTTGACCTCGTTTTTGAGCCCAAAAATGAACACTAAAAATGCAAGATCTGAGCTAATATAACAGCTTCGGCTTTATGGATGGTCTCTTTGGACTCAAAAAGAAACAACTAAGTTAAAACCATGAATATCGAACTCTAAGGTTTGGATTTTTCATTTTTTGCCATTTTTTATTGAAACCAAATTTTTTTTTTTGTGAATTCTATTAATTTTGGATTAAACATTTGTAAGGACGGGTCTATTTGAATTTATTCTTTAAGCCGCCATTGTTGTATGGCAACGTCGCGGCGCTCTAAGACCTTTGAAGAATAAACAAACTGAGCTTCCAGTATATTATTTAAATTTAAAAAACAATTATGTTCTTATTTCTTAAATTTAAAAAAAAATTAATAAAAAGTCCAGGGTCGCATTACCACTCTACTGAAATTAATAGTCGAAGCTCGGTGATATTTGAAAGTCCTAACACTACGACGCGACGTTGCCAAGCTACGTTAATTGCTTTTAAGGCTATCTAAGATAATGAGTAAGATAATGAGAAAGATGGGTTTATGGCAATAACAATGTGTTAGACAAGGATTGGTATAGCTGGAAAAACTTTAATTTTCTTAATAATGTAGTCTAAAAAAAATTAAATAAAAAGTACAGGCAGTTGAAGATAATATCCTAGAATAAGACTTTCTACTGCCTTCAATTGATTGAAGCTCATTGTCATAATATGACGATTATTTAATAATATGAAAATTTTAATACCACAACGCAACGTTGCCAAACTGTCATAGGGTTTGAACTTTGACATCAACAAACTGCGACCATTAAATGCGATACAGTCGGCTTCCATTAACTTTATTTACATTCTAAAAATATTCTTGGACGAAATTCCTAAATCAAAAAAAAAATAATAATAAAAGGTCCAGGGCCGCATTACCACACAATTTAATGATCGAGGCTGGTTAATATGTAAAAAATGTAATACTATACTAAAAAATGTAAAATCGTGTTAATTGCTTTTAAGGTCCATGTATGTAGAATCCAAACCTAAAATAATGGGTTAGATAAAGAAGCGTTTATGGCAATAATAACGTGTTAGACAAGGAAGGGTATATCTGAAATTTTTCTATTAAGCGCCTTTGAGTTTTTTTAATAAACTTGTACAGTATGACAACGTCGCGTCATTTTATGTTCATATTCATAGCGAATGAATGAACTTCGAGCATTAAATGCGGTAGAGTATTTTTTTTTTAATTCAAAAAAATATTATTCTTCTAAGTCCAGCGCAGCTTTTAAAAGATGCCGCATTACCACTCTAGTGAATTTAATGATCGAAGCTCGTTGATATTAAATCAAAATTTGAGCACTAACATGCGACGTTGCCAATCTATGTTAATTTCTTTTAGAGCTCATTTAAGATAATCTAAAATAATGAGTTGAGAGAAAGATGGGCGAATGGCATTAACAATGTGTTAGATAGGGATAGGTTAAGTTAAAAAAGCTCTTCTTTCTAAAGAAATTTAATTTCCTTAATAATCTAAAAAAAATTTAAAGTAGAAAGAGGCAATTGAAAACAAGATTTTAAAATTCGACTTTCTATTACCTTTAATGGCCGAAGCAAACTCTAATTTTAAGGGTATGATTTTCCGCTAATAATTTCCCACCCATGGGGCTCAACTAATTAAAAAGGATGGTCATATCAAGAGACAAAATAAATTATCGAAATTTATTAAGCGATGCCTTAGAACACATCTCGGGTGGGTTTAAAATGGTTGAGTTGAGGATGCATTTCATTGTTTTCAGCGAGTCGCATTTAGCGTAAAGCAAAAGGGGTTTTCGGGTCCATAAATCAAGTGAAGAAGCCGCCACTTTTTGCCGGTGGGAGGACACGAACACGAACTGAATATATACGTTAATGTAGCCGTGTATATAGTCACGTTTTAAAGACCCTTACGACTCCATTACAAATGAATGTTTATGTGTGAACTAGGAAAAAGGGTTTTTTAACTCGTACATTATGCGATAAGCGGAAACGGAAATTTATAGGGACAAAAATTGGTTTAGGCCGGTATGTCGGATATCCAGATTTCCGCATATTCCTAAATGGCCGTATACGCGTGGAATTCTCGGATATAGAGGGTTATTTCTGATCTTCTCGATTTGAATATGCATAACTTAATTGCATATGACCGTTAATCTTGAATGGAGACTTTAATATAAAATTGTTTTTTTCAATATAGTACATCCGATCAGGCTAATACAGTAATTTCTATTCAATATTGACCCTTTTCCGGTTTATGTTTTGGGAAAACTCATGTCGCCGCAGTAAATATTTCACCGGGGTCGGGTAATATATAAAATTGACCCGGTTCGTGCTGGAAATGCATTGTCTAGTAACCGAATGAAAAACGAAATTTGGCCTGGTGTGTCTATCCGGAGCCAGAGTTCCACGATGTATCTATACGGGCTACAATTGCAGATATTTGTCTGGATTTCATCCAAAGTGCCTCGGGGACGTTTGTCTTCTGTTGGCCCGCGGTATATTGTATATGTAGGACGTAATTTCAGTTTTCTATCGCAGTGAGAGAGAGAGAAAAAAGTGACTCATCTAGATTAACGATGAAATATCGCGAACTATCTCTGGATGTTTGTAGTAGGCAAAACAATTTCGATTTTCCGTCATTCCCGAATCTCACCCTCTCCCGAGACGAGATAACGGATTGTTTGCCGATCTGTCAGGAAAATAAATAACGATAAATTTTGACAAATAGTTGCTGCGTGACCCTGCACGGAACGACGGCCCTGGATTTATCTGGAACGTGGCGCTCGCTCTGTCATTTTCCTCTCGCTTATACCCATCTGTTTCCTTTTTTCTTCATTTATATATCATTTTTTTGTTTGTGTAGATCATGGTCGGATTCTACTAAATTATGTTTAAGTTTTTGATAACGCCTAATATAGATCTTTGCATCATGTGATCGCCAACTTTGCAACAAGTTTATGATGTCTTTCAAAAAAATTTGTAATAAAAGTGTAAGAATACATTATTATGTTAATTGTGAATCTATGTTGCATAATCACGTTATTTATTAAAAAAAGTGGACATTTTTTATGGATAAGTGGCTAATAGTAATCCTAATGATAATGATAATATGAGGTTAAAATCGCGGCCTAGTACATAAGCCCCCATCCCAAGCATCGAAAGTATATTAATAATTATTATTTATAATAATTATTACCATGGCTAACCCCACAGAGACTAACTGTCTTCCTGCCGATTTGATTAATCTGTCAGATCTGATTATATCAGGTAGTATTTTGACTAAAGGCAATAATTTGAATCCTGAAGTAATTACTGTATTAAACTCTGGATTTATCTCCAGATTTTTACCAGAATCCAGCGAATCACAGATACTCACTAATAACTTTATAGTGTAGTCTAGTGCTTTTGGAATGCCTTTAAATGTCCAATTTTTGAGTAACAAGCTAAATCTTATTGACATGTTGTTGTGAACGATTGTGGTTTGGTTAGTGCTTTTTGCACTAGAGCATGGTCATTCTGTAATTTTTGTGTCTGATATGTATGTGGGAAAAACAAGAGTTTTATCAGCACTGAATAATTTTTTCCTTTTACCAGAAGTAAAGCTTAACAATTTTCAAAAAACAATATTTTATCCGGATTTATAATTTTATAGTGGATTTAAACATTAACGCTTTAAAAGAAACACCATTCAAGAAAATTTTGTTTAGTCTCTTTTTATGATTATGTTGTTATCAATAATGTATTTGTTGGTTTCATTAATAATAAACCAGACTTTTTTGGATCACTATGGCCAGTTAATAAACTCTAATGACAAGTATATTTAAAACGTTATTAAGTGTATGTAGTTGATCAGTTACATAACCAAGACTGTGAAATTCCAAGAATACTTAAAAATTAGTATTGGAGTTACAGTAGTTTAAAGATTTATAATTCAAGAATAAAAAGCCAAGGATTTAAAAATCAAGACTAAAAATTTAAGAACTCTTGAAAAATGAGTCTTGGAATGCATGAATTCTAGAGCCAAGACTAAAAATCCATGAACTTAAGAGCTAAAATTAAAAATCCAAAACACTTAAAAATTAGTATTGAAGTATATAAATTAAAAGGTTTATTATTTAAGAATAAAAAGTTAAGGATTTAAGAGCCAAGACTAAAAATCCAAGTATATTTATAAAATTATTCTAGATGTAAAACCAAGACTGTAAAATTTCAAGAAAACTGAATAATTAGTATTGAAGGTACAGTAATTTAAAGATTAAAAATAATAAAAAGCCAAGGATTTAAAAATTTAAAGAGATCTAAGAATAAAAACCTAAGAATACTTAAAAAATTAGCATTGAAGTATAAAAATTCAAAATTCAAGACTAAAAATCCAAGAATTCATGAGCCAGGATTGAAAACCCTTTATAGATTGCACCACCATTTTCCTATTTAGGAATCTTAGCAAGAAGTATGGAAGATCTTACACTAAACTACTAATTAATGTACAAAATACATTTCACCGATGTATTACTAAAGCAAAGAGAAGAATTTAATCAACTAACAATAGCCTAACCAATCTATAAACTCCTGCTGCACATTTCGAGTGTTATTCTTGACGAATGCGTGGTTTTAAATCATGTAGATTTGCCGGTTGACTTTCAAATATCCCTCTTTTAATATATCCCCATTAAAAAAAATCTAGTGGTGTTAGATCAGGTAATCTTGGTGGCCATTCACTGCTACTTCCAATCCATCTGTTTGGGAAACAAAGTGCCGTGCAAATAAGTTCAAACTTCCACAGCAAAATGAGGGAAGAGTACCATCTTGTTGGAACCAAATGTTATGTTATGTCAAATGTTGTGTTATGGTGTGGCAGATCCGGACGTTCTATCTCGGGAGAAATGATAGCCAGAGCTGGAACTAGTTCCTCTTTTAGAAAACTCAGGTGTCTCTGACCTGTAAAATGTTCTTTCCGATAAAAATGTCATCAACAACGCTGGTCTACGCGTTTATTTTTTGATAGAGTTGTATGTCCTTCCCTCATCCAATGTGCATTTACGCTGTACCAGTACCGATAGTTCTAGGTACTTATGCCACCATTCAAGTAGAAAGTAGTTTGAAAAAAGAAAATTTGGATTCTCCAAACACATACTTTACAAAAACTCAAGGGCCTTTCAAAGTCTGCTTCCAAGAGTTCTTGATAAAGTTGCATCTTATGGGGATAGTATTTATTTGTATATAGTATTTTAAGTACACTTATTTTTCCAATATCCATGTTCTTTGCTACCTGCCTAGATGCTGATTATCTCGAAACGCCAATAAAATTTCTAACTGCTTATTTTCAACAACTTGAGGACGACCACAAATAGGAACATTTCTTACATGACCGAACTGACTAAACTTGCCAATCTTGCTAACTGTCGATTGCGATATTCGCAATTGATTGGGGTATTTTTGATTAAATAACTTAAAAACTTTCTGATGTGTTCTATCTCGATTACCGTAGCCAATCATCATTAAGATTCTGTTCTGTGTCTCAGTAAGCCGCATCTTAATGTAATTTAGTGTTGAAAGTAGACTGAAAAATTAGTGAAACGTTACGTAAATACATCAACCAAACGTTACCGTTATTCTCTTGGTTCCCGCGTTATAAATCCAAAGCCTACTATAGAGCTATGCCGAAACATTTAAATTTCAAATTTTGAATAAGAATAACTCCAAAATGCTTAGCATAGTATATGCTACATGAAAAACATTTAGATTTGTAAGGGCAATCTAAAAATGCCATAAAAAAGTAAAGCTTTTTTAAAACACCCTGAAATATTTTTTTCGCAAAATATGCCCTGAAAAATAATAAAATCGAAGGGTACGAACAATGAAAAAAAAATTTTTACAAGATATTTAATCTATTCCTTACTTTACGACCACCCTGTATAGTAATTGTGACGTATCTATGCTATGAGAATAGTATCTTAGACAATAAATGATTTTGTTTTTGATCACTCTTGGTATTAATAAACCATCAATTAACATTATTAAAATTGGTAAGCACCAATTGGTAGAGTGCTTAAAAACAATACACATAAATGTTTTCTGCTAACCATACTTCCCGCATTAAATAATTAATACTTATGGCAAAACCTCCAAGGATGAGAGCAAGAGCGCAAGGAGTCTCGAATTATGTGCACTGACCCGAACGGAATACGAAAACCGTTTTAAAACGGCCGCAATGCGCCTCCTCACTATTTTTGTTTTGTTACAAAAACTTATTACCTAAAAAACAAAAGCGTTAGATTTCGAAGAAAGGAGTTTGCTAATGCAAAGCATTGAATATTCATAAAAATTTCAAAATGCATTGAATCCCTAAATGGAACTACGCTTGTACCCATTGTTGGCGATTACATAAATAAGGAGCGCATGGTACATTATCTCATTGATTTCTGTCAATTAAATAATTTTAAATTGAATTTTCACCAAGACTGTCAACATCTCAGTCTAATGTAACATTTGGGAATAGTAAACTCTCTACTGTTGACATACAAGCTAGCGACAATCATGTAAATGTAAAACACATTCAATCTAATGTTTTACCTAGCCACCTAACTCTAATATTGTTAAATATTCAATCTCTGCGACATAAAACTAGTGAACGTTCACTTTTTTTGCATGACTTAAACTATCCTAGTATTTTATTACTTACTGAGCACTGGCTTAAACCGGGTGAGCTTATTGATCTACCAAATTATGTTATTTTGTCTAGTTTTTGTCGGATTTTGTCTTCTCATGGTGGATGTATGATATTATTATGTAAACACTTTTTAGAACACAACTCTTTTCAAAAGGTAGATAAATTTAAACATCTCCTAAAGGAAATGACTTTTGAATTTACTGTAATTTACTCCAAATCCACAAACTTATATGTAATTTGTTTTTGTACATCTCCTCTAGGAGACCTCAGCGAATTCTTTTTAAAATTAGAGGCACTTATATTTGAAATTCCATTGGCGGCTTACGTAGTTCTTACAAGAGACTTTAGTATCAACTTTAATAATAAAAATTCTGTCTTTACTTTGCGCCTCGATCATCTAATGGGGGCATTTAATATACATATGCATGTAAAAGATTCTACTCGTATAACACAGTCAACAAGCTCCACTATTGACTATATTTGTTCCATATGACTCCGTGGAGTGTACAGTCGCAAATTCTGCTTTATCAGACCATGAGTTTATACTCTGTATAATAGCAAATATACAAAAGGAATGTAGTATATCTGCACAGCGATATGGTCGAATTTTTTGTATTAATAACTTTAATAAGTTTCGTCAACTTTCAGCTCTTGAGTCCTGAAATTCTATTTTCGATTTATCTTCCTTTCACACAAAAATTGTTAAGCTCTTTGATGCTTTCTTCCCAATGATTAAAATCAAACCTATAAAATCTTGGTTCACGAGGGGTTTGAAAGAATCTTCAAGAAATCTGAGATCTCTTCACACAATAAGAAAGTTCACTAACTCTCCAATTTTTTATAACTATTTCAATTCTTACCGAGCCTTGTATCGTCGTCTGGTATGAATCTCTAAGCAAACTTATTACTCCAACCGTTTAAGTGGTTCATCTAACAAATATAAGGAAAGTTGGAAAATTATTAATGATATTCGTCACAATTGTGGTAAGCAGTCAAGACAATGCCCTGAAGTCTATCCCAATGATTTTACCAATTTTTTTTCTAATATTGCTCTACAACTTCAGCAAAATTTGAACCTTTCAGTGGATCCTCTTTCCTTTATGCCAGCCATTCATGTTCCAAATTCCTTCTTCTTTATACCTACAAACCTAAACGAACTCAAGAATATTCTGTATATATCCTTTTAGCTAAGATTTTTCTCAATTTTCCGGAAACGGCGCTAAAGGCACTGGTTGACGCAATTAACCTTTCTTGGAGCAAGGGGATATTTCCATCTTGCCTAAAATCAGCTAAAGTTATCCCAATTCACAAGGGTGGAGCTCTTAATATTCCTTTCAACTTTCGTTTCATCTCTTACGCTATCAAAGGTAATCGAAAAACTGGTTAAAAATCGAATAATGTCCTTTTTAAAGTCCAAAAACATCCTCACCAGACTTCAATTTGGCTTCCGTGAAAATACCAGTACCAATAATGCCATGTTTAATTTTTTTTTATGAGCTTTACTCCCAGATAAATGATGGTGGAGTTTCGGCGGCAGTTTTTTGTGATTTGTCGAAGGCTTTCGATTGTGTCTGCCATAGGATTCTGCTGCGAAAGCTTCATCATTATGGATTTCGGGGAGTTTCATCTTCTTGGTTTGCTTCCTATCAGCAAGATCGGCAACAACGAGTGCTTGTAGATCTAACTACTCTGATTACCATCCTAGCAACTTGGGAGTAATGTACGGGGGAAATTTACTCTATTTTCCAATGATACCACACTTCTCTGGCACAGCCCAAACACAGATACTCTGCGAACTACATTAGCAACTGATCTTCAGGCAGTAAATCTCTGGTTTGAATCAAACTTGCTGTCACTAAATCCTCAAAAAACCAAATTATTGTGTTTTTAAGTGTGCTCTAGACCACGTGCCTTTTTCTAATTTAGTAGTTCAGCAGTTTGATAATACAAAATTTTTGGGTATATTCATTGACAGAGAACTCAGATTTGAAGAGCATATTCTTGGTACTTGCAAAAAGGTATCTACGGGTTGTTTTGCAGTCAAAGTGGCAACCCTGGAGTTTGGAAGATCTGTATATTTTTCATTAAATGAACAGTATTTGAATTTTATTTGAATTGTTTGTATGGTTAGAATTCTTTGCTGTCTTATACTTGAGGGGATAATTATGGAATTTAATTTACTTTTTATGTATTTTTTGTCTGCTGTTGTTATGTATTGTTTTAGAACTCGAGTGTGTATGGTGTGTAGTGGTTAAGTTTAGTGGTAGTAACTTAAGGTAGCTTTATTTAGAACAATTTTTCTTTGTTAATAACAATAAAGCATGTTTTTTAAAAATTTCCGTATGTAGCGAAACGTGGAAATTATTCATTCCTCTCTCGTTCGATAGTCCGATTATAAATGACTTGTCGGACGTTGTTTATTCATTATTAGGCACGCGTTTCACAAAAGGGGACATCCAGAGTCCCGGTCTGTCCCTGACGCGATTACAATTCTGGACGTGACGGGATCCCAGGGAACGCTCTCGTGTTATGTTTCTGACGGAATTTAACGCTGGTTTTTGCCTTGCTATATAACATCGGTTGTGGCTGGGTTAAACAAGAAGTTATTTAAAAAAAAAATATTACATCAACAAAATGATGATTTTGTTTACTAGTTGGCTTTATCTTTACCCCAAATTACCCCTATTGCTCCCTTGACCTATATTCCTTTTTAAAAGAAAATTCTAAGATGATAGACGTCAGATACGGAACGTATTATGGCCCTAGTAAAGAATTTTTCATAAGGTTACATGCCAGGAAATATTTCAAAATTGTTTAACTGCCTGTAATTGCAGATTTTTTTTTAAATTTTGATAAATTGTTGGATGTCTTAGTCAGATTCATTCTAACAGTAATAATTTGTCCATGCATTTCTTCCTGAAATATGTAATACAATTAATTAGTCAACTGCCTTACATTAAAAAAAAAAAAAACAAAAGCTTCTCAATATTTTTTTTGCAAAATTTTTTCCTATTTGGGTGTTCATTGCCAAATTTCCTAATAGTTAAATAATTTTTTGAACATTTCCAGGCAATCGCAACTTTTGTCTGAGTGAGATAAATTGTTAGGGGTGGATGGGGGCTAAGGTTAGTGTCTTTGAAAAAGTGTTTTTTTTTAGAAGACAAAAATTGTTTTTTAACAACACCACCCTTAGCCCTCCACCCACCCCTAACAATTTATCTCTTTTAGACAAAAGTTGCAATCGCCTAGAAATGTTCAAAAAATTATTAAATTATTAGAAAATTTGGCAAGGAACTCCCAAAGAGAACAAAATTTCGAAAAAACAAATATTGAAATGCTTCTGTTTTTTTTGTAATTCAAGGCACTTGACTAATAAACTAAATTGCTTCTTCCAGGAAAAAGAAAAAACTGATTCACTGCACGGGAAAACTATTACTACAGTTAGAACGAATCTAGCTAAGGCATCTAACAATCCAATCAACATTTACCAAAATAAAAAAAAATCTGAAATTACAGGCAGTTAAAAAATTTTTAAATATTTCCTGGCATGTAACCTTAAGAAAAATTCTTTACTAGGGTCATAATACGTTTCGTATCTGACCTCTATCAACAACTTACATTTTTTTTCTTATATAGTGTAAAGTAAATAATAAATAGTGCTGTTAAAAAACCATTTTTGTCTTCTAAAAACAAAAAAACATTTTTTCAAAAACACTACCCGTGCCCCCCCACCCACCCAAACATGACTCCAGTAAATTTTTTTTTTAAAAAATCACTGTTTTTCAAAATAAAATACATGAACAATAGATGATTTTATTAATAACATGCAATCAATGCAAAACAATGCAATGAGATTTAAAAATATATTTTTTTGCCTACAGGCCTTTTTCTCTAAAAGAATTATTTTCCACTAAAGTCAAGTATGTCTTTGACTTTAATTCTTTGTTTTTATTTTATCTATTTTAGTAATTCCAGGCATGGTTCTCTCCACATCTCTTTGGCCTACTCTTGCAGGTACTTCAAGAAGTGTCACACTTAGTCCAGGCGCTTAAGTCAGTTGATAGAGTGTTTTTAGGTAATCCGATACCTATTCCAGGCACTTAAAATTACCTCAAGCTTAGCCGTCTTAGGTACTTAAGTTCCTTGAATACATATTTCAAGCATTTGAAATAGAAGGACCCTTAAAGGTTCAGATTTTTATGTTAGTTAATGATCTCTTTCAGGCACTTAGAGGACGAATTCACTTAGTCCAGGCTCACCATTCTTTAACGTTATCTCTAAACTTAAAAGTGTGCTTTTTAATGCTTATTTTTATCAAAATAACAATTTTTCTTAATCGGTCTAAAAAGACTCGAGATTTGACTCTAAAGTGCCTGAATGGAATTTATTTTTTACTTGCAAGCATTTAAGGCATTGTGACACTTATTCCAGGCTTTTCAATCAGTTCATAGAGCATTTCCAGGCAATTAAAATAATCTCAAGCTTGGACCTGGATCTTAGGATACTTAAAGAGCAACTTTCAGGCACTTAAGTTATTTGAATACTTACTCCAAACATTTTAAACAAGAAGACACTTAGTAAGGACTTTTATATTAATTAATTAACTCTTTCAGGCACTTTAAATAAGAATGTCTAGGCTCATAAATGCCATTATTTAAAATCGTCTGAAGGGACTTAAAGTGAATCAATTATGGCAATCTCTAAACTTTTTTTTTTCAATCGGTCTTAAAGGACTTGAGAAATAGCTTCAAATGCCTGGAAAAAATTAATTTTTATCTTTGAGGCACTTAAAGCAACGTGACACTTAATCCAGGATCTTAAGTTACTTTATAAAGTGTTTTTAAATAATTGGACGCCAGGTATGTAAAATGACCTGGAACATAGCCCCGGTTCCTAAGATCCTTGAAAACTTTTTCTAATCATTTTAAACAGAAAAATACTTTTTTATGTTAGTTAATGATCTCTTCCAGGCACTTATGATAAGAATACACTTATTCCAGGTTCATAAATATTACCATTCAACATTGTCTGAAGCGACTTAAAGCGTGATTTCAAGAAATAGCTGGAAAAGAGTAATTTTTTCACTAAACTAATTATTTGGCAGTCTATAGACTTAAAAGTGAGCTATTGATGCTATTTTTTAATCAAAAAACTCATTTTTTTTAAAAAAACTTTAAGTGCCTGGAAGAAATGTATTTTTTTCTTGCAGGTATTTAAGGCATTATGATTATAATTGAACATTTATTCCAGGCCCTTATCGTATTCAATATTAATATAATATTATTAATTGCAGTCTCTAGTGAATCTTCACTCCTGTTAATTTAATCTTATTGTCTAATGGCAACTTTAGCAACAACAACAAAATATATTTAGACAATCTCAATGAACATGAATTCGTGTAAACTGAAAAATCAAATGTCACTTGTCAACCAAGGCTAATTTTGTCATCGATCGTGCCCTCTATAAGTTTCAACTTATTAGAACTATCATTTAAAAAATCAAATTAAAAATTAAATCAAGCCAGATAGTAAACAGTTTTTTTTTTAAATTTTAGTCGTGATTTACACTCTAGTAATCAATTCTTCAAAAGAATTAATTTTATGCAAAATACGTATATTGGTCTATAGGAAACTTTTGAATGAGGATTAATTATTATTTTAACTGTATGCAAAAATTTAACTTTTGTAACTGTGCTATATATATATATATTTATTTGAATCTCATCTTATAGAGAATAAAACGTCGATCAAAATTTATAAATCGGTTGGTTTATATATTATTAAGTAGTTTTTAAATTATCAATCCAATTTTTCTAGCAACTAATAATTCCAGGCAAAAAAACAATTGTTTCGTTTACCTAAATGTCAAAATACAAATAACTGCCTACTTTTATTAGATATCAGAACTCGATTTTTCCCAATTTATCTCAACATTGATTTAACAAGTTATAATAGTCCAAATAATGCACGACATTCTGTAGTAATTTCCCAAATATCATTAATGTGGGCGTAATTAAATTACACATTAGCGCGGGTAAATTACAAATCTATATATAATTATGTATGTGCTGTGTATGTTCGTAGACCTACATTATATAATTTAGTTAGGAACCGTTTATTTACTCGGAAACTGAATTATGCATCGTCTGTTTAAACTTGGGCTAATATATTATGTAACAGCTGTTAATTTGAATTTCTACTAATTTAGTTTAAATATTTAATTAATGTTTTATTATTGAAAACATTTGGCTCTGAAAACGGCTTGTGTGGTGTACTGCAGTTTAAAAATAAAATCCTAGTTTTATAACCAGGCGCAGTTAAACGTAGACAAACGAACATAAATGGCCCAATATATTTCTTCAGCTAGAAACTCTTATGTAGTAAGCAATTCTAAATTGCTCCGATTTTTCTTTGGAATTGCCCAAAAGCTACTATTCCCAAGCAAAACTAATTTAATATAAATCATAAACAGAAATCACTGAGATTTATTTTAAATAAAAATGTTACTTAACCGAACCGTTTTAAAAAATGCCATCAATTAACGTAAAAAGCCCCTAAAGCATCCGCCAAAGTTGAAAAAAAAAGACTTTTTTGAAAAATTTTCTGAAAAAGCGGCTTTGCACACAGTTTCCCAGGGGTTTCCCTTATAGATGCCCGTGGCCCACTTCAATTACGATAAATGAAAAGTTTTTCGGTTTTTCTTTTGTAACCTCAAGATTGAAAAGTTCCCTCATAGACTTTTAAAGAAGCGTAATAATTTATATAGGAGGGAGGGCTCTTTAATATAAATTTTACAAACCGCATGCAACACATGGGAAATTGGAAAATCAGTGTGGCGAGATTTATGCGTTCGTAGCAAGCAATTTCTGCAGAGAGCTCTATAAGGGGGGGAATTATTTTCGGTTATCTTAATAAAATCGTAAATTATTATTTTAAATGTATGTATTAGGAACATTAAAAATCTATATACAGGGTGCTTTTTATATATTGCGACAAAATTCAGGAACGTGTTCTTTGGACAAAAGTTCTTATAAACATATACGTTACGTATCCAAATCGTTGGATAGGTCAGGGAAGTATTCACCCTTGGCCCCCACGGTCTCTCGACTTGACTCCGTTGGATTTTTTTTTTGTGGGGCCACCTTAAATCACTGGTTTATAGAAATCCAATTGATAATGTGGAGGAATTGCGTAATCGCATTATAACGTCTTGTGACATAATTCGGCACACACCAGGAATTTTTGAACGTGTCCGCCAATCAATGTGACGTCGATTAGATGCTTGTATTGATGTTGGAGGAGCACACTTTGAACAACTTTTGTAAAAATAATAATATTACTTAAATAAATAATAAAAAATTAAATATTTTTTTATCACTTAGAAACTTGTATTTTAAATTCTCAGTTACAATTTTATTAAATTGGGGTGGCTTTTGTACTAAATTAATTAATACAAATTTTATTATTTATTATTAAAATTGCAATAAACTAAAAAAAATGAATAATTACTAGAATAAAAAAAATCTAATCAAATCTGAGCAACATGTCTATGGTTTTTAATTTTTTGTGCGAAAACCGTGCATCTAACGGACAAAGTCCAAGGAATCAAAAATGTTGCAAATAAAACGGTGAATTTAAAAATATTTTTTTAAAAGAAAAACCAGTGGCGTACCATTTTTCTTTATAAAAGTATTCAGCGGAAAACCCGCACACACGCTACTGTAGAACATAAAAATATTAAAAGTATGTTGGTAAATAGTGTAAACCATGGAATCCTCAATTATTAATAATTTTTTTATTCCAAACAGTTTAATATTGATAAGTGATTCAGACGCTTGACTCTCTGGTTTTCAAATTCCCGATTATGGATTTGTTTACTTTAAGTAATTGAGTATTGACTTCTATAGTCTAGACAGCTAAACATTGATTAATTATTCAGATACTTAATTATAAGTTCGTGATTCATGATTTTTTTCATTCCGGGCAGTTAAGAATTAATTAATGATTCAGAGTCTTGACTCTCCAGCTTTTTAGTTAATGATTCATAAATTTTGTTTTATGCCAAGAAATGATTTATTCATTTATTCATTCATTTATATTTTTTTCATTCCAGTATGTTATGTATTGATTTAAAATTTTTATCTTTTATGCAGTTGAGTATTGATTCGTAATATCTATAGTTTAAGCAGTTAAGTATTAATTGATGATTCAGGTACCCATCTGTGTGATCTTATAAGTTAATGATTCAAGATTTCTTTTTAATTCCAGGCAATTGAGGAATAATTCATAATTTCTATACTTTAGACAGTTGAATATTGATTCATAGTATTTTCACTCTAATCAGTTCAATATTGACTTAGTATTTAGACACTTAATTGTTATTCCTTTGGATTCTGTATTTTGTATTTCAGGCAGTTGAGTATTGATTCATAAAATCTATAGTTTGAGTATTGATTAAAGATTCAGAGCTTTGACTCTCCGGCCTTATAAGAAGTAATAATTTGTTATTCCAAGCAATTTTTCTTTCTAAAAATTGCTCATTTGCCTAAAATAAAAAGGACAGTCTACATACAATACCACTGTTTGTTAAGCATTTTTCTAAAAAACTGATATTTTTTGAAATACCTTAAATTTGTTGGGTCGACGTTGCCAATAAAGTTGTCGATCAATAGAAAGTTTAGCAATTTGAAAATATTAATGCCAATCAATTATAAAAGAACAATACTGTTCGGCTTTATTATTAATATCGAATATTTATAAGAACAGTTTAAGAGGTAGTAAATCGAATTTTTGGCGCCCAACACTGTGTTAATTTTAAGCAATTTTTTTCTTAAAATTTAAGATTTTGTTGTAACATTGAATCGGTTTTTAAGGCATTTTGTCCTTTTAGGTAGTTTTACTTTACAATACAACCCGAACAATTTTAAAGTTATATTTTTTCTACGCAATTAAGTTCATACAATCAAAACCATATCCATTCATTATGATGGTTTATATCAGGATTTAAGATGGATTTATTATTAAAATTGCAATTTTTGAGTTAAGGATTAATTAGGGTGATTCTATACAGATTTGCCAGTAATTTTTGATATAGTAAATTAAATTTTTGGCACTCAACACTGTGTTAGTAAAATTCTTTTTTTTTTAATTTTTATTTAAATTCTCAAAATTCATCAAGGATACAGAAAACATACATTTTAGTTGTTTGTATTTTGGAAACTATTCGATCAAGGTATATCATGTGTGTCATAGTTGTAGAAATAAGTAGAGTTTTAGATATTAACGTTATTCTTTTTAAATTGAAATTTGGCATTTTCTGGCATATTATTTCCGTATTACAAGCTAAATGATTTTAATATTATAATTTTTGCATTATTTCGTGATTTTAAAATTATAATTTTTGCATTATGATCGTTGATGAAATTTTGATTTAAGGTCGATTTATTAGTTTAAAATGAGAAGAAACTATCATTTTTGCAAATAGGAATTTTGGCGCCCAACACTATGTTATTTCCCGACTTCTTCATTAAATTTTAAGTACTAAAAACAAGTAAGGTTTTAGTTTCACAAGATATTAATTTGTTTTCTATATTGTATGTTTAAGTATGCATAGGGATCTAACATATATTTAATATTATGGATGCTTTTGACGGTGGAGTGCTACAATACAGTTCAATTTTGTGATTTTAGTAAAACTTTTGACTGTGTAAACCATGGACTTCTATAACTTCAGCAATGAGAGGGTTCAACTTGAGTTGTACGTGAACTTCAGCTGGTAATAAGGTTTTTCTCAAATATCTTAGTAAGGATAAGTTTAATCATAAAAAACTATTTTCCAGATCATAACCTAGAAAAATAATTCTAACCATTTTCATGAGAAATTAATTTTTTCAATATAAACAAATTTTTCATTTACAAGTTTTTCTTAAATATCTTAGGATTAGGATTAGTTTTATCAAATAAACTATAGCGAGCAAAGTTGTAGAACTGGTGCTTCAACTGCCTTAAACAGAAACGTTTCTTTTTCTTTTCCAGGCATTTTAATGGATAATCGTAATGTTAAGAAAATTAAATAATTATTTTATTTATTCCAGGCACGTAAGGTATAAACTAACTTGACTACTTGATGAAGATTTCCTAAGGGTTTAAATTAGCAACTTTAAAATTTGTCATTTTAATTTTAATTGTGAAAAACTACCTGAAAATGTCTTATACCTGAAAACTGTAGGTCTTATTCAATTCAAAAGGACGAAAATACTAAAGAAGCATTGAAATTATAAAGAAAGAGTCCATAGACCATTTGACCCCTTAGAAAGTCTCTTTGTGTCATAACCAGGTGCATAATAAAGACTTCTTAGTATAATTTTAATATAGAACTGAGGGAGGACAATTAGTTTCAAATAAAAAAAAAGTGTCGTAGCATAAACAAATTATCTACCTGAACCGACCACGAGATGTAATCTCAGCAGTATCATCGATTGCTGATAGTTAGCAAATAAGGTGGAATGTAATTTACGTTGTTATGTATATTTTTAATAATTTATATTCTGGTTATGTGTATAGCATATATTATTAAATAAATATATAATATTATATTAGAACTTTGTACAAAAAACATCTTATGCGTGGCAATAGATATAATTTTTTTGTAATAAAATTCAAATACTTCTTACCCACGCATACGTTAATTCCAGTATAATATTTTATACGAATGATATTAAAATTATTAATCCTGCCTGAAGATAAATCTCTACAATAGCAACTTTACGAAAACATTAGCGAAATTAATCCCTAACAAACATCTCAAGAATACATCCCCCTCCCCCTTTAAATATTATTAATTTAAATAAATGACAATTCCCGATGTACTAACTAACTGTTTACATAAAATGATAAATTCCGTATTTATTTAAAGTAAAATTCAGCTGATAAACGAGCGGGGCATGTTTAAATTAATTAATGTTTTTGATTAATGGCTCAGCTGCTCGAGACAGGTGCAACTTGTTACGGCAGTTTCTATCTGAAGCTGGGGCGAACGAAATACAGCGGCGGCTTATTTATCTCCGAGTTCTGTCTTCGGTTAAAACCGGATTTTCATTCAAATCGCGCCAAATCTCCGTTTTTGGGTTGGTGGGGAAACTTTAAAACTTTAATCCCTTATTGCCTCGCTTTAGGACCGTTTAGACTGTAGGGACCGTTTAGGTTTTAATGTAAAATTTTACTCAATTAAATGATCTTCCCAAACCAAACATTGGAGGCTTCAAAATCGAATCGAAAAGGGTCCTATCTGGTCCTCGCTCTGTTTGCTCAGTCTTTTATTTTTTTTTTTTTAAGAAAATGTGCTGCGAGAATAAATAAAGTTATGGAAAACGATTTCTCCGGACCCGGAAAACTAATGTTACGGATCGGGTCAAAAAACTGGGATAACAAGTTTTCAGGGATTCACGTAGTTTATCCTACGTGATTGGGTGGGAATACAAATGTCAAAAGGTCGTTTTGTTTTAGTGAAATATGCCAACTGTTTTACATACAAAAGTGAGTGATGAACCGAACAAAAGGATTTGTCAAAGCATAATGGGCGCGATTTTTTATTTTTATTCTGGTTAATTTTTAATGCAAAATATTAAACCGAAATAGAAAAATGACCGGTCGAACGTGCCCTGACGTTGATAAATTGACTTGATACTATTGAAAAAGTGGATTTTTTGTTATTTATGAGTAGGTAGAAAAAGGGGCAAAAATTGAAAAAGTCAAGGCAGTGAGGCTGAAATATTTCTTTGACTTTCATAAATTTTCGAGTCTATAATCAGTCAGAAAGTAATTAATTTGTTACACTTACACGGTCAAATGGTACATTTGACCCATATTTATATGTAAAATAGTGGTGCATGTTTACATTGATATAATTTTATTTGGGGTAATCAATTTTGCATTATTAAGTTAATTTTATTATTTAATTAAGTTAAGTTTTAAAACTATTAAAGCATATATTTCAAAATATTATATTTTGTTTTTTTTTTATTTTTTTTAAGGTACAAGAACAAATTTTTATTCGTAAGTTTGCATGGAAAAAATTTAAAAATATATTTTTGATTTTATTAATATTAATTTTTTAATAATAGCTTTTTTTTTTTTTTTAATAGCTTCAATTGTATCAATTATTACAACATATTTCACAATGCAATGCTTCGCATTTTCGGGTTTTCACGGCGGCCATGTTTCCCGTTTGCAACTGGATTACTGGTTTACATGGCGGCTGTCGGCGTTATTTCTTGGTTATATCCGTCTACGAAGGACCAATGTATTTTTTCGGGATTCTTGTGGTGCCCCTGGCTGGGCTAAGATATTCCCAATATCGGTTTAATAAAAAAAGGCTACTAAATTTTACAGTTTGACTTTAATGGTAATGGTTTAAGTTACATATTTGATTGTTTGTTATATTCTTAAACTGAACGAACTAAAAAATACTGCTTCACAGCACAGAACACAAATATAGAGAAATGTGTGTTGCCTAATGAACAGACAGAAATTCTGTTGACAGCTTTATTGACGTTGTTGACAAAGACGGGGGCATCCATCTGTGGTGGCGTGTGGCGGGAAATTTAAGCTTGATCTATTGCCTGGTATTTACATTTCAAGTAATTTGCAGTTGCATTACAAAGTTGATGCGTTAACTGACGAGTGATGAGATATATTTAAATAGAATTTTATTTTATTTAAAAAAAAAACAATATACTTTCATTTTAGAAATACCCACATTTAATTAAAATCATTAATTTTAAATGTTGAGAAAAAATAAAAATATCACTCAGACAGCACTTTAATCAAGAATTAACACATCAACTAAAATATTATTTATTTTAAATTTGGTTCTCAAGACATTGCTTATTTAAGATATTTGGCTATAGATACCAAGAATTATAAATTGGCCCGATAGATATGGGACTAAATTTTAAATTAAAAAAAACAAAGCTAAATTGTCTTTTAAATGTTTTATTTTAAGATGAATTAAAAATAAATTTAACAAAGGATTTTAAAATGCATAAAAAAGTTACAATATATTCTAAATGAAATACTACAAACTGTAAGTATGGTATTAATAACACCTTTTATGTAAAAAATAGAATTGTTGCAGGTATAAAGCATATTTTAACTGAAAATCCTAATTTCTGGAGTTTCAGAAAAAAATTACCTGCTTATTACCATAAGTATAAAACATGATAAGAAATATGTAACAAACATACCTAAATAAAAAATTAAACATATATATTTTTTAACCATCTATACAATTGCAATAAAATAATATATATCCACAAATTATGGAAAACAAAATATAAGCTCTTATAAAGACAGAAACTGAACCTATCTCTTCAAATAAATCTGGCTTTTCATTGTAAATAAGTTAATTAATAATGACTAGATATAACACAAATACATATGTACGAGTTAATATGCATGTTTTTTTCTATTTTATTTTTTTAGTATAAGCAAATAAAAACAAAATATGACTTTTGATTAGTCACAATCGGGTAAAGATGTCACAAGTCAGTGGGGTTGTCTCCAGTAAATATGCAACATGAAACATAAGAAAACAGATTAAGACAGTGTATTGTGTATACAATCTTATATATTCTATTGGGTTAAAATTAAATCTCCTAAAAGTATTTCATCCTAATGATCCAAAATACATAAGTTTTCATTATTAGTAAGTATTGATTATCACATTAGTTATGATTACAAATTAAGGTTCTAAATAATACCATAGGATTTGATATTAGTCCATAATTTTACTTTAAGCTAATAATATGAATTTAATTATGGGTCAGTAAAAATAAAATAGGACTGTAAAAAGCATAGCATTTACTATCAAAATGTCTCAAGTAATTTAGGTATTTTAAAAGATAAGATATTACATACTAAAATCTTGGCTAAAAAGAATACAGTACATTCAAAATTGTTGTGTAAGGCTAATTAATGGAATGAGAAAATTTGATAGAGGTGTGAGTAGTGAGTTACGCTTAATGAGATGGCTAAATATGAGTAAAAGGAGGTTACTACATAGTCTTGTTTTCCTTAACAAAATTGTCTTTAAAAAATGTCCTAATTACCTTTATCAGAAAATTAAGTTTAGATATAACGCTCATGTTTCGGATTTAAGAAATAAGCATTTTATTACACCTCCTCTTCATAAAAGTGTTTTATTTGAGAGGAGCTTTAGTTACTGTATTCATCTGCAATATAATAAAATTCCTCCTGAGTTAAAATATATTTCACCTTCTATATTTAAGCGAAAAAAAAGCAGTTATATTACTGATCTCTGTTAGCCTAGAGTAATCTAGAGTAACCTAGAGAATATCTATTCTTTAACTTATTGTAAATTTCATAAGTCTGTGTGGTTATCAAACGTTGTAATGTTAATCGGTTGTGCATATAGGCAGTTAGAACTTAATATTTTGTAACTATGCAATTATTTAAGATACATTTTGAAATTCTTTGTAATATCTAACCTCAAGCTGATTTGTATAGTTAAGCTAGGAAGCAAGCTTCAACTTCGCCATTTAGAATTTACCAATTGTAAATTTTAATAAAGACATTATTATTATTATTATTATTAAAAAGTTAAAAAACAAAATTATTCTGATTGTGTAGGTGTAGGATCATGAGTATTAAATGAGGATATTCAGGATTTTTGTTTTTTTAAAGGCATTTTAGATTGTCAAATATTTTTCTGTTTTTTAGAATGACCAACACTTAAAGATTGTTGTTGTGCTTTTGAAGTTGGCTTTTGATTTTATACTTTAAATATTTATAAACCAACCAAAACTTTTTCTCTATTTATTTTCTCTATTTCTCTAATTGACTAAATGACCATGGCTATCCATCCATAAATGTGTATAACTTAAGGTGGATTAAGTCGATTAGGGAAATCAGTTTTTGAGAAGTATATGTCAATCTGTTTTTGTTAAATTGAACAAATAGGTATTGTGTTTATACTCCATGTGAATATCATTTCTACTTAAGAACCAGAAAAGTGTTTGGAGCAAACATTTTTAGTCGGACTTACATGACAGACAAGATTTTTGTAAGGATGGATTCAGTGGCAATTAAAAAAATTTATGATTTCTGTGACTGTCGGCAATTCCTCATATATAAACTAGTAAATAAAGAATATTTGTATGAATATCTTAATCTAGATGAAGACAAGGAAAAGGAAATACTTCATATTTTCCCAGTGAAGGTTCAAGAATTAAAACTGAATTGTAAAAAAAAGTTAAATTGAGAACAGTGACATAGATATGTCCAAAATAGGATTAAATCTATAATTATATCCTGGAAAATGATAATACATCATATTTCCTATAAACTTTACAAAATGTTCATAACTGAAAAATTAGCCAAACTTCAAATTTGAAAGCGAATACTCTTGCCAATATAAAATTAAATATTTGTTAAAAAGTTAAGTGGAATATTTTGTACGAGGTTTATTGCAACATTGGTAAAGAAGCTGATGATGTTATACTTACATATACGGCTAATGTACCATCATCGTAACGTACCACACATTATTAATTATGAACTCTTAAGATACATTAACCTGAAACAACATGCCATCAATTTCACTACTGTCTTCAATGAGACATATTCGTCAACTAGAAAGTAATTAAACAAAAAATATAGGTTTGTTTTTTAAACAAACCTAAGAGAAAAAGAAGGAAAAGCTGTATATTTACAACTGAATAAAGTGCAATTTGTATTCGGTTTCGGTCCCGTCTCGTCGAGAAATTGCGAAATGAAGAAAAGAGTCGTAGAGCCAAGTCGGCGCCATATCGCGAATGTTGCCAAAAACCCCCTTTTAGGATCCGAATTTATTATTAAACCCGGAATTAAACACTAAAGGAAAAGATTTTAATAACTGCAGCCATATATAGGACTCAAGAGGAATAGTGAGTGATTTATGCCTTATTAGATTATGCCACCCCAGAAAACACCCAAGTAAGAAATTCATAAAGCAATTTCGACAAACTATAACTAACTGAAGTTACGGTATAAACTAACTGTAACTAGTTGGGGAAACTTTGTGGTGTAAAGTTTGTTAGCGCGATAGTTTAAGAGTCAACTGTCGATTGGCGAATGTTATCCTGTTTTGTCAAATACAATCTATGATGCGGACTAGTTCGGAGACATCCCTGGACAACTTGCGGAATAGTTAAACTTGTCAAAGGAATTGATAGATTGCGAGTTAATTGGGTGAAGTTTGTTAAGGTGGGACAATCAACAAGTTTCTTCTTGATATATATTATGAATAACCGGATATGCAGCTAGGCATGAATAGATAGAAAACAGACAGTTGAATTTTTCAGAGATAAAAAAAAAATTGTTTTCTTTTAGGCAATTAATAAAATTTTGATTCTTCTTGGATTTCTTCATTTAGGAACGAAATTGCGATAAGAATTCGTTTGTTTAAAAAAATGGTTGAAATTTTTTAATCTTTTATTGTACTAAAGTTTCTCAAAGAAAATTAAATTGACTTAACTTTGACCACTAGAAAAAATCTCATAAGAATAATACTATTTTCAATACTAGGGTTAAAAAGTTAGGAACACCTTTAATCCATTTTGATGGTTTTACTGTAAAATAGCTAAAAAGCTGATTTTTTTAAATACTGTAGCACTGCTATAATAGTATAAAATACATCGGATAAAACACTGATGGTTTATTCTTCCATGATAAAATTAAAATTTACCATATCTGTGTAAAAAAATACACCACTGCATTTATTGATAAATATACCAATAGTTTTAACTTACAAACTGTATTACTGAAAATTGATAATGAAAAGTTGTTTAGAACCAAAAAAAACGAATTTTTTTCAAACTTAATGACTTATCTTAAAAAAAATAAATTTCCGCTTATTTTTGATAAAAAATGGTATAATTATTGCAATTTTCATAGCACTGCACCTTGCTTCCCATATTAATATCATATTAATATGCTCATCTACTAAAACTTGCTTTCATATTTATTAATAAATTATGAAAATATGTATAGTTATAGGTAAATGAATTTTAAATGAGTGTCGTAAGCTTAACCCAGTTAATTAGGGCTAACTCCCTTTATAGGCCTAAAAAACCTTAGAGTGATTTTAATACCGAATATGGAATGTCAAAAGCAATAGCACCGCTTCAAATTATTGTTAATTAGAGCTTGCTTACTAATTTCATAAAAGTTGAATATAAAACACAATTGGACATATTCTGGGCTATATGATTACTCAGTGTTAGAATTTTACGACTGTCGTTGCTCTATCAAATACGTGGTCTCAAATAAACAAATAAAAAATGATTCATTTAATTGATAAAACTTGATAAAGCAAAATCTGCTGGCGAATGCACTAATTCGATTCCTATTTCGAGGGCCGTTTAAACACTCCCTCGTCCCAGCAATATTAAATGCAAATGCCGTTTTGCATATTAGCTACCGTGTCCGCTTGTTTTAATACGTTCAGGACACCCCGAATAAATTTGACCGGACAGGACTATAATATGTCACCGGGGCGAAATAACCGAGTGTGATTGTTGATTTTGTCAAGGTGTCCCCCCGGTCTATATTGCTTTGCCTTCTACCCTCTCCCGATAGTTTTGAAATAATCACTATGGAGGAATCGGCGGCACGTACGGGTTTTTGTTGCTTTAGCAATTATTGCGGTTCATAGTTCGACAAATCACATTAATTGTTTGCTTTGAGGCAGCACAATTAACCTATTTTTTAACTATTAATTATTAAACACAGCGATGTGGTAAGAGAGTTCTTAAACAGTTTAATGCAGTATATTGGTTTAGCTTTCACAGGGATATGACCAGGGAAATTTCAAACATTTTTAAAGCTTATGCATGGTCGAAATAAAGTCCGAGATTTTTCACAAAAAGATTAAATATTTCCGTATGAAAACGCCGAAAATTAAATAAACCGTCATCCGAGAAAAGCGGCCAAATAAATCAGCGAAATAAAAGTGCCTGCCCAGCGTGAAAATAAGTCTTTTCCATATTTTCTTTTATATTAGATTCTTTATTACGAGATGCAGACTATTTTTACAATGGCGTCGTCGTTTCTTCTTAGTCGTCCCGTCCTTCCACCCCCCGTCCCCTTTGAAGTATAATATGTGTAATTTATTGACGGCATTAAATTTTGTTTCTTGAGATTTATGTGGACGTCATTAAAGCGCGATGCGTCCGGTCAAAGGGTTTATGGACGCTCTTTTAGTTAAAGTGTGCCATTGTTGTGCCTTGGGAATAAATCAGGTCGGGTATGGTAAGACGGTTTTTATATTTTTTCCTTATATGGAGTTAAGTACAAGTCAATTTACTGTCGTTTGAATGCAACAAAGTTGAGAGGGGAATGTGAAGAAACTTATAGGAATTTTAAGTATTTTGAGTAATAAAAGTTTATTATTTATTGTAAAAATATTGGAGTAAAACGTCCTCAATTTATTATAATTTCTCAATCATCATATATTATTCATGTAATATTATGGATATTTTTCTAAAAAATCACTGTTTTTCGTCCATATTATCCAATTTAATAACCCTTTTTTTATACTAGATTCTTATACATATATTAACGACGAAACCGGTTGATATTCATACGTATTTTTTTAAAAAACAATGATTTTTTTAAACATTTTCTTAGTGGTAAGTTATGTGGGGTGGGTGGGGGGGTAAGGAAGTAATAAAATATAGTAATATAGTAAATAAAGTAATAAAAAACGTTTTTTTTTGCAGAAAATAATTACCTGAGAGAAAAATGTTTTATAAGAAAATTATAGGTGACAAAAAAATCTATAGTTTTTGTATCTATACTTTTCTTAAATAACCTTAAGGTTTTCGAGTAAAACGTAAACTATTTTATTTCTCGAAAACAAGGCGTATCGCTATGAATTGCAGTAGTTATGCCATTTCTTATCGCAATTAACTGGAAATTTAGTTTTTTAAAATAAGTCATTTTCTGGAGAAATTATTGTGTGTTGGTTGAATTATACAATTTTTTTTAATATTCAATTATTTGTTTACATAAATTTTTGGGACCTATTCTGAATTAGGCATTTTCAAAAACATTCCCATATGAACATACGTTTCAAAATTCAGATCTGTAAATTTCTTGGATTTAGAAGTTTTTTCCAAGAATAGCCACCTTAAAAAGACCATTGAATTAATGTTTTTTAAATTATGGTAAGAACTATTTAAGAATTCATTTTCCAAATTACCGTTTAAATTAAATACCAAAATTATTACATATTTTTACACAAAATTCAGTCAGACCAAATGTTTAAAACTTTACCCTTTACATTACTGTATAAAATATATAGAAAATCCTTTCTCTAGAATTTCATAAATCACTATATGAATTAAATCATAAATTTTAAAATTCTTTTGGAGATGTTTAAAAACTCTCCGCCCACATCATTGTGCAAGATAAATAACAAAATCTCTTCCCTAGAATTTCATATTTGTACCACAAACAAAGGAATTTTAAGTGTTCTGAGTAATAAAAGTTCATTATTTATTGTAAAAATATTGGAGTAAAACGTTCTCAAGTTTTTATATTTTCTCATGCATCATATAATATTATTCATGTATTGATATTTTTCTAAAAAATCTCTGTTTTTCGTCTATAGAATCCAATTTAATAATTATACTAGATACTTTATATAAGATTATATCAAATTTAAATTGTGTTATTAAATTAAATATTATATTTATATTTACTGCAAAAATATAGTTTTTTATTAACACATTAGGCATCCTGATAGACTAGTAAGTCTAAGTACTGTGCAACGTGTTAATAAAATTTTCAATGAAACAGGATCTGTTTCGAAAAATCTACTTCAAAATAGACATAATGGACGGCGTGGGCTCAGAAGAAATGAAAATTACATTTTGGAATACTTTAACGGCAATCCTCGAAGTAGTGTCAGAACGGCTAGTTTCGTCCTTAACATCCCCAGAGAAAGTATAAGAAGTTGTTTGCAAAGAAATAACATAAAAGCATTTAAGCCAAAATTTTTGCACACCTTAGAGGATGGTGACCAGGCAAGAAGATTAGAGTTTTGCTATTGGCTTCAGGGAGAATATTTAAACAACAGAAACTTTCTAGATAAAATCCTTTTTAGCGATGAAGCCACTTTTACCACAAATGACGTAGTCTCCAGTCAAAATTGCCGCCACTGGTCCGTGCAGAATCCAGAATTCATAATAAATGCAAGGAGACAGTATTCGCAAAAAATTAACGTTTGGTGTGGAATACTAAGCGACAAAATTATTGGCCCTTTGTTCTTTAATGGTAATTTGAATACAATTGAATTTTTGAATTTTCTTGAGAATGAATTTTCGAACGTATTAGAAGATTTACCCTTATGATATCACCTTAATTTGAAGTTTCAATTAGATGGTTGTCCTGTCCATAATGCTCGTTTAGTAAGCCACTGGTTTAATCAACATTTTGAAAACTGTTGGATAGGACGAAACAGTCCTTTCGTTGAGTGGCCACCGAGATCCTCTGACTTAACGACACTCGATTTTTTCTCTAGGGCTTACTTAAAAAAAAAGTCTACAAATCCAGACCTCAAAATTTAGAAGATCTACAAGTCAGAATAATCCAGGTTTATTCAGAAATTACTCCAGAGCAAGTCCGTAAAGTTATTTTAAATGTAGGCAAAAGGAATGTAAAATGCATAGAAAACAATGGTGGATTAGTAGAAATTTCAAAAATTTAGTAGCGGTTAATTTTTAATTTTTTTGTTTGTTGTTTTTATTTTATTTGTATTTATGTTTGTTAGTTTATTGTTTGTTTTTATTTGTATTTAGTTTGGAATTGTTATTTGCTTGTATCATCTTTGTTCAATTTATTTTTTCCATGGCTATCTACACATTTTTAAATGTAAATAAATGCATAATTTCCCTTTTTATTTTTTGTTATAAAATTGTTATTACTTAATATTTTTTGGTGAAATTTGGTATAAGGCCATTTTGGGGGATTCCAAACCCAGGTATGGGTAGGGTAGGGTTATTAAAAAAAGTTTTTTTGGCAGAAAATAATTACTTGGGAGAAAAATTTTATTTAAATTATAGGTGATAAAAAAATCTGTAGTTTTTGCATCTACACTTTCCTTAATCGAGTAAAACGTAAAAAACCTCTATTTTATTTCTTGAAAACAAGGGGTATTGCAAAAAAATTGCAGTAGTTGTGCCAGTTTTAATCGCAAATAAGTGGAAATTTAGTTGATTTAATTAATAGTTAAGAGTCAATAAGTTAATATATTTATGAAAAAATTATTGTGTGTTGCTTGGGTTATACGTATAATTTTTTTTTAATACTTGGGGCTATTTTCTTTATTTACAAACATTTTTGGACCTATTCTAAATTAGGCGCTTACAAAGATATTTTTATAGGGACTTACCTTTCAATTTTGGTCCAAAAATAGCCACTTGACCAAAAAAGTCATTAAATCTATTTTAAAAGATTGCGCTAAAAACTATTTAAGAATTCGTTCTCCACATCGCCGTTTAAATGAAATAATAAATTTATTACATGAAATTCATATTCAATCGGACATCCTGTTTAAAAATTCTCGATCCATATCACTATGTAAGATAAATAAGAAAATGTTATCTCTATAATTTCATATTTGTACTACAAACCTTATTTGTAATTTTTTTTTATTTACTATTGCTTAAGAACAATAAAAATTAAAGGGGGATATTATTCAAAGTTCATTATTTACTGTTGCGTTAAGATGTTCTTAATTATTTTTACAGTTTTCAGTTGCTTTAAAGAGATTCTCATAAGAATTTGGGTTTCCACTTCCAGTTTTAGAAGTTTTCCCTTACAAATATCCACTTTAAGATAAAAATTTAATTTCTTAAGAAATCATTTTCCAGAGCACTCTTTACATTAAATAATAAAATTCTTACATTAAATTCATATTTTTCCATAAACTTAATAATTGAGGCGTTAAGAATCATAATGGCCTAACCCCAAAATTAAATAAATGTGTAATTTAAAAACTAAAATCAGTAGCTTTTTCCATGATGGTTTTTAAAAAAGTTTGTAAACTTCTAATAATATTTTTGATTTAATGCGTTTTAAATTTAGTTAGTTATTAAAAATGTATAGTTATTTTATTATTTTTTTATTAAAAAAATGATTTTGATATGGGTTAGGCCACTATGTTATTTTTATAAACGGAACTAGAATTTTGGCCTAAGTTCTGAAATCTCTAAAAGTTAAATGAAAAAGCAGATTATAATGTAAAAAGGTATATTTTTAATACAGATATTACATGAAAAAATTAGGAAAGTCTATACAGACTACACAGCCACATCATTTCTGTTTTCTCCCAGTTCGTCTCCCAGTTCGTCAATCGCTGAGGCAGATGTCTTTAAGTTATGGTAAAAGCCATGAAAAATTGGTGGAACATATGGAAGAAGTTCCATAAGGTCATCTTTTTTCTTTTTTTCTATTGGACGCCCTAATGGATACAGCAGATCCAAATTTTTAACTGGATCATAAGGATTGCGTTTGGCTACTGAAACTGTATTAAATGGGACCATCCTTGAGTTCGAGTATTTAAAATGAAATTGGTGTCTTGTGTCATTCGAAAATTTAATCCATTGCATTTTTAGCCATTCTACCTTAGAGCCATTTGTACTGTTTTTTCTATTAGTAATAGCGCACTCCAGTTTCTTCGTGGAAAAAAATGTTTTTTTTCCATTTCAATTACCCGAAATGGCTTTCTCTTTCGTGCAGCTTTAATAACAGTCATCCAGTGCTCCGGTATAAACACATCTTTATGAATTTTTTTTTCTTTTTCTACAACGTCAAAATCTTGATCACACGGAAGGTATGAGTGAGTGACCTGATACTAAAAACTTGTGATTTAATTCAGTGATAGAGAATTGCGCTGAATTTGTTATATAGTCGCAAATGAGTGCCATCTTAATATTGCAATTATGTATATCTAATATGCAATTATATATCAATTTATGCAGTTGTATAAACACATTTTTAAGTAATAAATATTTACAAATTAACGCTATTTTTAAGTTAATGTATGAATTTCCTACTAAACACTAAAAGTAAAAGTTTTATGAACCGGCATTAAAAACCATTTAAATAAAGTAAAATTTTAATAACCTTAATTTTTGCCGTGCTACTATCAGTAAAAGTGGAAATTTCTAACAAAATAATAATACAGGTAACGGAATAAATTAAAAATACTTACCCACACTCTCCATACTAACACAACCCAATTTTTTTCAAAAAAACAATAACTTTTACTGAGAAAAAGAACGGCCACGTTTTAACCTAAACGTAAGTAAACAAATGATAGTCCTAACATTTAAATAAAAAAAAAGTGTAATATTTAAAAATGAAAAAATAATTTAAATATTAAAGTGAAACATGTGGCGACATCTATACGTACAAAGTTTAAAATGGGTTAGGCCACTTTTCTGTCGATTCTTTGGATATTTGGGAATTTTTTTATGAGTTTATCTAAATATCAACTTTTTGTGGGTTAGGCCACTATAATTATTAATGCCTCAATTATGCTGTACATGTTTAAAAAACTCATAGCCCACATCACTGTGTAAGATAAATAAGAAAATTCTTTCCCTAAATTTTCTTATTTGTACTATAGTCGGATTACTGAACAGATGGAGTAAATGATGTGCGCGAAATATAGACCCGCCCATCGATGCAACCTTGGCAGATTTAGACGAGGAGAATTATGCCTACTTATTTTAAATTATTTTACCGTACAGCTTTGCTTTCTAAGCAGCTTTTTTTAAAATACAACCAATTTTGAGGTTGTGCCAGGTAATGATATAATAATCCCTTTTAAGTATTTTGTTACGCAAAGTTATGTTAATATATTGGGGTTTACCGAAAAGGAATAGGTAATCGTGCCAGGTCAAACATTTAGGGTGTAATTGGCCAGGTTCACCAGAACCGAGCGTTACCTGAGCGCTGAAAGCTTTGCCTATAATAGTAAAGACCAATAAAAATTGTCATACCTGAGCAACAATCGAGCGCTCAAGGAGCGCTTTTTTCTGATGAACCCGGAAATTATAAAATATAATTTTATGATCATAATCTGGTTTTGAGAATTACTTAAGTAGCTTTTATCTTTTTTTAAATATGTGTTTTGAAATGAAAGAAGGAATAACAAATTAGAGGCTGTGCTAGTAGGCCTGTGTTCCTTATTTAAAAAAGGAACGAATACTAGATTTATTTTAATACATTTTTTACACATAATGTTTATAATTATGTAAAAAATTAAAATTATTTTTTACCTAGGTGACATTATTTAAAAAAACAACATTTTTGTTTTCCTTTTTGATGGATGGAAAATCCAATATATCAGACAAGTTTTATTTTTAAAAAAGTTTATTGTAAATGTATTTATACTATATTAAACTAATTTATAAAAAATATTCATGGAAAATAATACTAATACATGAACACAAACGATCAAAAGCCGGTCGACTAATAAAATTAAATAAAACCCCAAGTCATGAACCCTATCGAGGCTCTAGACCACTCCGGCGCAGAACGATCACGTGACCACTCCATCTGTTCGGTAACCGAAATATATACACATATACTTGCAAAAATACTAAAAATACTACAAATATACACTACAAATATATACTACAAATATATACTACAAATATACACTACAAATTATTTTTTATTATTTACTACTGCTTGAATGCAACAAAACGTAGCAGGGATAGTCGAAAAACAAATAATTTTTTTTAAATTTCTTGGTAGTAAAAAGTCATAAAGGTTCAGTCATTACTGAAAGAAGGTTACATTGAAACGTTCTCAATTTTTTTGTAATTTCCAGGTTTATTTTTCTGTTTATTAACATTTGTCGAAGCACTCATTATTTAAGTCTTCAAAGTTGTTCTCAAAAGAACCTAGGCTCCAATTTCCAGATCTCTAACTTTCTTGATTTTAGAAGTTTTTCCAAGAAATATCCATTTTCGTTGAATATTTTAGAAGAAAACTTATATAAAACTTGTTGAAAAAATCATTTTCTAGATCCCTGCCTAAATTAAATCTTAAAATCAATAAAATTCAAAATGGTCTTATTTATTTTTTCATTTGGACATTGTATTTACAAATTCGATTCCCACATCACTGCGTAAGATAAATAAGAAAATCCTTTCTCGAATAATTTATTTTTGTACTACAAACCTTATTTGTACACTCCTAAATTTATTAATACATAAGGTAATTCCACTAAATTTATGCAAACTAAAATAACCTTTAAATCTTCAAACTTCAATTTTTTTTTTAATTTACTGTTGCTTGAATGCAACAAAGCTTAGAGGGGATATTATTAAAAGCCCTTTATGTAAAGATGTTTCAATAAAATGTTCCCATTTTTTTTTCTCAATTTCCAGGTTTGTTTTTCTGTTAATAAACATTCTTGTCAAACAGTCCTCAATTAAGTTTCTTCGAAAATATTCTCATAAAAATCTGGGTTCCAATTGTCAGATTCAAATTCCAATTTTTCTAACTTTCTTGGCTTTAGTTAAGTTTTCTCCTAAAATATCCCCTTTCAGAAAAATCATAAAATTTATTTCGTTCAAAGTTCATTTTCCAGATGGCTGTTTAAATTAAATAATAAAATTCATATTTTTACCACCACATGTTTACTGCCCACATCACTTTGTAAAATAAATAAGAAAATCCTTTCACAAAAAATTCATATTTGTACTGTAACCTTATTTGCACAAACTATTTAAAAATTTCTTTCTACAACACTATATAGCTTCCCTACTATTCGAGGGGCAATTTCTCTACATACACGTAAACTAAAATGAACTTTAAGCCTTCAGGGGGTTTCAACCCGCAAACATTCAAACTAGCCCAAAAAACTGCATCCACCCGAACTCCTCCTCAACATCATTTTTAATTTTTTTTTTTTACTCTTTCATGGCATTTTGCGGTTCGTGACTCTCCGGTGGAAACTTCTCTGCGTACTCTCGAAGGACCCATTGAACTAAATTATTGTCCGGCCGTAGGAAAACTTTTAATATCATAAACTTCGCTCGAGATGCATGCATACGAAATTAACGCACTGTGTAAAACCCTCCACCGAAATGGAGTTTCTATGGTCGCTGGCTTTTTTTTGGTTTATTATTGAGTGAAAAGGAAAAGGAGGACTTACCAAGAGGAGGCAGAATAACAGGAAACTGTCCATAGTTATATTAGATTGTGCCTTCTTTGGTCAAAAGTAGCTTATGTTTCTTTTGTTTGGCCATAAGTTATCTGGAAATTAAAAACAAATTATATTAATATTAAAATATTTGTGAATATTCCAGGAATACTATTATAGAAAGTCAAGGCAAAGGAGTTAAGTCACTTATTAAACACAAAGCCTCAAACTAATGTGCTGTGTTTCAAATCGATAAAGAAAAATTAGGTTTTTCCTAAGCACTACTTTTGGATTTACACCGACTGATTCAAAAGTAAGGAAATTACAATCAAGTTAAAAATCACGTGTCCAGGTATTTATTTTTTAACAAAATATATACAAAATATATAAACCTCTTTATTTTTTAACAAAATTTGATCATTTTAGATTTTTTTATAAGGAAATGTTGAAAATTTTATGTCATTTTCATAATACAATTTACGTATTAAAACTAAATTATTTAATTGACTTATCCCAGGCAGTTGAAGTAATGTCTAATTTTTTCAAACAAAAAAAGTTTAACTGCCTGGAAAAAGCAAGGAATTTTTGTTTCATATAAATCAACCAATAAATAAGCAATTTATTAGCATTTTAGTGCTTTAATTGGCTAAAATAAATTAATACAAAATAAAATGATGGTCTGACACTTATTATAAGGAATGATCTTTGTCGGAAATTTACATATTATTAAAATTATTTTCTCACATTTTTCATTAATCATCGATACTCAGTATTTGTTTAAGAATTCGTGTTCTATATCACTGTATAAATTGAATAGAAAAATCCCCAATAAATTAAATTTTGTTATTGTTAAAATGACTTACACCAGTGCCAAGAAAACGATAAAATCAATTCCTATGCATGTTATTAAAAATAACTCAAAAGCCTGGAAGAATTGATTTTTTTATTAATTTATGGAAAATTACGTCAAAAGCCTGGAAAAAAAATTAATTTTATTTTCTGGAGGAAAGAACGTGAAGAGCAGAAAAACCGAGCAAAATCTGGAAAAATAGAAAAATTATTTGCTGTTCCTGGAATACACGAAAAATATTGCTCCCAAGAACCTGGAATAATGTTTTTTTTTTCTTATTTCTGTCTAAATTAGGTCAAGAGCCTGGAAGGATTATATATACAATTATTTTTTTAAAAGCAAATACTTGAATAAAAAATAATTTATGCAACAACAGAATTTTCGTTATGATTTTAGGAAAAAATCTAAAAAAATTATTTATATTTTTTTTGCCGGAATTTGAGAATATTTTAAGCAAAAATTCCCAATTCAATTATCAAAATAGATTTTTTTAGATCATTTTTTAGGTGCAAGAAAATGTCAATCAATAATAAAAATATCAAATTAAATAAAATACTGATTAAAATCAAATAAATTGACTGCTATTTAGTAAATCAACAAACATACGTACAAAAAATGTCCGGCTTTTGATTTTGTGCAGTATTTTGGTTATCGGGACTGTATTTGGTTTAAGTTTTTACTTTTTACCCAAAAATTTTAAATTTTATTGTTGTTATTATTTCGTCTTTTTTTTAAGGTGGTATGCAACCAATGACGGATAAAGATCTTGAAGAGATTCTAAATGAGAGTGACTTCTACTTGAGCGATGATGATGAGGAAATCACAGCCGAAAACAGTGAATCAATTGAGGCAAATGATAATGAAGACGACGAGACGACGCAGATTCGGTTTGTGATACCATTGAAGAGGAGTCTGATGATGATAATGTTCTCTTATCCAGAATAAGAGAGCAGGTTTTCCAGGAGCAAACAAAAAATAAAACCGCAGAAGTAAAATGGAAAAGAAATGTTTTTGAAAGTCGAGAAGAGGTCTACCTTGATCCGGAATGGCAGTTATAAGATTAATATTGGACACCCCTGAACTATTTTTATGAATAGTTCAGGGGTGTAAAATAAATGGAAGCTTTATTTATGCATTTCTCCAGAGAGGCAATGTTTTTTTTGAGTTTCATAATTAGAGACTAAAGTCCAATTGTCCAAAATACTGGACATGTCATATTTTTTTCTGTAGTAATTTTTTTTTTGCTTTTTTTAAATCCTAATAAACCTATTTTATTAAAAGTTTTACAAAAAAAAAAATAAAACAATTCCTTGGGACTGAAGAGGTTATAAAAAAACTAAAACTCTTATAGGGAAATGTTTCAAATAAAATATAAGAGAGTATATTCACGTAAAAGCGATTTAACTTTATTTATATTAGAACTCGAGAAAATTGAGAAAAACTATATATTTTAGATCTAATTAACGATTTTACTCTAATATTGATTTAATTTAATTTATAAATAGTTGAATTATAGGAACTTTTGAATATAAGCAAAAGGCTTTTCGCAACCATTTAAGTTATGCACGGTTTTCATTTTGCGTATTTTACACTAAAATTGTTTTTATTTATGTCGTCTGAATTATAAGCAATTTTTTAAATAAAAAATAAAAATAAAAGCAAATGCTATTCATCTTCATTTAAGTTATGCACAGCTTTAGTTAATTTTTTTGGGTTTCTGTAAAATACGTTAAACTTCAAAAAAAATTAAATGCCTTAAATTCTCAGTAAGACTAAAATTACAAAAAGTAGACCATTTTTAGAAATATTTAGTAAAATTTTAAATAATATTAAGGGAAATTAAGTGCATTTATCAAACAAATTTATATTTATATATTTCGTATTATAGTCCTTTTACTTTATAATAGGAGTAGTATAAAGGATACTAAAACGTTAAGGACATACATAATTAAGAATCATAATTTTCCCGTTGTATTAAATAAGAAAAGTCCCAAACTTGCAATTATTTCCATAGTATTTCCTCAAATGTTGATTTAACAAAGCTTATTATTAAATCAATACCTAAACATGTACATTTAATAAATAAATTTAACATTTTGCAAGAAGGAAAAAAAAATTTAATCTAATATTTAAAATAATGAATTAATTCATAAAAATAATTTGCTTATAGATAAAGAAACATTAATTTGATACAAACTAAAAATTAATTTACACTTTACGAAAAAAACGTGAAGAGCAGAAAAACCGAGCAAAATCTGGAAAAATAGAAAAATTATTTGCTGTTCCTGGAATACACGAAAAAAATGCTCCCAAGTACCTGGAATAATGTTTTTTTTTTCTCATTTCTGTCTAAATTAGGTCAAGAGCCTGGAAGGATTATATATAAAATTATTTTTTTAGAAGAAAATACTTGAATAAAAAATAATTTATGCAACAAGAGAATTTTCGTTATGATTTTAGGAAAAAATCTAAAAAAATTATTTATATTTTTTTTGCCGGAATTTGAGAATATTTTAAGCAAAAATTCCCAATTAAATTATCAAAATAGATTTTTTTAGATAATTTTTTAGGTGCAAGAAAATGTCAATCAATAATAAAAATATCAAATCAAATAAAATACTGATTAAAATCAAATAAATTGACTGCTATTTAGTAAATCAACAAATATACGTACAAAAAATGTAACGTCGCTCTACAGAGTCTCCGGCTTTTGATTTTGTGCAGTATTTTGGTTATCGGGACTGTATTTGGTTTAAGTTACATTTTACCCAAAAATTTTAAATTTTATTGTTGTTATTATTTCGTCTTTTTTTTTAAGGTGGTATGCAACCAATGACGGATAAAGATCTTGAAGAGATTCTAAATGAGAGTGACTGAAATTCTACTTGAGCGATGATGATGAGGAAATCACCGCCGAAAACAGTGAATTAATTGAAGCAAATGATAATGAAAATGACGCGCCGGCAGACGCAGATTCGGTTTGTGATACCATTGAAGAGGAGTCTGATGATGATAATGTTCTCTTATCCAGAATAAGAGAGCAGGTTTTCCAGGAGCAAACAAAAAATAAAACCGCAGAAGTAAAATGGAAAAGAAATGTTTTTGAAAGTCGAAAAGATGTCTACCTTGATCCGGAATGGCAGTTACAAGATAATCATTAATATTGGACACCCCTGAACTATTTTTATGAATAGTTCAGGGGTGTAAAATAAATGGAAGCTTTATTTATGCATTTCTCCAGAGAGGCAATGTTTTTTTGAGTCTCATAATTAGAGACTAAAGTCCAATTGTTCAAAATACTGGACATATCATATTTTTTTCTGTAGTAATTTTTTTTTGTAAATTTTTTTTTTTGCTTTTTTTAAATCTTAATAAACCTATTTTATTAAAAGTTTTACAAAAAAAAAATAAAACAATTCCTTGGGACTGTGGAGGTTATAAAAAAACTAAAACTCTTATAGGGAAATGTTTCAAATAAAATATAAGAGAGTATATTCACGTAAAAGCGATTTAACTTTATTTATATTAGAAGTTGAGAAAATTGAGAAAAACTATATATTTTAGATCTAATAACGATTTTACTCTAATATTGATTTAATTTAATTTATAAATAGTTGAATTATAGGAACTTTTGAATATAAGCAAAAGGCTTTTCGCAACCATTTAAGTTATGCACGGTTTTCATTTTGCGTATTTTACACTAAAATTGTTTTTATTTATGTCGTCTGAATTATAAGCAATTTTTTAAATAAAAAATAAAAATAAAAGCATATGCTATTCATCTTCATTTAAGTTATGCACAGCTTTAGTTAATTTTTTTGGGTTTCTGTAAAATACGTTAAACTTTAAAAAAAATTAAATGCCTTAAATTCTCAGTAAGACTAAAATTACAAAAAGTAGACCATTTTTAGAAATATTTAGTAAAATTTTAAATAATATTAAGGGAAATTAAGTGCATTTATCAAACAAATTTATATTTATATTTTTCGTATTATAGTCCTTTTAAGCCTATAAAAATAATAGTTCTTCGTATAAATTTAAATTATGCATTCTATTTAATAATTTGAAATGTATTATGTAATATCTAAGGAAAGGAAAGATTTTTTTATTACCCAGTTTAATTAAAAAAAATACTTTATAATAGGAGTAGTATAAAGGGAACTAAAACGTTAAGGACATACATAACTAAGAATCGTAATTTTCCCGTTGTATTAAATAAGAAAAGTTCCAAACTTGCAATTATTTCCATAGTATTTCCTCAAATGTTGATTTAACAAAGCTTATTATTAAATCAATACCTAAACATGTACATTTAATAAAGAAATTTAACATTTTGCAAGAAGGAAAAAAAAATTTAATCTAATTTTAAAATAATGAATTAATTCATAAAAATAATTTGTATAAAGATAAAGAAACATTAATTTGATACAAACTAAAAATTAATTTACACTTATTGTTTGAAATAACTTTTTCTTAAATTTTTAATAAAAATATGCAAAAAATTAAGTTGTTTTGGTTTTGTTCACCGATCTGCCTTATGTAATTGTAGAATACAGTCCATTATTATTGGACTCTAAACGTAGTAAAAAAGTTGTTATAATTTATGGGCTCTAACGGAAATTAAAAATATAATAAGTAATCAGGAATCTCCCGTACACGTCTCTTTTCATTTAACTTTAAATAATTTACTACAAATGACTTGCTTAAGAGACAAAGGGTGATCAATGATGACAATGATTCTACAGAAACCTTCAACTTCAAAATTGATTAGAATAAATAAATACAATAATTGCAGGGAATGATCTGTGACATTTGGATATTTCTGAAACTATTTTATCACACTTCGTCCATACGTAATATGTGTTTAAGAATGTTTCTTCCACATCACTGTATAGATTGAATAGCAAAATCCCCAATAAATTCAAAATGTTTAAAAAATAGCGCCTGAAAGAAAATGCCTCAATTACTTTAACCTCTTGACTCTTACAATCATCCTCAGGTACTTCCTTGTAGTCTGAAACGTAAAACACACAAACTACAAAAAAAGTATCATTAGAACTTGGCAGTATATCCCTCGAACAATCCGCTCCAATCCTAATAACGCGTTTTAATTCATCAAGCAATTTATGATCGAAAATAAAAAATAAACATGTTTACAATAAAATTACGAGTTGGCCATAAACGTTTTACGATTTTTGTCTCAGACGAAACTATAAAACCGAAATAATTTCCTCGCTAATGAATAGAATTCGACGCGCTTATCTCATACACTTAAACGCATCAAAAATAGAAGAAATCCATAGTGAGATAACCTGATTTATAATTTATTAACTCGCAAAATAAAATCCAATTTTCTTTCCGGAAACGAACTCGTCGAACCGGATCTACAACAAACAAGATCCGCGTTACAACTTAAAACGTGTAACTCGTAACTGAAAAAGTTTTCGTTATCTCGTGTAACCTGCGCTGAATCGCTAATATAATTCGACAATCGGATATTCCTATAACGTCACGGGATTCCGGTAAATCGATTTTTAACTTTCTGCAACCTGAGAGTTCTGGCCAAGAAGGACATTTCGTGCTTTAAAGTCTCATTTTGATTTTTTTTCATAGATGGAATTAATAGTTAGGGTACTGAAAGATTGATAAAGAAATTTATGGCCAAGCCCTTAACTTAGAATGAAGTTTTAGCCTTAAAATCATACACAAGAGCTTTAGTGTAGTTTTTTATTTAGTGTGAATAAATTATGAAAATATTTTGAGTGGTTCCTGAGTTATTCCTAAAAATGTCCTGTCAATATTATGATAAAACCTTAGCCAGAAATTCCGACTACCGATCGCACTGGAAAGTTTGTTTCCAGTGCGATTCTTCAACAAAAAGTATGAATTTTTTTTTATACGTATGTATGTTCTAAATGTCCTACTTTCATCTTACTTCGAAAAAAAATTTTAAATAATAGTAAGGGGTTTATCGTCAATATTATTAAATAACAAAAAGTACAGGATTGAATCTTTCTAAATAAATTTTATTTGTTAAATACTTACTTAGTTTTGAGCAAATTTGTATTCTTGAGTTTTTTTTAGGTTTTCTCGGCTATCATAGAAGCTACGACCTTACCGATGGTCTCGTTGGATTCAGAAAGACGAAACTAAGACAAAACCGTTAGAATTTTCCAGATCGGACTAGCAGAAGCCGAGATATCGACCTCCAAAGTTTGGGTTTTTTCGTTTTTCGGGTATACCCCACCGTATCGATTTTTTTCACAAAATATTTTTTTTTTTTGAATTCGAACTAACTATACCAGCGTCTTCTTTAGACCACCTACGTTACGAAAACACCGGGTTATAACGAGATTCGAGCAGAAATAACTGAATGACAGCACTTTGAAAATTCGGAAAAAGTCATTTTTCGACCTCGTTTTTGAGGCCAAAAATGGGCTCCAAAAATGCGATATCTCAGCTATTATCAGAGCTACGACCTTACCGATGGTCTCGTTGGATTCAGAAAGACGAAACTAAGACAAAATTGTTAGAATTTTCCAGATCGGAGTAGTAGAAGCAGAGATATCGACCTCCAAAGTTTGGGTTTTTTCGTTTTTCGGGTATACCCCCCCGTATCGATTTTTTTCACAAATTTTTTTTTTTCGAAATCGAACTAACTATACCAGCGTCTTTTTTAGACCACTTACATTACGAAAACACCGGGTTATAACAAGATTCGAGCAGAACTAACTGAATGACAGCACTTTGAAAATTCGGAAAAAGTCGTTTTCGACGTCCGTTTTTGAGGCCAAAAATGGGCATCAAAAATGCCATATCTCGGCTATCGTAAGAGCTACGACCTTGCGGATGGTCTCGTTGGATTCAGAATGACAAAACTAAGACAAAACCGTTGGAATTTTCCCGATAGCTCCTATAGAAGCCGAGATATCGACCTTCAAAGTTTGGGTTTTTTCATTTCTCGGGTATACCCCCCCGTATCGAATTTTTTCACCAAAAATTGATTTTTTTCGAAATCAAACTAAGTATACCAGCGTGTTATTTGGGACACCTAGATTACGAAAACACCGGGTTATAACAGGATCCGAGCAGAACTAAGGGAATGAGAGCACTTTGAAAATCCTGAAAAAGTCGTTTTCGACGTCCGTTTTTGAGGCCAAAAATGGGCATCAAAAATGCCATATCTCGGCTATCGTAAGAGCTACGACCTTGCGGATGGTTTCGTTGGATTCAGAATGACGAAACTAAGACAAAACCGTTGGAATTTTCCCGATAGCTCCCATAGAAGCCGAGATATCGACCTTCAAAGTTTGGGTTTTTTCATTTTTCGGGTATACCCCCCCGTATCGAATTTTTTCACCAAAAATTGATTTTTTTCGAAATCAAACTAAGTATACCAGCGTGTTATTTGGGACACCTAGATTACGAAAACACCGGGTTATAACAGGATCCGAGCAGAACTAAGGGAATGAGAGCACTTTGAAAATCCTGAAAAAGTCGTTTTCGACGTCCGTTTTTGAGGCCAAAAATGGGCATCAAAAATGCCATATCTCGGCTATCGTAAGAGCTACGACCTTGCGGATGGTCTCGTTGGATTCAGAATGACGAAACTAAGACAAAACCGTTGGAATTTTCCCGATAGCTCCCATAGAAGCCGAGATATCGACCTTCAAAGTTTGGGTTTTTTAATTTTTCGGGTATACCCCCCCGTATCGAATTTTTTCACCAAAAATTGAATTTTTTCGAAATCAAACTAAGTATACCAGCGTGTTATTTGGGACACCTAGATTACGAAAACACCGGGTTATAACAGGATCCGAGCAGAACTAAGGGAATGAGAGCACTTTGAAAATCCTGAAAAAGTCGTTTTCGACGTCCGTTTTTGAGGCCAAAAATGGGCATCAAAAATGCCATATCTCGGCTATCGTAAGAGCTACGATCTTGCGGATGGTCTCGTTGGATTCAGAATGACGAATCTAAGACAAAATTGTTAGAATTTTCCCAATAGCTCCCATAGAAGTCGAGATATCGGCCTTCAAAATTTGGGTTTTTTCATTTTTCGGGTATACCCCCCCGTATCGATTTTTTTCACCAAAAATTTTTTTTTTCGAAATCGAACTAACTATACCAGCGTCTTTTTTAGACCACCTACATTACGAAAACACCGGGTTATAACGAAATTCGAGCAGAACTAACTGAATGACAGCACTTTGAAAATTCGGAAAAAGTCATTTTTAGACCTCGTTTTTGAGGCCAAAAATGGGCTCCAAAAATGCGATAGCTCAGCTACTATCAGAGCTACGACCTTGCGGATGGTCTCGTTGGATTCAGAAAGACGAAACTAAGACAAAACCGTTGGAATTTTCCCAATAGCTCTCATAGAAGCCGAGATATCGACCTCCAAAGTTTGGGTTTTTTCGTTTTTCGGGTATACCCCCCCGTATCGATTTTTTTCACCAAAAATTTTTTTTTTCGAATTTGAACTAACTATACCAGCGTCTTCTTTAGACCACCTACATTACGAAAACACCAGGTTATAACCAGATTCGAGCAGAACTAACTGAATGACAGCACTTTGAAAATTCGGAAAAAGTCATTTTTCGACCTTGTTTTTTAGGCCAAAAATGGGCATCAAAAATGCGATATCTCAGTTACTATCAGAGCTACGACCTTGCGGATGGTCTCGTTGGATTCAGAAACACGAAACTAAGACAAAACCGTTAGAATTTTCCAGATCGGAGCAGTAGAAGCAGAGATATCGACCTCCAAAGTTTGGGTTTTTTTGTTTTTCGGGTATACCCCCCCGTATCGATTTTTTTCACCAAAATTTTTTTTTTCGAAATCGAACTAACTATACCAGCATCTTCTTTAGACCACCTGCATTATGAAAACACCGGGCTATAACGAGATTCGAGCAGAACTAACTGAATGACAGCACTTTGAAAATTCGGAAAAAGTCATTTTTCGACCTCGTTTTTGAGGCCAAAAATGAGCTCCAAAAATGCAATATCTCAGCTACTATCAGAGCTACGACCTTGCGGATGGCCTCGTTGGATTCAGAAAGACGAAACTAAGACAAAACCGTTAGAATTTTCCGGATCCGACCAGTAGAAGCCGAGATATCGACCTCCAAAGTTTGGGTTTTTTCGTTTTTCGGGTATACCCCCCCGTATCGATTTTTTTCACAAAAATTTTTTTTTTTCGAATTCGAACCAACTATACCAGCGTCTTCTTTAGACCACCTACATTACGAAAATACCGAGTTATAACGAGATTCGAGCAGAACTAACTGAATGACAGCACTTTGAAAATTCGGAAAAAGTCATTTTTCGACCTTGTTTTTTTGGGCAAAAATGGGCATCAAAAATCCGATATCTCAGTTACTATCAGAGCTAGGATTTCCAAAATATTAGCTGGTTTCGTTGTTAATATCCAATTTATTACCACAGTTTGCTTATTTAAATTTAATATATTTATTTATATGTATATTAATAGATATTTAATATAAAAACAGTGCTATTAGATTGGATATTATGGACGAAAAACATTGATTCTTCAAAGGATTTCTTACTAAGCAAATGTTTGGGGTGGGTGGGAGGGTGTATGGGTTATGTTAATAAAAAACAATATTTTTGCAGAAAATATTGATAACTTAAAGAAACTAACGCATAAATCCTTAACTTAGAACGAAGTTTTCACCCTTAAAATCATGCACGAAAATCTTTTTATTTAGTGTAAAAAAATTATGAAAATATATTAAGAAGTTAGATATACCCTGTAAATATTATTGAGGGCCCTTAGACCTTTGCTAACAAAATCGTCTCTAACTCGAAAAGTCTTTAAGGTACAATAAATGTTCTTATATAAAATAATTGGGAAATAAACAGTCTTTCTTTAGTTACAACCCTTTTCACGAAAATATCGACTTACGTTTTTTAAAATCAAACCACTCCACGTCTTTGTTTCTTCCTGGAAGTTTTAAAAGTTCGGCCGACATAATAATATAGTGTCACGATACAACGGGTCGTTTTAAAGTAGCATCAGGTTAAAGTTTGAAATGATCTAAAATGCACGGGCGCAGCGAGTTATCCAACTTCGACGGTGTTTGGAATATCGACGGAGTTACTGAAGTTTAAGTATATTATACCGCGACAAAAAAAAAGAGGCGAAACTTTAAGTGGGAAAACGTGTCATAAATTTCTTGTGTAAAGAGTTAGTTGGAGTGGGTGGGCGTTCTTTGAATAAGAGGTTTCAGGAGGGATCTGTATGGTCATTGACTCTTATTTTTTTGTAAAATATTATCGCTTAACCAGAGGGCTTTAATATAAATGAATAAATTATTTTAAAAAAATAAATAAAATTTGGGAGTTATTTTTAGTAAATCAACAATAACGGGGCAGATCGTCTGGAAATATCAAAACGGTCGCTGTTTGTTTATTCCACGCGGAATTAATTCAGTTTAAACCCAAACTGGCAAATGCAACATGGAAAGCATTAGCTAGAAACAAAATCCTTGCAAAAAAAACCATAATTGTTTGTGCTTTTTTTTAAATTATGTAGATATTTTAGTGTAATTTTTATTTTAAACCACGAAAATTGGATTCTTTTTAGGAACTCTCACCAGTGATGCCTAGAGGTTGATTTATGAAAAAATGTTAATATTTTAGGTACGTATTTAGGTCTTAAAAAAACATAAGAGTCTAAAAAAAAATAAGTTAGCAACGTTTTTATTACCGAAGTACAGAGTGAAAAAGTTTTTATTTAATTTTTCTATTTTTTAAATAAAATCTATGATAATATAAATACTAGTGGTATCCGGAGGTTTTATGATATGACGAAATAGAATCTAAGTACGGCTCTTACTTGTAGGAAGCGTCACCTACAGGTCTTTTCACTGTTTTAAACGATCACAACTTTTTAATACGACCCTGAACTATATTTTTAAATAATGTATTTTTTTTTATTTATTGTCATATATGTATGTTATGTATGCAATGTTAACATATATGTATTAAGCAATATTTATTTCATAATTATATAAATGAAATTATAATTTTAAGTGTATAATGATAATTATCTAATAGGACAAAGAGTAACTTAGTAATACATATATATTATATTACAAAGCCACTTACACTGCATAGGATTCTTATGTGTATTTAATTAAAAAAAAACATTTTTAAAAAATGAAATGCGTTCTTATTTAAAATTATAAAATGTTCAATATTTCCGTTATCATAGATTTTATTTAAAAAATAGCAAAAAATAAATAAAAAGCTTAACACCTTATATTTCGGAAACGAAGTATGTACTTGCGGACCCATATTTGTATCATTTTTTATATTTATGTTTAGGTCCTAAACACGCACCTGAACAATTGACATTTTCTCCTAAATTACCCTGCATATTAAAAAAACAAAAACAGAAAAGAAGTTAACAGAACACCCACATTGTTGGCAAGCCATAATGATCATTATGTGGCCATTATACTGTGACCGCGAACTTAAAAGACCAGATTTATCATGGATGTACTCGATTATTTTACTTCGGGGCTTTTTTTTTCATGAAATTACTCGCTTTATATAGCTTATTATATTTTTCATATATATTTATTGAGTAATATTATCGATGCAGTTTTCTTTATTTAAATATAAGAATTTATATTCCATTATTCAGGTCTTTTTTTTTTCTTGAAATAGCAACCAATTCCTTGGAAAATAACTTCGAATATTTTTGGTCCAGATCTTGGGAAAATGAACATGAATTACTTTGAACATGAAAAAATTATGTTTTAAATGCCTTCAAAAAAATATGCAAAGGGTTTACTTCACAATCTTTATTTCAAGAATCCCAAAGCGTTTCGGTTATTAAACCATTATCAACGAAAAAATGATATTATCACAAAATGTCCATAAAATGGTAAAAAATTTAAAAAAAATTGCTCTGCATAATGGTACTTCACCCTGGAGCAATTTATGGTAATCTTCAAAAAAATATTTTTATCATTTGGATTTTATTAAGGATATAAGCAATTTTTCACAGGGAATTTTATTTTTTTTTTAATTTCCGAGGCAATTTGCTTCACTTTTAAAAAACTTTAGCAAATATTCTAAAACATATGTCACATAAATTTATTAGAGGAGTGTATATTTTAATTTTAAGATTTCTGACTATTTTAGTTTCAAATATACAGGGTGCGGCAAAATGATCTCCCACATTTTGCGCCGCCACTGAGCCCGAATCACTAAAGAGGGAGCCAGCTTAGCGTAGTCGGTTGGCTGCGCGCGCCTTGCCAAACTATCAAACTGTCTATAACTCGAAAACCAGACAACGTAGACGTTTGAAATTTTTTATATAAATTCTTCAACTAAATTGATTGGACACTTATTTCAAGGTTTTTCAAAAAAACTCAAAAATTTTGAAAAAATAATTTTTTGAAGAAAATTATTTTTTTTAATTAATAAATCCACAAATTGCCTATAACTCGAAAACTAGACAACGTAGACGTTTGACATTTTTTATATAATTTTTTCAATTAAACTGATTAGACACCTATTTCAAGGTTTTCCAAAAAAACTCAAAAATTTTGAAAAAATCATTTTTTTGAGGAAAATGATTTTTTTTATTAAAAGGTCCACAAACTGTCTATAACTCGAAAACCAGACAACGTAGACGTTTGAAATTTTTTATATAAATTCTTCAATTAAATTGATTGACACCTATTTCAGGGTTTTTCCAAAAAACTCAAAAATTTTGAAAAAATATTTTTTTGAGGAAAATGATTTTTTTTATTAGAAGGTCCTAAACTGTCTATAACTCGAAAACCAGACAACGTAGAAGTTTGAAATTTTTTATATAAATTCTTCAATTAAATTGATTGGACACTTATTTCAAGGTTTTTCAAAAAAACTCAAAAATTTTGAAAAAATAATTTTTTTTTGAAAATTATTTTTTTTAATTAATAAATAACAAATTGCCTATAACTCGAAAACTAGACAACGTAGACGTTTGACATTTTTTATATAATTTTTTCAATTAAACTAATTAGACACCTATTTCAAGGTTTTTCAAAAAAACTCAAAAATTTTGAAAAAATAATTTTTTTGAGGAAAATGATTTTTTTTATTAAAAGGTCCACAAACGGTCTATAACTCGAAAACCAGACAACGTAGACGTTTGAAATTTTTTATATAAATTCTTCAATTAAATTGATTGGACACTTATTTCAAGGTTTTTCAAAAAAACTCAAAAATTTTGAAAAAATAATTTTTTGAAGAAAATTATTTTTTTTAATTAATAAATCCACAAATTGCCTATAACTCGAAAACTAGACAACGTAGACGTTTGACATTTTTTATATAATTTTTTCAATTAAACTGATTAGACACCTATTTCAAGGTTTTTCAAAAAAATTCAAAAATTTTGAAAAAATAATTTTTTTGAGGAAAATGATTTTTTTTATTAGAAGGTCCACAAACTGTCTATAACTCGAAAACCAGAAAACGTAGACGTTTGAAATTTTTTATATAAATTCTTCAATTAAATTGATTGAACACCTATTTCAGGGTTTTTCCAAAAAACTCAAAAATTTTGAAAAAATATTTCTTTGAGGAAAATGATTTTTTTTATTAGAAGGTCCACAAACTGTCTATAACTCGAAAACCAGACAACGTAGAAGTTTGAAATTTTTTATATAAATTCTTCAATTAAATTGACTGGACACTTATTTCAAGGTTTTTCAAAAAAACTCAAAAATTTTGAAAAAATAATTTTTTGAAGAAAATTATTTTTTTTAATTAATAAATAACAAATTGCCTATAACTCGAAAACTAGACAACGTAGACGTTTGAAATTTTTTATATAAATTCTTCAATTAAATTGATTGGACACTTATTTCAAGGTTTTTCAAAAAAACTCAAAAATTTTAAAAAAATAATTTTTTGAAGAAAATTATTTTTTTTAATTAATAAATCCACAAATTGCCTATAACTCGAAAACTAGACAACGTAGACGTTTGACATTTTTATATAATTTTTTCAATTAAACTAATTAGACACCTATTTCAAGGTTTTTCAAAAAAACTCAAAAATTTTGAAAAAATAATTTTTTTGAGGAAAATGTTTTTTTTATTAAAAGGTCCACAAACTGTCTATAACTCGAAAACCAGACAACGTAGACGTTTGAAATTTTTTATATAAATTCTTCAATTAAATTGATTGGACACCTATTTCAGGGTTTTTCCAAAAAACTCAAAAATTTTGAAAAAATAATTTTTTTGAGGAAAATGATTTTTTTTATTAAAAGGTCCACAAACTGTCTATAACTCGAAAACCAGACAACGTAGACGTTTGAAATTTTTTATATAAATTCTTCAATTAAATTGATTGGACACTTATTTCAAGGTTTTTCAAAAAAACTCAAAAATTTTAAAAAAATAATTTTTTGAAGAAAATTATTTTTTTTAATTAATAAATCCATAAATTGCCTATAACTCGAAAACTAGACAACGTAGACGTTTGACATTTTTTATATAATTTTTTCAATTAAATTGATTAGACACCTATTTCAAGGTTTTCCAAAAAAACTCAAAAATTTTGAAAAAATAATTTTTTTGAAGAAAATGATTTTTTTTTATTAAAAGGTCCACAAACTGTCTATAACTCGAAAACCAGACAACGTAGACGTTTGAAATTTTTTATATAAATTCTTCGATTAAATTGATTGGACACCTATTTTAGGGTTTTTCCAAAAAACTCAAAAATTTTAAAAAAATAATTTTTTTGAGGAAAATGATTTTTTTTATTAAAAGGTCCACAAACTGTCTATAACTCGAAAACCAAACAACGTAGAAGTTTGAAATTTTTATATAAGTTCTTCAATTAAATTGATTGGACACTTATTTTAAGGTTTTTCAAAAAAACTCAAAAATTTTGAAAAAATAATTTTTTGAAGAAAATTATTTTTTTTAATTAATAAATCCACAAATTGCCTATAACTCGAAAACTAGACAACGTAGACGTTTGACATTTTTTATATAATTTTTTCAATTAAACTTATTAGACACCTATTTCAAGGTTTTTCAAAAAAACTCAAAAATTTTGAAAAAATCATTTTTTTGAGGAAAATGATTTTTTTTATTAAAAGGTCCACAAACTGTCTATAACTCGAAAACCAGACAACGTAGACGTTTGAAATTTTTTATATAAATTCTTCAATTAAATTGATTGGACACCTATTTTAGGGTTTTTCCAAAAAACTCAAAAATTTTGAAAAAATAATTTTTTTGAGGAAAATGATTTTTTTTATTAAAAGGTCCACAAACTGTCTATAACTCGAAAACCAGACAACGTAGAAGTTTGAAATTTTTTATATAAGTTTTTCAATTAAATTGATTGGACACTTATTTCAAGGTTTTTCAAAAAAACTCAAAAATTTTGAAAAAATAATTTTTTGAAAAAAATTATTTTTTTTAATTAATAAATAACAAATTGCCTATAACTCGAAAACTAGACAACGTAGACGTTTGACATTTTTTATATAATTTTTTCAATTAAACTAATTAGACACCTATTTCAAGGTTTTTCAAAAAAACTCAAAAATTTTGAAAAAATAATTTTTTTGAGGAAAATGATTTTTTTTATTAAAAGGTCCACAAACTGTCTATAACTCGAAAACCAGACAACGTAGAAGTTTGAAATTTTTTATATAAGTTTTTCAATTAAATTGATTGGACACTTATTTCAAGGTTTTTCAAAAAAACTCAAAAATTTTGAAAAAATAATTTTTTGAAAAAAATTATTTTTTTTAATTAATAAATCCACAAATTGCCTATAACTCGAAAACTAGACAACGTAGACGTTTGACATTTTTTATATAATTTTTTCAATTAAACTGATTAGACACCTATTTCAAGGTTTTCCAAAAAAACTCAAAAATTTTGAAAAAATAATTTTTTTGAGGAAAATGATTTTTTTTATTAAAAGGTCCACAAACTGTCTATAACTCGAAAACCAGACAACGTAGACGTTTGAAATTTTTTATATAAATTCTTCAATTAAATTGATTGGACACCTATTTCAGGGTTTTTCCAAAAAACTCAAAAATTTTGAAAAAATAATTTTTTTGAGGAAAATGATTTTTTTTATTAAAAGGTCCACAAACTGTCTATAACTCGAAAACCAGACAACGTAGACGTTTGAAATTTTTTATATAAATTCTTCAATTAAATTGATTGGACACCTATTTCAGGGTTTTTCAAAAAAACTCAAAAATTTTGAAAAAATAATTTTTTTGAGGAAAATGATTTTTTTTATTAAAAGGTCCACAAACTGTCTATAACTCGAAAACCAGACAACGTAGAAGTTTGAAATTTTTTATATAAATTCTTCAATTAAATTGATTGGACACTTATTTCAAGGTTTTTCAAAAAAACTCAAAAATTTTGAAAAAATAATTTTTTGAAGAAAATTATTTTTTTTAATTAATAAATAACAAATTGCCTATAACTCGAAAACTAGACAACGTAGACGTTTGACATTTTTATATAATTTTTTCAATTAAACTAATTAGACACCTATTTCAAGGTTTTTCAAAAAAACTCAAAATTTTGAAAAAATAATTTTTTTGAGGAAAATGATTTTTTTTATTAAAAGGTCCACAAACTGTCTATAACTCGAAAACCAGACAACGTAGACGTTTGAAATTTTTTATATAAATTCTTCAATTAAATTGATTGGACACCTATTTCAGGGTTTTTCCAAAAAACTCAAAAATTTTGAAAAAATAATTTTTTTGAGGAAAATGATTTTTTTTATTAAAAGGTCCACAAACTGTCTATAACTCGAAAACCAGACAACGTAGACGTTTGAAATTTTTTATATAAATTCTTCAATTAAATTGATTGGACACCTATTTCAGGGTTTTTCAAAAAAACTCAAAAATTTTGAAAAAATAATTTTTTTGAGGAAAATGATTTTTTTTATTAAAAGGTCCACAAACTGTCTATAACTCGAAAACCAGACAACGTAGACGTTTGAAATTGTTTATATAAATTCTTCAATTAAATTGATTGGACACCTATTTCAGGGTTTTTCAAAAAAACTCAAAAATTTTGAAAAAATAATTTTTTTGAGGAAAATGATTTTTTTTATTAAAAGGTCCACAAACTGTCTATAACTCGAAAACCAGACAACGTAGACGTTTGAAATTTTTTATATAAATTCTTCAATTAAATTGATTGGACACTTATTTCAAGGTTTTTCAAAAAAACTCAAAAATTTTGAAAAAATAATTTTTTGAAGAAAATTATTTTTTTTAATTAATAAATCCATAAATTGCCTATAACTCGAAAACTAGACAACGTAGACGTTTGACATTTTTTGTATAATTTTTTCAATTAAACTGATTAGACACCTATTTCAAGGTTTTTCAAAAAAACTCAAAAATTTTGAAAAAATAATTTTTTGAGGAAAATGATTTTTTTTAATTAATAAATCCACAAACTGCCTATAACTCGAAAACTAGACAACGTAGACGTTTGAAATTTTTTATATAAATTCTTCAATTAAATTGATTGGACACCTATTTCAGGGATTTTCCAAAAAACTCAAAAATTTTGAAAAAATAATTTTTTTGAGCAAAATGTTTTTTTTTTTATTAAAAGGTCCACAAACTGCCTATAAAAGTTCCACCCATACAAAATGATGATCGTGCAAGAACTTAGTGAACGGGACTGGGAAAATCGCGGAGAATGTTCCAATGATATTCTTCAAAACGTCCAACAAAATGCGCTTTTAATAACGAGTGACGAGGCTCATTTCCATTTGTCTGGCTGTGTGAACAAGCAGAATTTTTGCTACTGGGCACCAGAAAATCCGCGGCAGCTCCATGAAAGGCCACTTTACAGCCAACGTGTTACCGTTTGGTGTGCTGTTGGTTCTTTTGATGTTTGGGGTCTCTATTTTTTTAAAGAAGGAGGGGTAACGGTTACCGTAACTGCTGATCGATATGTCGCCATGCCACGTAATTTTTTGGAACCAAAACTTAGGGAACTTGAACATCCGGATGTGTTGTTTCAACAGGATGGGGCTACAGCTCATACGCCAAGAAGGACAATAGACCTATTAAGGGAAATATTTCCAGGACGCGTAATCTCGTTACGTGGAGACGTTGAGTGGCCTGCACGTTTACCTGATCTTGCCCCATGCGACTTTTTCCTTTGGGGCTACCTGAAAGAAAAGGTTTTCCAACATCAACCCCGAACCATTAATGAATTGAAAACAGCAATACGCCAAGAAATTACAGGAATATCGCCTCAAATTACTGCTCGAGTAATGGAAACTTTCAGAAATCAGCTTCGATGTGTGTCGAAAGAAATGGTCGCCACTTGGACTCTGTAATTTTCAAAACTTAATAAAAACAAAATGGCACACCATATATTTTTAGTTCATAAAAATAAAATATAAATAGCATTTACATTGACGTTTTTATTAAAAATCAACATGTGGAAGATCATTTTGCCGGACCCTGTATGAGCAATTTGTCCCTGAAAACTTTATTCCCAAGAATTAGGTGCTGGTTTGACCTTGTCATTTTTCAATCTTAATTAAAAAACATTTTTTCAAAATCATTTGAGAACTATTAATAAAATCATATCGTTTCTTAAAAAGGGTTTTGTCAAGTTATAGAAATTGACCTTTGAATCTGATTTTTTATGGATTTTGAATTGATGAAGAAATGAAACTTCTGGATTTCTTCTGGAAAATGGTTCAAAGGACTTTTTATTTTTTTTAAGAAAATAATTTTCTGGAATGCTTGGAACCTTAACCAAATGACAGGTTTTTTTTTAGGAACTATAATATATAATTTTTTATAGGCTTTCTATAGGAATTTTTTTTTGGCTATTTAGTTTTTTTCAATTTTTAAGTTAACTTACTGGAGTTTTCTGTGAGGTATTGACAAAAAAATATTTATAATTGTTTCCTAGCAAAACAATTTAATAAAACTTTATCTGGACTTACAAAGATTTTCCATTAGATGTTTTAAAATGTTTTTTTACAGGTTCCAGTTTACTTAAGAAGTAATATCCAGCTTCATTTCAGATATTTCAAGTAATTTTTCTATATTTTCCAAATATTTTAAATAATTTTAGATGATTCAGATTCTACGCTACTCATTTCTTGTTATTTTTTTTTATATATGACTATATCACACTTAAACAGTTAACCCTAAACTTAACAGGTGTCATGTATGGTGTCATCAAAATATAAGATATTTACTTAACAATTAGAGATAATTAATTTTCTTCCTTAGTCGAGTTCTTAGTAGATGGATTTTAGTCGTTTCTTTAAAAAAGACTAAAAAAGTCTTCAGAGTAGTGCATATATCAATAATTCCTAAAATTCGACTGCTGGGTTTTAGATATTTACTTATCAATAATGACAAATTATTTAGTTCCTTTCAATTCTATTATCTTGACTTTTTGTGAGTGGATTTTGGATTTTTTCTCACAGAAAACGAAAAAAGTCTCTATAGTATTCCATAAATCAGTAATTTCTAAATTTTGATGACTAAAACACGAGATAATTGCTTATCAATAGGAGACAAATTACTTTATTTCTTACAGGCACTCCTGGAACAACAATTTCATTAACTTGACGTTTTCTTAGTGGATTTTGGATTTTTTCTCACAGAAAACGAAAAAAGTCTCTATAGTATTCCATAAATCAATAATTTCTAAATTGTGATTACTAAAACCCGAGATATTTGCTTATTAATAGGAGACAAATTATTTTATTTCTTACAGGCACTCCTGGAACAAGAATTTCATTATCTTGACCTTTTCTGAGTGGGTTTTGGAAATTTTGTCAAAAGAGACTAAAAAAGTCTTCAAAGTAGTGCATTAATCAATAATTTCTAAATTTCGACTGTTAGAACGCAAGATATTCACTTATCAATAAGAAACAAATTATTTCGAATCAGTGTCGTTTGTCCAGTAAATGGGAAATAATTAGTCCATCTTCCAAACAGTTAAAGCCAGGTTTCATTTCTTTCATCTACTGCATTTGCCAACTTACAAGGCCAAGAAGGCTACTTATATACAGCACTTTGAACCACAGTTTGTTTTTACAAATTTCAGAAGCCATTTTACAGTATTTAACTCCTCAACTTTATAAATACATATTCTGGTTTCAGTGCAAAGCAGGAAATTTTTCGTTAATTATTTGGCAATCCGCGGTTCGATATGCTGTCAGTAAGCTCCCATGATAGTGAGTTATCTGTCATTTGTCAACCTGCATATACATAACCTTATAAAAAGTGTAATTTTAAAAAAATCTTCTACTATACTAAGGTTAAATTACCCAAGTTAAATGGATCTACAGAGGTCTTGTATTTGAGAGAAAAAATTAAAGAGCTGTCTACACTTTCCAGTGAGAGGTACTTATCAATTATTGTTTGGCAATACCGCAGTGCAATTTGCTGTCTATAAGTTTCTGTAACAGGTGTCATCTGTTGCATTTATTAATTTACATTAACAAGAGCGCTTCTTACGTACAGCAGATTGAACCCTAGACCTCTGAAAAATATAAGATATTTATTATTACAACTAGAGATAATTTATTTTTTTCTTTACAGGTACTCCTAAAGCAAGAACTCCATTATCTTGACTTTTTGTGAATGGATTTTAGTAATTTCTTCAAAAAATACTAAAAAAGTCTTTAGAGTAGTCCATAAATCAATAATTTCTAAATTTCGAATACCAAAACCCGTGATATTTGCTTATCAATATGAGACAAATTTCTTTATTTCTTACAGGCACTCCTGGAACAAGAATTTCATTCTCTTGACTTTTTATGGGTGAATTTTGGAAATTTTTTCAAAAAGTTTAAAAAATTCTTTAGAGTTGTCCATAAATTAATAATTTTTAATATTCGATTACTAAAATCCAAGATATTTACATATCAATAAGAGACAAATTATTTTGTTCCTCACTGGTATTCCTGGAATAAGAATTCCATTATCTTGGCTTCTTGTAAATGTATTTAAGTAGTTTTTTCAAAAACGACTAAAAAAATCTTTAGAGTATTCCATAAATCAATAATTTCTCAATTTCGACTATTAGAATCCAAGATATGCACTTATCAATAAGAAATAAATTATAAAGAAGGAAAAATTAACCTCTTATTGCACAATCAAAAATTAAAGTTAACTTTTTAACCTCTTAATGACGTATATAAAATTTCGGTAGGCACGCAAACTGCTCGTAAAAATGTGAGGAAAAATAAAAGAAAATTTGACCTGGTTCCTTTATAAATGCCACGAAGTTTTATTTTTTAAAAAGTGCATTTTTACAATTGTTGGAACGAGTTAAAAATTTAGGAGTGAGGCAAAGGTTTAAATAAAAACAAGTCCAACAAAAAAAAAACATTAAATCTTAACGTTGACAAATGCTGCATTCTTCTAACGTCTACTCCTACACCGATCCCTTTAATTACCGCAGAGATTCAAAAACAAGTCCGGAATCTACGTAGATTAATTATTGTGAATTCGAATTTCACCAGGCGAAGCCATTAATTCATTATTCATTTAATCAAAGCCCTTTAGAAAAGTAGAGTTTTTTCCTCTCCTATACATTTGTTACGAAAGACTTTTATTCCCACACAAATAAACAATCGCTCCTGGAAATCTTTATTAAGACGCTACGGAGCGATAATTTATAAAATTTAGACAAATATCACACTGGTACAAGTCATAACGTACAAGACACCGTGTGTAGGTCTAAAAAGGTCCTAAGATATTTAGACCACCCAATACTACCGGGGCTACTTATGCTCTGCGTGAACTTACATTTCAATTATTTATATTCACTTAAGCTATTTATTCGGAGGTCGGTGGGCGGATTTTAAACATCTTTATAAATTAGTATATATATTAATATTTTTTTTTTATTTGACTTTACGGTCTAAATCTTCCGGAAATTATAGTTTACAGTGAGCCAATATCATTCTTTAATTTTAATTTATCATAAATCTTTGGATAAAATTTAAAAAAAAGTCGTCAGCCACATCAGAAATATGCACTAGATGACTAAATGTTTATATTGTTGGTCCAAAGAACCGATAAGAACTCTAAGAATAAAATAAATAATTTTTTTTTTAACAAATATTAAAAATTGGCCTAAACAACTTAATACAAATCCTAAATCTTGGATTGGTCCTTCGAGTGGGATTTAATGAATTTTTACTGAAAAAAAGAGCGTCAAATTCATTAAAATTATGCATTCCAGCAAGTGTATTACGTTGTTATTAAATATTAGGCACATTTGATCTTTTATTCGTGGAGCCACTAAAATAAAAAAAAATTTTGTATCTTAACGGTTTTGGGAAGGTATATTAACATTCTTTACTTTCACTAGAGAAGCATGCCGAAGACAATAAAAAAAAATTAAATATTGTCTTAATTTTCTGTTCACTTCTCATGACATTAATAAAAACTAATAAGAGTTTACGAAGAAGGTTGAGTTAAAAAAGAAAAAAAGGTTTTTATAGATAAAAAAAATATATACAAAAAATAACGAAAAGCAAAGGAAAATCCTGCCTGGAAGAATAAACTTATTGATTCAGTGAAATTATTGAAAAAATCGGTCGGTACCTTTTCAAAATAAAATTTTTTAAAGATGAGAACCATCATAGAAAAAGGGAATAATGATTTATTCAAAAAATACCTGTTATTTTTTCTATAGTACTAGTAGTCTGTACAGAACAGGAAAATGTTTTTTTTTTCAAGCAGTTCTAAAGCATTTTTTAATTTTTTTGCCTTTCTTAACTATGATTCTTTGTATCTTACATTGTTTTTAATTTTTTCAAGCAGTTCTAAGCACAACTTTCCCTAGACTATACTAGAACGTTCATTGACTCATTGTCCGATATAATTGAGAATTCTTCATATTTTACATCTTTTTTTAGCTAAATTACTTCATTTTTTTAATTAATTTTAAAGCCTCATAATTTTGAAGAAAAAAATTAACATGCTCTACAGACAGACAATATACAATATTAAGAATAAAAAAATATTACTTCAATAATTCTTATTGGATTAATTCGATGTTTGTACAATAACCCAAGCAACACATCATATATTATCATCGTTAAATATATATTTATTCAACGATTTTTTAGTATATTTTTGGTTTTGGTATATACACATCAAAATGGTCTAAAAAACACTTAGAAAAAAATTTTTTTTCGCCTTATAAATTTTTAAATATTTATATTTTCATACGGAATAGATACTACCTTTAATATTAAGATACCAATGAAGTAAAATAAATATTTGGGTACAAACAGCGTTTTTTGCTACTTGCACATTTTGTCGAAATAACGCAGATTATAATTTTTAAATTCTAACGCAATATCGCATTTTCTGTGGTTCCAACCGAACAATTGCGATTTGGTTTTTATTTAATAAAAATGGGAAGACGACATTTAACTCGAGAGGAAATGCTAAGAGCAGTCGGAATGCTTGAGGCAGGAACAAGTCAAAAAGACGTTGCAAGAGCTTTGCACACATCTCCCAGTGTAATTAACCGTTTGTGGACAAGATATAGAGAGACAAATGATGTTAGAGAACGGCATCAAGGCCCGTCGCGAGTTACCACACCTGCCCAAGACCGTTTTATAACTTTGCAAGCTCAAAGAAATCCCACGGTAACAGACTCTGCTCTCACGAGTGCATAACGTCGAGGTTTCAGGTCAAACTATTAGAAACCGTTTGCATGAGAGAGGACTTCATGCCAGAAGACCCCTAAGGGTTCCTCGGTTAACTTTAGGAAATCGAGGTGCAAGATTAACGTGGTGCCAAGAACATGTTAATTGGAATCAAGAAAGATGGGCCACAGTTCTTTTTACGGATGAGTCTCGATTTTCGTTTTATCCTGATTCTGGTAGAATTCGTGTCTGGAGAGAGGAAGGAAATGAAAGTCGTTTGCGTCATGCCCGGGAAGTAGTAAGGATCACTAATGTTTTGGGGTGGCATTAGACTTGACGGAAAAATTAACCTCATTTTTGTGGAAAATACAATGACTGAAATAAATTATAGGGATAATATACTACTGCCTGTAATTGTTCCATATTTACGCGAAATGGGCCCAAATTTGTTGTTGCAACAAGATAATGCCCCACCACATCGAGCACGGCTTGTACGAATCGCTATTGAGGAAAATCAAATCAATCTTCTACCCTGGCCCTCTACCTCACCGGACCTTGATCCAATTGAGCATGTTTGGGATTGGTTAAAAAGGCAACTTCTTCAACGATTTGACTTTTTTCAAAGCGCTCTGGAGCTTCGTCTTGCATGTTTGAGAGGAGTTGCCCCAAGAATTAATTAATAATTTAATTTTAAGTATGCCTAGGCGATGCCAAAGTGTTATTAATAATAGAGGTGGACCATCTGGCTACTAGTTTAATTTGTATTTGGTAAATTTTTATTTTATAATTTTTTTTAATAAACGGTAATAAATGGGATTTTGTTCTTTATTTTTATTTGGGCCCTAAATTATGAGTAAATTATAATCTACAAAAGAAAGTTAATAATTATATTGATATTTGATGAAATTCTTTTGAAAAAGCATTATTTTTCATCCATATTATCCAATTTAATAACGCTGTTTTTATATTAAATATTTATATATAAAATTATATATGAATTTAAATAAACAGTGTTATTAAATTAAATATTTAATAAATATTTTCTCCAAAAATATTATTTTTCATCAACAAAACCCTTGGCCCCCCACCCACCCCAAAACATTTTTCCAGTAAGAAATTATTTTGAAAAATTTGGTTTTTCGTCCATAATATGTAATTTTATACTAGCACTCTTTTTGTATTAAATAATTATTAATATTCATATATACACATATATTGTATAATTATATCAAATTTAAATAAATAAACTGTGTCTTAGTTATTTTTTTAAAGCTGTTATTCATGCGTATTATTTTGAAAAATAATTCTCTTTGAACTTTTTATACACGTATATATCTTATAGTGTAATAATGGAATATCATACACAAATAAATCTAGAAAAAAATAGGAAATATATTAACGTGTATATAACAATTATTATACCAAATAAGATATACAAATAAAAAATACTCAAGAATACAAATTTGCTCAAAACTAAAGAAGGATTTGAAAAATAAAATTTATTTTAGAAAAATGCAGTGGTGTCATTTTTTTTTTAATAAATAATATTGAGGATAAACCCCTTGTGGACGCCATTCATAAAAATTTAAATTATCCACTGAATTTTATTAATTTTCGGTTGAAATTGTTTATGTTTCATTTGTTTATGTTGTTAAAATAAAAATGGGTCATCAGGTACATTAATATTATGCTTTTTGCATTAGTTATGCATTAAATTTATTATTTTTTTTTACATTGTTGGTCCTTTTCCTTAATCCGAATTTAAGAATATTTAGATCGGAAACTTGATATTACATATTCATATATCCATTGAATGAACCTAATAGAAATTTAAAAATGATTTCTTGAGCCTAAACAATTCAATTCGACTTGATAAACATCCTAAACGCTTGGTCCTTTGAGTAAGATTTAATGGGTTTAAGGAAAAAAAAATTATAAATATAATACTCCTTATTTTTTTCCAACAAAAAATAAATAAATCACATAATCTGCAGGGAAAAATATAGAAGAAAAAAACAGAGTTCACTTTAGTAATACTTAATTCTCATTAAGTGTTCTTTCACTTAACCGTTATTACGAGTCTATTAAATAAGTATAAAATATAATGTAAATTAACAGATTTATTACGTATTACTGGACCTGGCATAAAAATATATTCTGTTAAAAGAGAAAAAAAAAATTAAAAAATTTAATTACAGAAATTAAAGCCTCAAAAGAGCAAGTTAATATTAGAACACAATCCATAAACGAGTACACTTTGTAATAGTAGATAATATTACTGTAAAAACAAGAAAAAATTTGCAAAGAACGTTTAACACAGATACTGGTTTGTAACAATGTATTGTAATGCGAGGAAATTTTCCTACAAAACACTCAATATTATTTAAACCATAAAAATCGTCCTTTTTGGCATGCAATAAAGCGTGCAACATGCATTCGAAAATTAAGAATGTTTTAATAACCTTTTCTAACGTTCTCGATTCATATGCATAGTGCGCGCTCTATTAAAAAAAAGTCGCATAGAAGGGCAATAGAAGGGAATAATATATTACAACTTATGACCACTTTTACATAAAATCATTCTTTAAATTATGACATCATACGAAAGCAATGCCTTCGATTGTACCAATTCACTCTCACGATTACAATGTATTTAATAGCGTTTAAACATTTAAGATTTACAGTCCCAAAGCAAATTAACACTAAAATGTCAGCCAGAGTTACCTTACATAAAATCGCTGCTATAAATAACAGTTTAATTGGCACCGAACTGATTAAAAATTAAATTAATTTAATGTATGACAGCAACAATTGTATCAATTCGTGAAGATAAGATGAATGTTATAAAAAAGACGGTGTGGGATGTGGGTTCAGGTGTATCATGTGAATGACTAATTAAACCGTTATTCTTTGAAACGTTTGGTAATTATATGTGCTGGCCTAATGTGAGGAATGTATGCGCTTTTTAAGAGAGAGGAAAGTGTATCGATAGGGTTTTTTTATATAGAAAAATGCTCTTAGAGATGTGAATAATGGTATAAAAATTAAGAAATCTCTTGATGAATTCCTTAAAAACGTGCTATTTCTCCAAAATGTTAACAAATGATTATAAGTCAAAAATTTCAGTAAATATAATTTTGAAAATTTGTACAAATATTCCTTGTTAATTTTAACTGGACATGTGTTCTAACTCCATAAATTTTTAAAAATGTCCAAGATTTTGAGGACATTTTTTTAAAAATATTATATTTTATAGAAAAATATATATATCACATAAATAATTGACCAATTAACTATAACCTTCTTGCATCAATTGGCCTTAGATCTCTTTATAACTACAAGAAGTTTCAAGCAAGTTGATCTTGATTTAAAATTAAAAATAAAAAAAATAATTTTTGGATTGTTTTTGGTGAAAAAATTATAACTTAAAAAATAATAGACCAATTCACTTACAATCTTCTTTTGTCGATTAGCAATAGATTTCTTTATAAGTGCAAGAAGTTTCGAGTAAATTGCTCTTGATTTGAGTTTCTTATTAATTCTTAAAGTTGGATTAAAATAGTTTTCGGAATGTTTTTAAAAATTTTTTACTAGAAAAACTATTTGGGGTGGGTGGCGGGGTAAAGGTTATGTTAATGAAAAACAAAATTTTTGCAAAAAATTATTGACTCATTATCTTATGACCTTGTTGCATCGGTTATTAATAGATCTCTTTTTAACTACAAGAAGTTTCAAGTAAATTGCTCCTGATTTGAATTTTTTATGAATTTTTAAAGTGGGATTAAAATAATCAAAATAAATTTTAAATAAGATTAAAAGCTCTTTTAGAAAAAAATTATAATTTAAAAATAATAGACCAATTAACTCACAATCTTCTTTTGTCGGTTAACAATAGATCTCTTTAAAATTACAACGAATTTTTAAATAAAATGCTCTTGATTGAAATTTTTTTATAAATTTTTAAAGCTGGCTGAAAACAATTTTCAGACAATCTTTGATAAAAAAATTATAACTTAAAAAATAATAGACCAATTAACTTAAAATCTTCTTTTATCGGTTAGCAATAGATCTCCCTATAACTACCCGAAGTTTCAAGTAAGTTGCTCTTGATTTAAATTTCTTATGAATTTTTAAAGTTGGATTGAAATAGTTTTTGGAGTGTTTTTGACGAATTACTAGAAAAAGCTAATTAAGGTGGGCGGAGGGGTAGGGGTGGTGTTAATGAAAAACAGGAATTTTGCAAAAAAATAAATTATTAATTAATTTATAATCTTCTCATATCGATTAGCCATATATTTCTTTAAAACCACAAGGAAGTTTCAAGGAAATTGCTCTTGATTTGATTTTTTTATGAATTTTTAAAGTTGGATTAAAATTATTTTTGGACTGTTTTTGGTACAAAACTTATAACTTAAAAAGTAAGATACTAATTAATTTGTACTTTTCTTTCATCGATGAACAATAGATCTCTATATAACTATAAGAAGTTTCGTGTAAATTGCTCTTGATTTGAGTTTCTTATGATTTTTTAAAGTAAGACTTAAATAATTTTTGGACTGCTTTTGGCAAAAAAATTTATAATTTTTAAAATATTGTTGTAGCTAACTTAAAATTCTTGTCTGTCCATTAGCAATAGATCTCTTTATAATTACAAGAAAATTTTAAGTAAATTGCTTTTGATTTGAATTTTTTATGAATTTTTAAAATTGGATTTAAATAATTTTTGGACTGTTTTTGGTACAAAATTTATGACTTGATAAGTAATAGACCAATTAATTTTTATTCTTCTCTGGTTAATGAGCAATGGATCCTTTTATGACTACAAGAAGTGTTGAGTAAATTGCTCTTGATTTAAGTTTCTTATAAATTTTTTTCGGACTGTTTTTGAATAATTTCTTTCTAGCTAGACTGCTTAGGGTGGACCAGGGGAAAGGGTTATGTTAATGAATAACAAGATTTTGCAAAAAATAATTAGACAATTTACTTATAACCTTCTTGTATCGATTAGTCATAGGTCTCTTTAAAACTACAAGAAGTTTCAAGTAAATTGGTCTTGATTTGAATTTTTTATGAATTTTTAAACTTGGATTTAAATTATTTTTGGACTGTTTTTGGTACAAAATTTATAACTTAAAAAGTAAGAGACCAATTAATTTGTACTTTTTTTTCATCGATTAACAATAGATCTCTTTATAACTATAAGAAATTTCGTGTAAATTGCTCTTGATTTGAATTTTTTATGAATTTTTAAAATTGGATTTAAATAATTTTTGGACTGTTTTCGGTACAAAATTTATGACTTGATAAGTAATAGACCAATTATTTTTTATTCTTCTCTTGTTAATGAGCAATGGATCTCTTTATAACTACAAGAAGTGTTAAGTAAATTGCTCTTGATTTAAGTTTCTTATGAATTTTTTTTCGGACTGTTTTTGAATAGTTTCTTTCTAGCTAGACTGCTTGGGGTGGGCAAGGGGTAAGGGTTGTGTTAATGAAAAACAGGAATTTTGCAAATAAATAATTAATTAATTAATTTATAATCTTCTCATATCGATTAGCCATATATTTCTTTAAAACCACAAGGAAGTTTCAAGGAAATTGCTCTTGATTTGAATTTTTTATGAATTTTTAAAGTTGGATTAAAATTATTTTTGGACTGTTTTTGGTACAAAACTTATAACTTAAAAAGTAAGATACTAATTAATTTGTACTTTTCTTTCATCGATGAACAATAGATCTCTATATAACTATAAAAAGTTTCGTGTAAATTGCTCTTCATTTGAGTTTCATATGAATTTTTAAAATAAGACTTAAATAATTTTTGGACTGCTTTTGGCAAAAAATTTATAATTTTTAAAATATTATACTAGCTAACTTAAAATCTTTTTCTATCGATTAACAATAGATTTCTTTATAATTACAAAAAAATTCAAGTAAATTGCTCTTGATTTGAATTTTTTATGAGTTTTTAAACTTGGATAAAATTTTTTTTTGGATTAAAATAATTTTTGAACCGCTTTTATTAAAAAATTTATAATTTAGAAAATAATAAATTAATTAACTTAAAATCTTCTTTTTCTGTCGATTAGCAATAGATTTCTTTATAACTATAAGAAATTTCAAGTAAATTGCTCTTGATTTGAATTTTTTATGAATTTTTAAAATTGGATTAAAATAATTTTTGAACTGTTTTCGGTACAAAATTTATGACTTGATAAGTAATAGACCAATTATTTTTTATTCTTCTCTTGTTAATGAGCAATGGATCTCTTTATAACTACATGAAGTGTTAAGTAAATTGCTCTTGATTTAAGTTTCTTATGAATTTTTTTTCGGACTATTTTTGAATAGTTTCTTTCTAGCTAGACTGCTTGGGGTGGGCAAGGGGTAAGGGTTGTGTTAATGAAAAACAAGATTTTTGCAAAAAATAACTAGACAATTTACGTATAACCTTCTTGCATCAATTAGTCATAGATCTCTTTATAACTACAAGAAGTTTCAAGCAAATTGATCTTGATTTAAATTTATTTATGAATTTTTAAACTTGGTTAAAATAATTTTTGGATTGTTTTTGGTATACAATTTATAACTTTAAAATTAATAATTCAATTAATTTGTACTTTTCTTTCGTCGATTAACAATAGATCTCTTTATAACTACAAGAAGTTTCGTGTAAATTGCTCTTGATTTGAGTTTCTTATGAACTTTTAAAATAAAACTTAAATAATTTTTGGACTGCTTTTGGCAAAAAAATTTATAATTTTTAAAATATTATACTGGCTAACTTAGAATCCTTGTCTGTCGATTAGCAATAGATTTTTTTATAACTACAAGAAATTTCAAGTAAATTGCTTTTGATTTGAATTTTTTATGAAGTTTAATTATTGGATTTAAATAATTTTTGGACTGTTTTTAGTACAAAATTTATGACTTGATAAGTAATGAAGACCAATTAATTTTTATTCTTCTTTTGTTAATGAGCAATGGATCTCTTTATAACAACAAGAAGTGTTAAGTAAATTGCTCTTGATTTAAGTTTCTGATGAATTTTTTTCGGACTGTTTTTGAATAATTTCTTTCTAGCTAAACTGCTTAGAGTGGGCAAGGGGTAAGGGTTGTGTTAATGAATAACAAGATTTTGCAAAGAATAATTGGACAATTTACTTATAACCTTCTTGTATCGATTAGTCATAGATCTCTTTATAATTACAAGAAATTTCAAGTAAATTGCTTTTGATTTGAATTTTTTATGAATTTTTAAAATTGGATTTAAATAATTTTTGGACTGTTTTTGGTACAAAATTTATGACTTGATAAGTAATGAAGACCAATTAATTTTTATTCTTCTCTGGTTAATGAGCAATGGATCCTTTTATGACTGCAAGAAGTGTTGAGTAAATTGCTCTTGATTTGAATTACTTATGATTTTTTTAAACTTAGATTTAAATAATTTTTAGACCTTTTCCAAAAAAAAAATATAACTTAAAAAATAATGAGCCAACTAACTTGAAATTGTCTCTCATCGATTAACAATACACGTCTTTATAATTACAAGAAGTTTCAAGTAAATTTCTCTTGATTTAAATTTATTATGAATTTTTAAACTTTGATTGAAATAGTTTTCGGACTGTCTTTGGTAAAAAATAATAGAGCATTAACTTGCAATCTTTTCTCGTCGATGAGCAATAAATCTATTTATAATTGTAAAAAATTTTAAGTAAATTGTTCTTGAACTAAATTTCATCCAAATGAAGTACGGCTTAAAAAGCTGAAAATAGTGCAATTTTTTTTTAATAATTTTTAATAAGGAATAATAATACTTCCGCTATTTACTAGACTACTACTTCTAGTACTAGAAGAGAGTGCTTTGTTGGACGTTCATTAAATATTTTGCTTTAAGGTAACACAAGAATAGAATCGAAGTATAAAACACATAAAACTGATAATGAATTAAAAAAATAATATATAAAGAGCTGTAGAGTTCTTAGGACCCTACTAACTACTTTAAGATAAGTTATACTCTGGAAATCAAAATTTCTTGCACTAAGACTGACTGAATGCCTTTTTACATTGAAATAGTAATCTCCATAAAAATCCAGTTAATACTAAAAGTGGCTCATTTATATTATGATACAATGTGGCCTCTTTTAATAGTCAAAAAGATTCGCCTTTTATAGCCGAGAATAAGTCGGCATCGGGTCGTAACTCTCTCCCTAAAATCTCGAACAAAACTTAATTGTTGCGATATATTTCGCGGAACACAAGTGCCACTATAAACCGGAAGGGTTCCGCCATTTAATTTTCCAAATTAAAATCCCATAAGTCAAAGTTAGTTGTTGCCCTCTTTCTTGTTTTAATTGCGATTTTCCCTAATTGAAACTAAATCCCTTTTTGTGTGTGTTCATTAATTTATTTTATTGCGGCGTTTTGGGTTTTTTGAGTGCTATTTTTACAGACAATCAATCAGTGGAAAAAAGTGCTACTTATAATAAATAGATGGGTTCAAGGTTTAAGAACTTACTTGAAAATCGATTAAAACTAACGTGTCTTATCGCAGGTTAATATGCGTGGGTAGGATAAGATATTAGATAATAGGAGCCTTTAATTATTAACATGAGTGCAATAAATGCATACGTTAATCATCGGTTTAAGATTTTTATTTCATGTCAATATACACTGCCTAACATAAAATAGAGAGAAAATTCTGATTGAAAATGAGTACCATATTGGGAGATTTTTTATAATTTTTTAAAAGCTTTTAGATTTTGATTTAGGAATTGAAATCAAAGAATTTAAAATCTGAGTTTAGTACTGTATTTTTTGGGAAAAAATTATAAAGCTATAGAGCAAAGCTAAGAGAAGTTTTTTCATTCAAAAAATGAATTCGAATGCTTAAAAGAAAATTATAAATTAATCCAGGATCCTCTAACATACAAGAATGGTCTTAAAATACCTAAAAAATTAATAAATGCCTGGAAGTTAATCATGATTTGCTAAACAAAACTATAAACTTATCGAATAAAAAAAAGTGATTATTGCAGACAGTTGAAACATTTTCCAGGCAATTCCCTATAAGAAATTAGTTTCTAAATATGCCGGAAAATGACTTTCAAATGCCTGGACGTATCAAAAAACGACTTCCATTACTTCAAAATTACCTTAAACGTCTGGAAAAGCGGCTTTAATTATTATTATTTGGAACTCAACTGATTATTCCAGGCAGTTTAAACTTTTTTAGGCTATTGCTTGAAAGAAATTGATACTTCAGCTACCTAAAATTACCGAAAAATAACTCTGAATAGCGTCAACTGCCTGGATATATCAAAAAATGATTTTCATCACTTCAACATTACCTTAAATGCTTGGAAAACTTGTTTTAAATATTTATAACTCAAGTGACTATTTCAGGCAGTTGAAACTTATTTCAGGCAATTTTCTAAAAGAAAGTATTGCTTCAGTTGCCTGAAAGTACATAAAATTAAAAAAAAAATTTTTTTGATAAGTTTTATGAATGTTGTTTAATTTTGAAATAGCAGTTAAGGCTAGGTAAGTCATTACTTAAGTACCGAATTTTTTGAAAATAAACGGTCTTTATGGCAAAACTCAGAGAAGTCTTTTCATTCTTAAAATCACCTTATATTCAAAAATTAATTCAACTGCCTGGAAGAAAATTGAACTTTAACTACCTGGACCTCAAGTGACTATTCTAGGCAATTACCTGGAATAAATTAATGCTTCCACCGCCTGGAATTATTTGAAGATGACTCTTAATAGTACCAATTGCCTGAACTACTCCAGAGTGACTACTCCAGGCTAATGAAACTTCTTCCAGGCAATTCTATGGAAGAATTTGATGCTCCAACTGCCTAGAATTGTCAAAAAATTTCAATAATTTTTTGTTTTTGATTTTTATGAAAATTTTTGATTCATGAGTTAAGGCTATTGAAAATCTAATTTTAGTATTGAATTTTTTGAAAAAAAAAACTTGAAAAGCAAAACTCAGAGAAGTATCTTCATTTCTAAAATTTTTTTGATGAACTTTACATTCAAAAAATGAATTCAAGTGCCTGGAAGAAAATTGAACTTTAACTACCTGGAGCTCAAGTGACCATTTTAGACAGTTGATCATTTTCCTTGGCAATTCCCTGTAAAAAACTGATGCCTCAACTGCCTGGAATTGCCTGAGGATGACTCTCAGTAGTGTTAACTGCTTGGACGTATCAAAAAATTACTTTTATTACTTCAAAATGAACTCAAATGCTTGGAAAAGTTGCTTAAGCTATTTGGAACTGAAATGACTATTCCAGGCAGTTGAGACTGCTTCCAGGCTTCATGTTTTTAAAAAAATTGATGCTTCACTTGCCTGGAATTGCACAAAAATCACTTCCAATAGTGTCAACTGTCTGGACGTATCAAAAAATTACTTCCGTTACTCCAAATTGCCTCAAATGCCTGGAAATGTTGCTTTAAGTATTTAGAACTTAAATAGCTATTCCAGGCATTTGAAACTTATTTCAGGCAATTTTCTAAAAGAAAGTATTGCTTCAAGTGCCTAAAATTTAAAAAAAAATATTTTTTGTTAAATTTTATGAAAGTTTTTTAATTTTGAAATTGTAATTAAGGCTAGCTAAATCATGACTTATGTATTGGACTTTTTTGAAAAAAACAGGGTTTATGGCAAAACTCAGAGAAGTCTCTTCAATCCTAAAATAATCTGATCAATGTTATATTCAAAAATAAATTCAACTGCCTGAAAGAAAATTGAACTTTAACTACCTGGAACTAGTGACTATTCCAGGCAATTACCTGGAAGAAATAAATGTTTCCACCGCCTGGAATTTTCGGAAAATGGCTCTCAATAGTGCCAGTTGCCTAAACGTATCAAAAAATAATTTCACTACTTCAAAGTTACCTCATATGCCTGGAAAAGTTGCTTCAACTACTTTGAGCTAAAGTGACTACTCCAGGCTATTGAAACTTCTTCCAGGCAATTCTATGGAAGAATTTGATGCTCCAACTGCCTAGAATTGTCAAAAAATTTCAATAATTTTGTGTTTTTGATTTTTATGAAAATTTTTGATTCTTGAGTTAAGGCTATTGAAAATGTAATTTTAGTATTAAATTTTTTTGAAAAAAAAAAACTTGAAAGGCAAAATTCAGAGAAGTATCTTCATTTCTAAAATTTACTTGATGAACTTTATATTCAAAAAATGAATTCAAGTGCCTGGAAGAAAATTGAACTTTAACTACCTGGAGCTCAAGTGACCATTTTAGACAGTTGATTGGCAATTCCCTGTAAAAAACTGATGTCTCAACTGCCTGCAATTGCCTGTGGATGACTCCCAGTAGTGTTAACTGCTTGGACGTATCAAAAAATGACTTTCATTACTTGAAAATTACTTCAAATACCTGGAAAAGTTGCTTAAGCTATTTAGAACTTAAGTGACTATTCCAGGCAGTTGAGACTGCTTCCAGGCTTCATATTTTAAATAAATTCAAGCTTCACTTGCCTGGAATTGCAGAAAAATCACTCCTAATAGTGTCAACTGCCTGGACGTATCAAAAAATGACTTCCGTTTCTTTAAAATTGCCTCAAATGCCTGGAGATGTTGCTTTAAGTATTTAAAACTTAAATAGCTATTCCAGGCAGTTGAGACTTCTTCCAGGCAATTTCCTGAAAGAAATTGATGTTTCAACTACCTCAAACTGCCTAAAACTGACTTCCAAAAGTGTGAACTACTTAGACATGACTTAACTAGACTACTTACTTAGACTGACTAAAATTACATCAAATTGGTAGAAAAGTTGCTTGAACTACTTAGAAATCAAGTGGCTATTATTCCAGGCAGTTGAAACTGTTTCCAAGTAATGGCCTGGAAAAAATTGATGCTTTTTAACTGCATTGAAGTGCCATAAAATTTAAAATATTTTTTTTTTTTTTTAATTTTGACTTAGGAATTAGGACTATTAAAAAATTGATTTGAGCATTGTATTTTCTGGAAAAAAAAAATAAAAAATTTTAGAGCAAATCTAGGAGAAGTCTCTTTATTTTTAAAAACTACTAACATCTGGAAATGATTCAAAAAATGAACTCAGATGCCTGGAAGAAAATTGAAAATTATTTCAGAAACCTGGAAAATATAAAAAGTTACTAAACACACCTGGAAAGCGCAAAAAATTGACTTGAAATACCGCAAAGAAAATTAGTAAAAAATTATTTGACATATAAGAAATACTTGGAAAATGAATAAATGCCTGGAAGAAAACCATGAATTTATTAACGAAACTTTTATAAATAAAAAACAAAATTCTGAAACTCTCTGAAAAAATTAACAAGATTATTGGCCTCCAAGAACTTCAGATCTAACAACCTTGCTCTATTTCTTATAATATAGAGTCTTAAAACTGTATAATTGACTTCTTTAAGCATATTTAAATGATAAATGCAGTAAATAATTACTTTTGACTAGAAAGCCACCTTAGGTTCCTTTTTCCATAAATAATTTAACTTGTATTACTCAACATCCAAATCAATTTTACCCCATTCGGACCTTAAATGGTTTTAATCACGAGTGCGGTCAAAATCCCGCGTTTAGGATTAATTAAAATCAACACAGTGCAGTATCAGCTGTTTCAGCACCCAAAGTCGTTTTTTGAATTTTATTCTCTGTAATTTAAATTTAATTTTGGGTCATTTTTATTAATTGTTCTCGCCTAATAGACAAAACAACCGAAAGGGACTTTATGTAAAGCAGTATATAAACCATCAGACAAGTATCTATCCTCACCTCCGGCTATAAATTTATTGTTTTACACAATTTAATGGCCTCGAGTTCCCCACCATATTTAGCAACAATAATTTCGTGACCATCAGTCGATTTACAATTAATATATTCTATCCGCGTCCCGTTGTATAAGCAAATATGTTACAAAATAGAAAAATCAAAGACGACACCACTTTTATCGTCGATTTATCGGAGTTATTAAGCGAGAAAATTAATGGGAAAATAGTGAATCACCATGTGGAACCGCTAATGCCCGTGGGCGGTGAAAATTTCGGTAGTGAAATGGTGAAAATCGACGTCACCGTTGAAGATTCAAATGGGAATCAGACAGTTCTACATGGAGTTGGTAAGCTGCTACCCTCCACTGAACTACAACGGGAAATGTTTAGTGTTCAAGTGACTTTTAAGAGTGAAATCGGGTTTTATAGTGAAATTGTACCAACTTTAATAAAATTTCAAGCAGAACACGGGATGGCTTCTATGGAATATTTTGCAGAATTGTTAGGGGCTAGGACCAGCCTAGAGCCTCATAGTAAGACGGTCGATGAGAATGCAGTGATAATTTTGGAAAATCTAAAACTGAAAGGTATGAATTAAACCCTTACCGAAAACATTAATAAAAACATTCCTATTTTAGGTTTCCATAACCAGGATCGCCTAGAGGGTTTCGATTTGGAATCCACTAAAAAAGTGCTTCAATCCCTAGCCAACCTCCAAGCGACCACCCTCTCCTTACGTAAAAAACAGCCGGAGTTATTTGAAACAAAAGTGAGGCCTCACTTACACGAACCCAGACCACTACCGCCCTTTAACTATGATAAACTATTAACAGAGAATCTGGAAACAGCTACCTTGGTTGGAAAAATTCACAACTTGCTTAATAAAAGCCAAAGAACCATTATAAGAGAACCCTGGGCCACCGTGACCCATAACGACTTCTGGATTAATAACATTATGATAACCAATAAAGCTGATGGTACCATAGACAAGATAAAGTTAATAGACTTTCAGATGCCCGATTACTCCTCACCGGTGAGGGACGTGATATTTTTCCTGTTTAGCAGCGTTTCGATGCCCGTATTAAGGTACCACCTGGACAAACTGCTTCAGTATTATTTTACAGAGTTCATCTCGGTTTTAAAGAAGTTTGACGTAGACCTAAAGGAGTTCACATACGAAAGTTTTCTGGAAGAATTGAGGTTAGAGGGTGGATTACAGGTGCATCACTCCCTGTTTATGGTACCGATTATTCTGGCACCCAAGGAGAAGAGGGTTGAACCCAATAATTCTAATAAATTAGCGCCACCTTTGGAAGGACAGCAGCATTTTACCAGTGCTATGAAGGAAAAGATATGGTTTATTGTAGCAGAAGCTGCCAAAAGGAACTGGATATAGGACTGTTTTTGAGTTAGTTTAATGTAAAAGTTTTAAATATAAATTGTATTTAAATGATGACTATTGTGATTTGAGAGAAATCCTTTATGTAGGCTCAAATGCTTGGAATGAGAAAACGATTTAAGATTACAAGCAACTATTCTTCTTCTTCTTCTTTTTTGAATGTCATGCAAAGGTGCCTTGAAAACTACTTATTCTTGTCCATTGTCTAATATTTCGCAATTACAAAACTTTCCTTTTTGCTATTCCCCACTTTCCTTCTTTGATCTTACCCTGAAGGATAAGGTGCTGAAATATCAGTGGAATTTTGTGGAATATCAGTCTTACTCACGACCATAAATTTCATTTTAATATAATTAGTCATTTTTTTTGCTACATTTTAATTAATCAAATTATTATTCCAGGAATTTGAAATGTGGTGCAATATGGGCTCAACTGCCTGGAATAAGAAAATCACTTAGCTTTTTTAAATAATAAAAAACTATTCTATAGGTTCAGATTTTAACTCAAATGCTTGGAATAAAAGAGTTTTTACCAAAAACAAGAGTGATTCTTTTTTGTGAAAAAGATCCACTCTGTTAGTTTCTTTTACAAAATTAAATTATTAAAATAGGTTCAGTATCACGTAAACTCATTTTTTAAGTTTCAACATGTCTTTAATAAGGAATAATTTGATATACCGAGTCTAGGCATTATTAGCATATAAACTACTGATCAAAGTAATCTTTCTGAATATAAATATACGCGAGTGAATTCTTTAAAATATAAAAATGTCGGTACCCTGTCAAACCCAATAATCCTCTGCAAGTGAACCTGGGAGAACAAGTTTTAAACTGGTAGAGACTTATATTATCCGAATTTTTTAATTTTTCTAAAATTTGCTCATAAAAAAAATTAAAGATTCTATCAATATTTAAACTTATTTTTTTAATTTAAAAAACATTAATAAAAGCAAATTTTTAAATTTAAAAAAAGTTGTTAATTTTAGGGTTTTCTGAAAAATTGACATACAAAAGATCCAACAAAATTTGAAAAAGTTAATTTTTGTTTATTTTCAGCTTTCCTTACCAATTTTACTTAGCTTTACCAGCTTTCCTTAATTTTGCCAATAGGATTTTCAATTCAAATGAATATTTGAAAATGTGAAAAAAACTTCTGAATATAAAAATTGCTGGAAATTTTGGGTTTTTAAAAAAAAATTAAATTTTGGGTAGCAGAATGTTAAAAAATATAATTAATAAAATTAGATTTGTAAAGCTTATTGGAAGAATTTATTTCTAATTAAATTTAATTATTTTCACATTTATTTCATTTATTTATTTTTTTAATATTTAGTTTTTACATATTTTAAACGTTGTGATAGTATTTTCGCAGCTTATTTCATAGGATATGTATGTTATTTGATAGAATTTTATGGCCATAAAAAAATCTGTAATTTCGATAAATTTCTGAACAATTTTTCAAAAAAATTATTTTTTTTTTCCATTACCCGGCATTTTTTCTGCAAAATGCCGACCTAGATATTTAGTCAAATTATTAAGAAAATACTTGTGCAAGGAAATTTTTAAAATTTAATATTTTCAGATTTTTGAGTTATGGATATTTTGTGAAATTAAAAAAAAAAGTCACTTTTACAAAAAATTAAATTTTTCAATAGTTACACGTAGTTTTTTTAAAAATCCTGAAATAGGTGTCCAGTCAAATATAGGGTCTACCAATAAGAATGATATAAATTTAAATTGCTAAAAAATAAAAACGAATTGGTTAATTTCTATGATTGATGTTTCATGTTGTAGTTTATTATGTTAAATTATGTTTTAAATAAAATATCATTAAGATGTCCACCTCGGCTACGGCAGCAGACGTTTAGATGATGAACCCAATTTTCAAACACTTTTTGACATTGATGGTTTGAGGATTGTTAAAATACACCTTCGACTTCACATATCCCCAAAGAAAAAAGTCCAGGGGAGTAACATCACAGGACCTTGGTGGCCAGTAGATATTGCCATGTCGCGAAATTATTCGATCTTCAAAACGCTCTCGTAATAAAATAATTGTGGCTCGGGCGGTGTGTGATGGTGCTCCGTCCTGTTAAAACCAATTCTGTTCGAAGTCTCCGCCATCAATTGCAGGCCAAAGAAAGTTTGTTATCATGTCGCGGTAGCGCTCTCCGTTGACTGTCACAGTACGCCCCCCTGCATCCGACGATAATTCCACCGACATGCAAATCACACCACACAGTCACTTTTAACGGGTGTAATGGCACCTGTACTAATTTCTGGGGATTGTTCTGACACCAGAAGTGGCAATTTTGCGTATTGACAACGCCACTAAGACAAAAATGGGCTTCATCTGAAAAGATGATTTGTTTCCCAAAATCGGCATTTTGTTCCAACTGCAACAGGGCCCAGTCGGTAAACGTACTTCGCAAACTATGGTCAGCAGGCTTTAATTCTTGAGTTAGAACCATCTTATATGGATGTAGGCCTAAGTCTTTCTTCAAAATGCGCCACAGAGACTTTGGTGAAATGCCTAATTGCTGAGAACGGCGCAAAACAGACACATTGTTATTCGCGTCAACACTTTCTCTTGCAGCGGCGATATTTTCAGCGGTCCTTGCACTTTTTTGTCGCGTTGGTGGCCTATTATCCAGAAGAGTGTACTCCCGTTCAAACTTATTAATTGTGCGCCTTATTGCAAGCTCAGAAGGCCATCCACGATGGCCAAAATCTTCTCTAAGAGCACGATAACAGGCTCTAACCGATTGAGCATTTTCATAATACCTTTTCACGATAGCTATACGTTGCTCTTGCTACAACTGACGCTTGATCCGCATTTTGACACATACCATTTTGCGTACATGGCCCACTAAACTTCTATCACTTCTATTGGTAGACCCATTAGTTCTAAAAATATGTGTGCACATTTTAAATTTTTTATTTTGTCAGGTTTTTGAGTTATTCACATATAATATTAATCTTTCTTTATTTAGCAAAGAGTGCTGCATACAAAAAAAAATAAAAATATACAAAAATGTTTGATTAATAATTAATTACTAAAAAAATCAATCTACGTATGTACAAATGTCGAATCGAAAAGGAGGACTAGCTAACGTGGACGCAGATCAAAATGAAAATAAATGTTATACGATAAAGGTGTATAGTATAAACAGTACATAAAAAGATTGTAAAAATAAAACCTAAAAAATTAAATAAAATATCCATAACATTAAACATAATAATAAGAAAAAAAACTTAATTCTAAAATAAAATTTTAATAAAAATCAGCAAAAAATAGAAAAAATTAAAAAGTTATTAAGATTGAAAAAAGAAATATAAACAACTAATAGTTATTTTGAACATATTCCCTCAAGAGCCGTTTAAACTGGTTTAAGTTATCACAGTTTTTAATATTTACTGGTAACTTGTTAAATTCACTAATACCTTTATGTATTACATGTTGTAAAATTGTCTAGCAAAAAGTCATCTTTAAAAAAAATACATTTTCTCAATAGTTTGTCCATTTTTCAAAAAATCCTGCAATAAATGTCAGTCTAATTATTCCAGAAATACGTGTGCAAATTTTTATTTTTTTTTGTCAAATTTTTGAATTATCAACATTTTGTGAAATTTTTAAATTAAAAAACCTGTTTCTCAAAAATAATTTTTTATACTCACAATTTTGAACATTTGCCTTAAATGAAATGTTCAGTCAAATTATTTCAGAAATACCTATACAAAGTTTTTTAATTTAGGGCATTTGGTAAAATTTCAAAAAAAAAATCTTTAAAAAAAAATTCTCAGTAGTTTTTTAAAAGATATTCAAAAGAACCTTGAAGAAATTTAAGATTTTGCATATTTTTTCCAAAAACTCTAAAACAAGTGCCTACTCAAATTATTCTAGGAATACGTGTGCACATTTTCAAAATTTTATTTTGTTCGGTTTGTGAGTTATGAGCATTTTGCGAAATTTTCAAAAAAATGTTAAGCATAATGTTCAGTAAATTTTTTTTAAAAGTCATTTTTTTCCAGATAAAAAAAAATATTTCTAAAAATCTTAAATACATTCTTCAAAAAAACCTTGAAATAGGTGTTCAATATTTTAAGTATTCCTTCAGAAAACGCTGAAATAGGCGTTCAGTAGCGTTATTCCAGAAATACGAATGCAATTTTTTAAAGTTTTAGTTTGTCAGGTTTTTTTTAGTTCGCATTTTGTCAAATTTTCAAAAAACAAGTCATTTAAAAAAAAATTTACTGTATTGAACATTTTTCAAAAAACGCCGATATAGTGTCCAGTAAAATTATTTCAAGCATGCAAATGCAAATACAATAATTTTTTTTTATTTCGCCAAATTTTTGAGTTATGGACATTTTGTTAAATTTTCAAAAAAAAAATCAGTTTTTGAAAAATATATTTTTTTTTAAATCCTGGAAATAGGTGTCTAATTAAATTATTTCAGAAATACCTGTATAAATTTGGTCTGCTTTTTGAGTTACAGTCATTTCGGTTTCATTTTCTTGAAAAAATATTCAGCTTTCTCATAAATTCACTGTTTCCTCAATATGTGTGCACTTTTTTATTTTGTCAGGTTTTTGAGTTATCCACATTTTGTAAAATTTTCAAGCAAAAGTCACCTTATAAAAAATAAAATTTTCTCAATAGTTTGTCCATTTTTCAAAAAATCCTAAAATAGGCGTCACATTATTCCAGAAATACGTATGCAAGTTTTCAAAACTTCGTTTTGTTACGTCTTTAAGTTATGGGCATTTTGTAAGATTTAAAAAACAAGTCACTTTTTCAAAAATATTTATTTATTTCAAAATTTTTAATTTTTTTTTTAAAAACGTTGAAATAAGAATTTAGTAAAATTATTCCAGGAGTAGGTACGTATGCATTTTGTGAAATTTTCAAATGAAAAACCTGTTTTTCAAAAATATTTTTTTTTCCCAAAATTTTAAAGATTTGTCCTAAAATAGATGGTCAAGTTATTCCAGGAATACGTATACAAATTTTAGAAATTTTATTGTGTAAAGTTTTTTAATTTGGGGCATTTTGTGAAATTTAAAAAATAAATTACTTCTATAAAAAAAACTGTTCTCAATAGTTTTTACATTTTTAAAAGAACCTTGAAGAAAATTAAGCTTTTTTAAGATTTGGCATATTTTTTCCAATAAGTGTCTAGTCAAATTATTTCAGGAATACGTGTGCAAATTTTCAAAATTTTATTTTGTCTGGTTTTTAAGTTCTGAGCATTTTGTGAAATTTTAAAAAAATTAATTTTTTCAAAACAAATTTTGTTTCTTATTTAAATTTAGACATTTTTTAAAAAATCTAAAATTAGGTATCTAGTTAAACTACTCTAGGAATACGTGTAAACATTTTCAAAATTTTATTTTCGTAGATTTTTAAAATGTAGATACTCTGTAAACTTTTAAAAAAATCATTTTTTTAAGAAAAAAAAAATATTTATAAAAATTTTAAAAAACATTTTTCAAAAAACATTGAAATAGGTATTTAGTCAAACTATTTTTGTAATACGTATGAAAATGTTCAAAGTTTATTATGTCAGGTTTTTAAAGAATAGATGTTTGATAAAATTTTCAAAAAAAATTAGTAAATTTTTCAAAGTAATTTTTATTTTTTTAATATTTCTTTTTAAATTTCGTAGTTTGTAGTAGTCCAAGCAGTTAACACGTATGATAAGCGATCTATAGTTTTTCGCGTGTTTCAAAGGGTTAAAATACAGTTTTTGATTAATAATTTATATCAAAAGAAGTCTTTTAAAATTTGGCATCTTTCAGGCTAAGTATTGACTTATTTTAGAATCACTTTTGCCATAAATAAGTAAAATTCAATTTTTATTTCTCTAATTTGTGTACTAAGTTTAACATAAATATAGTGCACGTACGTGATTATTACAGTGTTTACATTAACGAGTTTTCTATTGTAAACAGTATTTGTCTGAAATAACTTATATTTAATTCATATATGGGCTAATTTTGAAATTGTGATTAGCTAATGTAATAATGGCTGGAGGAAGTACTACGTATAACAATGATCCAGAAAGTAATTGTGCTAAATGTAATTTAGTACTTGATGACATTAAGTCGATAATACAATATACCAGGTGTGCTAAGTATTATCATGGAAAGTGTGTTAATGTTGACATGCGCGGTTTTCATTTGAGCAAATCGACATGAAAATGTGAATCGTGTGATCCCTCTGCGTTTAGTGATGGTGCATATAAGACAGAGCGCGCTAGGAAAAGAAGCCGCACTGTTTTTCAAAAATAATTTTTTTTTCTTAAAATTTTTAAGATTTGCCCTGAAATAGATGGTCAAGTTGTTCCAGGAACACGTATACAAATTTTAGAAATTTTATTGTGTAAAGTTTTTTAATTTGGGGCATTTTGTGAAATTTAAAAAATAAGTCACTTTTATAAAAGAAATTGCTCTTAATAGTTTTTACGTTTTTAAAAAAAATTTGAAGAAAATTAAGCTTTTTTAAAATTTTGTATATTTTTTCCAAAAACTCTAAAATAAGTATCTAGTCAAATTATTTCAGGAATACGTGTGCACATTTTCAAAATTTTAGTTTCGTAGGGTCTTGAAATTAAGGCATTCAGTAAGATTTTTAAAAAAAGTAATTTTTTTAAGAAAAAGAAATATTTCTAAAAATGTTAAAAAACATTTTTCAAGAAATATAGAAATATTTGTTTAGTCAAACTATTCCTGTAATACGTATGAAAATGTTCAAAATTTTATCATGACAGATTTTTGGATTTCTATGTATTTGGTAAAATTTTCAAAAGAAATGGGTATATTTTTGAAAAATATTTTTATTTTCTCAATATTTTAAATATTCCTTAAATAACCCCTAAAATAGGTGTTCAGTAGAATTAATTTTTCTAGAAATACGTGTGCAATTTTTCAGTTTAATTTTTTCAGGTTTATATGTTATGGGCTATTTTTGAAATTTTTAAAAAACAAAGATCACAAAAAAACAAAAAATCTCGATAGTTTTAAAATTATTCCAAGCATACAATTTAAAAAATATTTTTTTTTATTGTTGAAAAATCCTGAAAATGGGGGTCTAATCAAATTATTCCAGAAATACCTATATAAATTTGGTCAGCTTTTTGAGGTTCGTCATTTTCTTGGAAAAATAATCTGCTTCCTCAAAAGGTCACTTTTTCCTCAATGCCTTTAATTACAATTTTCGAAAAAAAAACTTTCAAATACAGGTACATCATTAAAATTATTCCTGGAATACGTAAAGAAATTTGTTTACACAAAAAAATTAAGAAGTCTTTTCTTTACACAGGTCTCAAGGAGCTTCCTATAGACAGGTCCGAAACTCATTACACTCTGGTATTTTCAACTTTAGTAACAAGAATAATGGTAGATAATTTCCAGGATTCAGGAAAAGTAAACTATTAGTAACATCTGAGAGTTGATGACCACCAACATAGGAGACATCACAAACGTTCTTTGACATACCACTTTCACTACCTCCGACACTTTTTATAATTGCTTTCATTTTTGACATGATAACTTTATCTTGTATTAAATCTATATGATAATATATAGAAATGTTATTGGAAAGAATATCGAACAAGTGGAGGGTGTAAGACGTACATACAAATGTAAAATATACTTTCTGTGAAATCCAGTTTCGATCATCTCCGAAACACGTACAGCCGATCATCTCGCAATCAGGATACGCGTAATACAGACGAAACCCGGTTCTCCACTATAAAATAATGCACACGACGTAAATGGAAACTGCTGCTACTGAGGCTCCAATGGAATTCCGAATCACTTACCGTCGAATTAAATATTCATTGACGTTTTCGGTGGGATCGCGCTCCTTTCCTCCATGACAACATTATGCCATCAACACCGCACCATCGGGGCAAAGTGTTACATCCAATCGCTCTTTTAAATTGTTCCATTGAGGGGGTGTTTTATCGAAGGGATTTTTCGGGTTTTATTGAGGCATGTTTGCCCCATTTCAATGCTACACGTGAGTGTCTCTTAAAACCCTCCCGGTATCGATACGATTTATTCATTACTAAGAAACATGGTAATGGTAATTCCGTGATCCAAAGATGGGGCAGTTGATTGACGTTTAAAATCGTAAATCAACGTGAATATTTTAGTAATTATTGACTAAATAATGTCATTGGTTTAAAGGAATCATTAGTTCGTCGGAGCTATACAAGCCGTGACTCCGTTTGGGTGGGCTTTAATTGCATTTTGAATGATTTCTCTGTTTCTGGGCTCGGTTTTCGATTAGCTAGCAAAGGCTTTTTTTAATAGTCTTTTTTATGTCTTAATAAACTGTTAATTATTTTCAGGTACTAAAATTCCAAAATATTGACAATAAAATTGGTGCCTGTGGTATGTAGGAAGCCTAATAAATGTAAATTAAAAATGATTCGGGTGGTATTTAAGAAGTGAAATGTCGCAGGTTACGAGCAATAATAAGGAAACGACAGGATGTAAAAAAAATACAGTTTTTAGAATTTTTTTAGTTATTTATTTATTTGTCCAATAGAAAAATCTAATTACAGAGCAAATATAGAAGTAAACCTAATAATGCTATTAAGTACTAATCACTACCATAATGTTTCTATAGAATGTATTAAACTTAAATAATATTAGTGCAGAAAAGAAATTTTTGGAGATTGCATCATATAAAGAGAAAAGTACTTAAAGATTACTTAAATTATACGATTTCTTAGTAATATTAATTATGATTGTCTGATAATATAAAGTTTTCGTAATCGTTAATTGCCACAAGGTGTTCGAAAATCTATTATTGATAAAAGGTATAGAGAATCAATAAGATAATGAACTGTTAAAAAAATTACGATAATAAAAAAACCATTAATAAACTCCCCCTTGTGGACAACATCGCATTCTTCAAGGTGATTTCTTTCAAAAAAAATTTAGAAAATTCCTATAATTTAACGATTTCCAAAAATAAAATTTTAAAAATTTGCACACGTATTCCTGGAATGACTTGACTTGACACGTATTGCAGGGTTTTTTAAAAAATAATTAAAATTTTTGAGAAAAAAAAAAAATTCAAAAAGTTACTTTTTTTTTAAATTTTACAACAAATTGATAAATAAAAAAATTAAAATTTAAAAATTTACGTACTAATTCCTGGAATAATTTGATTAGACACATATTTCAGCGTTATTTGAAATATATCCAAAAATTTGAAAAAAAAAAATTTGGAAAAGTGACTATTTTCTGTATTGTACCATGCTCCACAAAGACAGGATGCTGCCTTTATTGCATTTTTTGAAAAGTACCTAGACGAAGTAAGCGATTTTAATGGCACTATTATTATTTTGGGAGATTTTAATCTGGATTTACTTAAAAACTCATTTTATGCTGACAAAATAAAGGATGTTATATTTTCCAGTGGATTTACACGAATTGTAAAATCGCCTACAAGAAAAGTACCTACGAGCCAGACGCTTATTGATTATGTAGTACCTAACGATAAAAATGTACCTCTTAAAGTTCATTTAACACCGAAAATCAGTGACCATTCCATTATCTCGATTAATGTTGATCATCAAAATATAGTGACTCCGAATATAACTACTTTGAAAAGATCTACTAAACATTATAACTCAGATCAATTGCAACATGATAATATTAGTACACCTTGGAACACCAGCATTTCAGATGTTAATTTACAAGCAGAAGCCTTCATCTTCTCTATTACATCAAGCCTCAACAAAATGTGTCCCATGATCCCAAAAATATCAAGATAAGAAGTGGATTAACTCGCAAATTAAAAATCTAATGCGTGAGAGGGATAGTCTGTATAAAAGAGCCATTTTACATAAAAGTGAAGACATATGGGCAGAGTATAAATCAAGACGAAATGCTATCGTGAGTAAAATTAGAAATGAGAAAGACAATTATTTTGCTGCAATTATAGATAAAAATCGAAAAAATCCAAGGGAGCTATGGAAAAATCTGAAGACCCTTCTGTCGGGTAAAACTGAAGCAATACAGAGCGAAATTCTCGTTGGAACAAAGATTGAGACTGACGTGGCAGCAATAGCACATCAATTTAATCATTTTTTTATAGAGTAGTATCAGTGATATTATTCAAAATATACCGCAACAAAATATAGTTAGCAATGCCCCAAGAAGTCCAACCTCAACTAATATTCTCCAGAATTTTGAACCAATATCAATGGCTAAATTGAGACAAGTCGTTAAAAAATGTAGGCGGGGGTGAAGATGATATATCCAAACAGATTCTTTGTGATGTTTTTCATGTTGCTGGAAATAGGCTGTTGGACGTCGTAAACACCTCACTTTCAAATGGCGTCTTCCCGGAGTCCTGGAAGATATCACATAACAGTTATTCCTGTCCCAAAGGTGCCAAATACCAAGTTGTCTAATGAGTTTCGTCCTATCAATACTGTTCCTATATATGAAAAGGTGTTAGAAGTATGTGTAATAGAGCAATTACTGCAGTTTTGTGACTGATGAATGAAAATTTGCACACGTATTCCTGGAATAATTTGACTATACACGTATTTCAGCGTTTTTTTTCAACATATCAAAAATTTTGAAAAAACAAAATATTTTTTATTGTATTTATTTATTATTCTTTTTTAATTTTAGAAAATACCCACAACTCAAGAATTTATTAAAATAAAATTTTGTAAATTTGCACACGTATTCCTGGAATAATTAAATTAGACACGTATTGCAGTTTTCTCAAAAATAATTAAAATTTTTGAGAAAAAAAATATTTGAAAAGTGACTTTTTTTCTAATTTTACAACAAACTGATAAATAAAAAAATTAAAATTTAAAAATGTACGTACTTATTCTTGGAATTACTTGACTAGACACGTATTTTAGGACTTTTTGAAAAATATGTAATGAAAATAAAATTAATTTTTAAAAAAGGCGATTTCTGCTCAAAAAATCTTAGAAAATGCCTATAATTCAACAATTAATAATTTTCACACGTATTCCTAGAATTATTTGCCTAAAAATTTAATTTAGAATTTTTTGAAATTTTTTTAAAACGTTGAGTAAAAAAATTATCTTGGAAAAAGTGACTTTTATTTTTAAATCTCACAAATTGTCCATAACTCAAAAAACAGACAAAATTAAATTTTGCACTTATATTCCTGGAACAATTTGATTAGACACTTACTTAAGAATTTTTTTTAAAATTTATAAAGTGAAAGGAAAATATGAATTTTTAAAAAAGGTGATTTTTTCCCAAAAAGGTTTACAAAATGTCCATAATTTAATAATTAGCAAAAATAATATTTTGAAAATTTGCACAAGTATTCCTGGAAGAATTTCACTTAACACGTATTTTTGCATTTTTTAAAAAATGTTCAAAATTTTGAGAAAAAAAAATATTTGAAAATCTACATTTTTTTTTAAATTTTACAAAATGCTTATAGCTCAAAAAATTATAAAAAAATATTTTTGAAAATTTGCATACGTATTCCTGAAATAATTTTATTGGACACCTATTTTAGGATTTTTCAAAAAAAAATCATCAGAATCACAAGTTTACTGGTGGCCATAATATTTATTCGAATATTTAGGAAACTTGATAAAATGAATAAAAGCCAAAATTTCCTAATTTTTGGATTTGAATTTATCGAAAAATCCGAAAATTTCCCCTTTTTTATGAAATCAGAAATTTTCTTTTTTTTTAATGTTTAAAATCCTCATAAAAAAATACTGTCTTATCTTACTGTCATTTCTGCTTGCATTCAGTTCAAAATTTATTCCACCAGGTTCACATTCATGTCTATTATTAACTATAATTAAATATATATATATTATTATAATCTATTATTATTTATATATTATTTATTTATTATTATAATTTATTACTACTATAATTAATTAAATACTAAGAAAAAGCAAAAAATAAATAAAACAAATTAGTATTTCAACTTAAACAATCTTGGTCCTAAAAAATTACCTTACGATAATTCTATATAAAGCAGAAAAGCTAATAAATTAGTACAATTTTAGCAAATTAAAGTAGTTTCTCGACATTTCAAAATAATCCCTAAGAAGAACCTGCTGAGCCTTCAAAAATGAGTTCAATGTTGGGCCTAAAATATGTGAGGAAAAAAATTAATCACTTTTCTATGTAATATTTCAGCCTTTTTTTAAAAAATCAAATAATTTTTATTGTTTCTCAATGGTAAGCAAGTGATATTCTTAATCATTAAAAATAGAAAGAAAATTTTATGGTTTGGTTCTAAGAAAGCTTAAAAAAAAAGTGAACCGCTTAGGATGCACAGGTAAGATGATAAGAGGAATACTCTAAGTTTAGAAGGACTCAGTGCCCTTTCCCTCATCCATGATGCTCGAATCCCAACATGGTTTATCCAGGACTCACAAATCTATTTAAGACTATTTAAAGACAAAACTAGGTCCTTTCAGTACAGTATCATAGTCTCCTTTATGTCTCATTTTGGTTTGTTAACTCCTTGTTTTAATGTATATTTTCGCGTCAAAAAGAAAGTTTCCTTCGTCGACTTTCCTTTAACGAAACTGAGGGCGGCAAACAAAGAAGAGCTTCGGTTGCCTTTCCAGGGCCGGTTTTCCCCGATAATAAAAAAAAAAGTAGTTTCACGATTCTTTTGACATTGCTCCGTTCACCGACGGAGTTAATGCCTTGCTCCTTTGAACTTTTGTATTTGTAATTATCGCTTTTCCACGGCGAAAGACAGAGAGAGAATGGAAGAGGTTAATAAAACACGAAGTTTTGCTTCTTTGCGGATCCCGATCCTGTTTGAAGTTTTCTCGGGGAGTATTCACTAGCGAAGCAGGATTTCTTTTCTTTGCGGATATCAATTTGGGCCATTTCATCAAAGGCTCTTAAGTATATAAAAAGGTTATAGCTACTCAAATAAACTTTATTTTATGTCTTTAGCTTATATAGATCAAAAGATATCAGCTAAAAACCTCGAGGTTGATGTAGCAAGAGCCAGCTGTCGTGATGCAATATTCAACTGGCAATAACTCCTAACCTATCATTGATAATTAAAAAAATTCAAAAGAGTCTTCTAGGAAATAATGCAATATTCAACTTTGCTTATTATAATTATGACTGTAAATAGATTTCTACAGAAGATATAGATTGTTTTTGTGCCATGACTTCTTTAAAGAAGGCACCATGGATAAAACCTAACATATCTCCAATGGTATTAGATTTAGAGCTTTAATGGTAATTATCAATATTATAATGCTCACCATAGCAAACTAAATAAAGTTTATTTCACGTTTCTAGCTTTAATAAATCAAAAGTTATCAGCCAAAAACCTTGAGGTTGTCGCAGCAAGGTCCAACTGACGTGAAGCAAAATTCAACTGGAGGTAACTCCTAACCTATCAATGATAATTAAAAAAATTAAAAAGATTATTTTAGGAAATGATGCAGTCTTTGACTTTAGATATTATGATCATAACCGTAGATCAACTTTCACAGAAAATATAAGCAGTTATTGTGTATTAGCTTCTTTAAAAGAGGTATTACGTATAAAAGCTGAGATATCTCAAATGGTATTTAATTTAACGCCTTAACAGTTATTATCAATATTATAGTGCTCAATATACCTAGTCAAATAAAGCTTATTTCACGTTTCTAGCTTTAATAGATCAAAAGTTATCAGATAAAAACCTTGAGGTTGACGTAGTAAGGTTCAGCTGATGTGAAGCAAAATTCAACTGGCAATAACTCATTACCTATCAATAATATTTATAAAATTGAAAAACAGTCTTCTAGGAAATAATGCACTTTTCAATTTTGCTTATTATAATCTTGACTGTAAATAGACTTTCACAGAAGATATAAGAAATTTTAGTGCCATGACTTCTTTGAAGGAAACTCTATATATAAAACCTAAAATATCTCCAATGGTATTGCATTTAGAGCTTTAGTAATTATTATCAATATTATAATGCTTATCATGACTAATCAAATAAAATTTATTTTACGTTTCTAGCTTTAATAGAACACAAGTTATCCACCAAAAATCTGGAGGTTGTCGAAGCAAAGGCCAGCTGGCGTGAAGCAAAATTCAACTGGCGATAACTCCTAACATATTAATGATACTTAAAAAATCTAAAAATACCCTTCTAGAAAAATATACAAGCTTTAACTTCGGTTATTATAATTTTGACTGTAAATAGACTTCCACAGAAGATATAGGGAACTTTTATGTTAAGGGCTCCTTGAACGAATCGCAATGTATAAAACCAAAGATATCTCTAATGGTATTCGGTTTTGAGCTTCAATGGTTATTATCATTATCATACTCCTTACTACAGTTAACTAAATAAAATTTATTTCAGGTCTCTACCTTAAGTAAATTAAAAATTATCAATCAAACACTCTGAGCAAGACGCAGCAAAGTTTGGCTGACGTAAAGCAAAAATCAAACGGGTATAGCTCTTAAACTGATGGTGCTACTGTAAACATTTAAAAAGATTCTGATACATAATCAATTACTCTACTACTTTGTTTATAACATAGAAAACTGTAGATGGACTTCTACAAAAGGTACATAGAGTTATTATGTTGTCACTTCTTTATATGTAAAACACTCACTATATCTCAAATGCAGTTGGGTTTAGCACTAAGATAATATTTATCAAAATTGTAGGGCAGTAAGCAAATAAAGTTTACATAATTTGCCTTTATTTACTAAAAGTATTGTCAGGCAACTGGTAGTCGTTATCACACTAAAATTATCAAACGATATTTTCCAATTTGAACTGATTTTCCCTTGGGAAACGTTCGTTTGATTAAGGCTGCTATGCATTATTTATGAATGATGAATTTTATGTCTTTAACGAGGAGGGCCCTCGTTAGTTCACTAAAAATAACAATTCAATTTTGTGAGAAATCGATTTGAAATCGTGAAATGTGGATAGCGTCCAATTAAGTTATGCTTTTATTGCTTTCGCTCTATTAGGACCCGGATTGTATTTAAATTGTAAGTTTTTTGTTGTAGTTATTTGAGGATTAGGTGTGGTTTTATGCCACAATATTAGGAGAAAGTTGAAGGTCTCAGTTTGTCGTTGTAAATCGATAACATGGAAATAATATGCCTGAATATATTTCTTATAATTTTATTCATTTTTAAATTCATACGTTTTAAAGACCTTAAAGTCAGTTTTATATTTTCCAACTATTGAAATAATGCTTAAAGACTAAGTGTCTTGGCTGTAAAAATGTCAATCAATCAATCTTCTATGATTAATTTAAGTGATAAAACAAAAATGAAATTATTGATTAATAAACGAGATTATATGCGGGCACAGTTCATCTGAACATAAATAAAACAGGCATAATTTAATTGGATTTTGAGACTTAAAAAATACTTTCATACAGTTCTGTGCCCACAAGAGCGTCCATAATTGCTTTGAATATATTAAAGACTCAAAACATTTCAGATTTATGTAAATAGACCTGCGGCATCGGGATTTATCCACCAAAAAAAAAAAAACCGACCCACGCCCTCGTTTATTTGGCCACATAAATAAGACATAACGTTAATTTTAATTTTAAATTTAATCGATTTGTAGCAAGCAGTTTAAAAAATGCTCGTTTGCCTAATATAATGCCTAACGTATAACTGAAATCTATGTTTAATAATAAATTGTTTCTGATTTATCCAGGTATACTCCATAATAATTAACGAGGCTAATCTTAAAAGCACGTCAAAGCTTCCCGGGCACGGATTTACGTTCCGCCCCGGTTTTCCCCTATTTAAAAATGTACACGTAAATCTAAATTTCGGTTTTAGAGTAAAGTTGGCCTAATCCCGGATGCAGCAGAACAACCCCGGCTAGAGCAGGAGCACTATGTATATACTACGTCGGCCGACATCTTTTATTCATCACGCCGCTGATTCGCCTAATAGAATTTTCGATTAGTTTCTTTTCTCGCCCCGGCAAATTCTCTACTTCTTGTTTCTTGTTCCGGGGGAGAGTCGGGCCTTAAGTAATGCGTTAACGTATTTATTTCAACCGGCACTAATTAACCGTATTGAATGAGAGACAATGAAAGATGCAGAAATCTGTAATTTATTTTTCTAATGAGACTTGTCGTATGTAGGGAGCTTTTTGATTAAAAAATATACCTGAAATACATAAAAAAGCCTTAAAAAAATATAAAAAATTACTTGAATGTTCTGGTATTAGACTTTAAAGCCCCTAAAAAACGTGATAGGTAACTGGAAATGCCTAAGACGTTCAAAAATAGTGTCAAATGCCTGGAAGTAAATTGTAATTTATTTGAAATATTAAAAGCACTTGAACGTTTTATTATTTTTCTATTAAGACACTTATTCTTCAAGCATCATTTCCAATACCTGAAATACATAAAAACTTATTTGAGTTTCTGTGCATTTAAGGTGTAAAAATGACTTCATAAGCCCTGAAAAACATGAAACAGTAACTAAAAATACCTAGACAACATTTTAAATCAAAATAGTTTTTATTAAATAATCAATATTTACACTTTATTCAATAAGTAAGTAGCCATGTACAAGCATGAAGATAACGATTGAAAGCACTATTGCCTAAAAAAAAATTAAGGCAATATTTGCATAAATATTACAAGCATTTAATCTAAAAATTGACCTTTTATTAGAGCAAAGTTATACAAAGTTTTAAATGGGGGTAAACTGAGAGAAATGAATTCGCCAGGAATATAATTATAAATTCTATGAGCAATATAGGGTGTCCTATTTGCTATGTATGATTGCTGCTATTTACGAAACTATAGGAGATACGAGGGCGGTTAAATTAGAAAAAAATTGGCAATTTTGTTGCTTATTCTAAATGCTTTTACAGCGTTACAAAATGTTTATTAGTTCGTGAATTACAGGGTGATTTATAAAAAATGCCAAATTTTTATTTCAAAAACTATTGATTTTAGAAACTTACTTTTATTTACAAACGTTTATAATTTTTTATGCTTAGCAAAACTTCATCTTTAATTTTTTTTTATGATATTTGTTATCTTGGCAACTTCTTTTTTTTTAAATACGGACCTGCTATTTTTATAACTTATTTTAAAAGCCTTTTTTATTCCCTTTAAAATGATACATCTCAATCATATGTTTCGCAATGCTTCAACGTATTAATAACCATCATCGGGAATTTTTCCTTAGCGCGGACCTGACTTTTTTAAGTGCTAAAAACTTAAATACTTTTAAATGTTTATTCAATTCTTAAGCTTATTAAACTAGTGGTTATCTGTGCTAAACCCCAGTCTAAATATGTTAAAAAATTTAGTTTTAAATTAATTTAACTAAATTAATTAATTTTTTTGTTTTAATTTAGTTGGCTGTGATAGAAGTTGAAGTCTGCGTTATCATAGTTACCGAACAAGAATAATATTTTTGACAGAAGTCATCAAGCTTTCGCGACAGTTTTTATTCATGTTAATATTTGTTTGATTGGTAATAACGGTCCTATAAATTGGCCCGCAAGATCGCCTGATATACCACCCATGAATTTTTCCATATGGGGTTATATTAAGAACCAGATTTATCAAACTACGCCTTAAAGTTCAAAAATAAAAGAAGCGTGCAATAAAATTGAAAATTCATTCAACAACATTCAAAGAAAAATTAATTACCAATGCGGGCAAATGCCTACAAAATAATGATGGACATTGCTAATATTTAGATAAATTAGTAACAATTTATTTCATAATTATGTACTTATTATTTAATAGCATTTATTTATTTTAAATAAGTGCTGGATTAATTTTTATCATTATTATATTGTTGTAATATTTATTTTTTTTATTTAAAAAACCAAGTCATTTTGAGTCTAAAATGGAATTATTATTAATATAACCACTTTTATATTATTTTAACGTTTATAAATATTTTTAAATAATAACCAAAAAGATAAACTTTTTACTGTATTATTAAGTAATTAAATTACAATTTAAAAAAAATCAGGCCAGCATTAAAGAAAAATTCCTGATGATTGGAACATCATTTTAACGGGAATAAAAAATGCTTTTAAAATAAGTTATTAAGAATGCAGGTCCGTATTTAAAAACAAAAAGTTGATAGCCGTTGCCAAGATACCAAACCATTAAAAAAAAATAAAAGATCTAGTATCGTAGGGCACAAAAAATTATCACCCTGTAACTCACGAACTAAAAAACCTTTTGCGACGCTGTAAAAAGATTTAGAATAAGCCTCAAAATTGGCAATTTTTTTCTAATTTAACCGCTCTCGTATCTAAAATAAGACAAATGGCCGGTAAGTTAAATGAGGAGTTCACGTGCATAACCGGATATATACACTTTTATAAAATTTTCAGCAAACACGAAAAACACCCTGTGTATTTATATTTAAAAATAATAATATTTTAAGAAAATAGATTTAATTAAGCGGGGTTGACCAATTTATTGATATAAAAAGAAACAAAAAAAAATTAACAATTCGTTGTTATTAGCAATAAAAGTTTATATATATATATATATATATATATATATATTAATATATATTATTATATATTATATATATATATATATATATATATATATATATATATATCCGTTTTTGCACACAAATGAGACACAGCAAGCTAAAATATTTATTTATTTCTCTTTAAACAAACTGGATCAAGTTAATTAACGTGACAAAAGTAATAAAAGGAAAATTAAATATGTATTGCATTTTCTTCATGCAGGCATTCGCATAGCTCATTTTCTTCTTGAGTATCAAAATTTACCGAAGTGTCCACATTGGCTCCGGTATCGTTACTATGTAATAGGTTATTGTACCACAAAAAATCTTCCTTGTTTCGCCAATCATCCGTAAAATGTCCCACAAAATGATTTAAACTTTTCTGGTATGGAATTACCTAGTGCTAGCGTGGTAAGCTCTATGTTGTCTTCTGATTTTCCCTTCTTAAAGAGTAATTCCCAAACTGTGTCACCCAATGATGTAAACCGATAAAATTGATAATAATTTTAACAGTGGTTTTGGTATGTGCATTCTCAATTTTTTTAAGTGAATTCCTTTCATTCATTCTAAAATTCCCTTTATTTTTTTATATACCTTTCCAGTTCTTAAACATTATACATTTGCCAGTGAAGGCCCAGTGTTTTCACTAAACCTACTTCCGAATATATTTTAATGTATTTTTTTTGTTGCAATGACTGGATGTCTTATGAACTTAAAACACTAAAGCAGGCCGCACACCTATGATACAAATGTTGCGCCACAAATGTATCGGACAGTATTTAACGCGCGCGTGTTATTTAATTTGAATCCACACACCTAAGATGCATTTGCTACCAAACGGCATTTGTGTTTACTCCCCGGATAATCAGCCTGTCCGATATTTGTTGCGGCGTGTCGTGTTTTGAAATAAAAATGAAGGACGATATTACACAAACCATTTTATTTATTCGGGAAATAGAGAAATCTTATATTACCACACTTTGCAGGTAACATTCTATAGTAAGCTTGAAATTCATCATCATGATTTAATAATTGCTTTAATACTTCAAAATTTCCCTTTTTGGAACAACCATTATTATAGGGATAAACCCAGTAACGACGTTTTCTTCGGTTTTGACTCAATAATTGCCACATCATAAAATCATCGTCATCAGAAGACGACGACATGGCTACAAATGCGGAACAGAACTAAGCCCTGATGTGCGTGCTTGTACCGCATTTGTGGCAAATGTACAAAAAGTTGAACGAAATTATGTCGAAAGACAAATGTGGCGCCACTTTTGTAACTTGGTGTGCGGCCGGCTTAAAAGAACACTTTTATTTGACTAGTATTACAGGAGTTAAAAGCGCGTGGAATCACAACTCAAAGTCTAAACAACAACTACTAAAATAGATAATAAAAAGTGCAATAGAATACGCACAACTTGTTTATTTGAATATATCCGCTTTAGTTATCAAAATTTGGATATATCCAGTTTTGCTCCAAATGTCGAAGATTACTTAACCTATAGAAATGATAACAAAAAACCAAAAAACGATTTGCCATCAAAAGTGGATATATCCGGTTTTGCACCCAAACTCCTCAAATTTAACCATGGTTATGACTTTTTGCCCTCATGCATTAACGATTCTTTTTAGAACCACAAGTTTGTTTACTTCCCATACATTTTGCTACAACCTTCTATTTATTTTTTTATCATACTTTTATATCGAAGATTTTAGGAACCTGCGCTTATTTCAATACGAACTCCTAAATGTTTCTTCTGAAAATCACTATTCATGTCTAACGAATAAAAGACCCATTCAATTCCTGTAGGAATATTTTTTAGGGTTTTTCTATGCACTGAGGTACAAAAATCCCCTAGTTATTTTCCTAGAAACCCCTAGTATGTTTCCTGATAAATTTTTATATATTTACAAGGTTTTTCACGATATACAATATGGAATATTATGGCTAAACCAGAGGGTAAAAATAAAATTGGGATTATCAGAGGAATTGCAGAAGGATCTTTGAAAATTTTTTACATCATATAGAAGGTGTTTTAGGTGTAAAAACATATGAAAGTTAATAGAAGAAACTCTGTATATTATTTGATTTTTGGATTTTTCATCTAAATTATCATCGGGTGTTTAATTTAAACTTGACATGTCATTGTAACTCAAAAGCCATAACTATTTAAACCTAAGCTTGATTAACCGAGATAAATTAGTTACTATTACATATTAAAACAATAAAAAAAATTACAATAAACTAATAGATATGCAAATTTGTTATCGCCTATTATAAATTATTAATTTAAGAAAAAATCGCATATTAAATATTGCTGTTTTTATAAAAATGAGAAATGGTATTTTATTTAAATTAAATGACTTATTGCCTTGTAGAAACTGTAATAATTTAAACACAATTTTTTAACATTCTGTATAAAAATAGTAAGTTTTTTACAACTGAAAATTAAAATTTAATAATAAGTGCACTTTTATGATAAAAAAAAAGAAAACTCATGCTACGAAATTTATCATTGAAATTTTCTAGAGAGCTTTAATGCTTAAATTTGGTAAACCTTAATAAAACCTACCCTTCACGTCTCTAATAGATCAAAAGATTAGGAAGATTCTTCTAGGAAATCGTGCAATATTCAATTTTGCTTTTTATAATCATTGCTGTAGATAGACTTCCACGGAAGACATAGGGAATTTTTATGCAATGGCTTCTTTGGCGGGGGCACCATGTATAAAACCTAAGATATCTTCAATGGTATTGGCTTTAGAGCTTCAGTAATTATTATCGACAATATAATGCTCACTATGACTAATCAAATCAAGTTTACTTTACGTTTCTAGGTTTAGTAAGTCAAAAGTTATCCATCAAATACCTCGAAGTTGACGCAGCAAGGGCCGGCTGACGTTAAGCAAAATTCAACTGTCGATAACTCCTAACTCATCAATAATATTTAAACAATTTAAAAAAATTCTGAGCCAAGAAGCATGGGAGCCAAACAATATTTAACTTTTCAGTAACAGCACCCTTAAAATGTCAACTTTTCAGACTATTCCGATTTCCAGATTCTCTGGAAAAGTACTTTAAATACCTTTAATTAGATCCTGATCGTTAATCTCAGAATCTGTCTTTGGAAAGAGCCGTAGTAACGTAATAAATATAGTAAAATAGCGATTTTAAAAACATTTAAAGAAAACATATATTGTTTCGTTTATTTTGCGCATCATATGCCTGGAAAATCGTTAATAATGTTGCTTGTCTCTTTCCTGAGCCAAATATGTTCGAAAAATATAATTTCAAGATAAAGAAAACACATAGTAATGGTCAATTTAAAGTCCTAATGAGGCAGTGGTCCTAGGAACTATTTGACTTTCGGCTGTAAGCACCTTTTAACTATGACCTCCATTTACCTTTCCAGATTATTTTATATTCCTAATTTTCTGGGAAAGATTTTTACGTGCCCATAATTACATTATATTCACGCGAGATTTTATTTTATATTTTTCTCTTTTCTACTTAGTACCTTAATAGATCAACAGGTTACCTCTAACAAGGAATTTTTAGATTAATTTGCACCAAACTGTACATTTTCGAGACCAACATGTTCTAGTTGCTTACCCCAGATTTCGACTCTGGTAAGACTTAAAATAACGAAGTATAAAAAAAAATCAAAAGTGTTCTTGTTTTCACTTATTTTAGACTTGAAGAATTGTTAAAAGTGATGCTTGACTTGACCTTAACCAAATATGTTCGAAAAATATAATGTTAAAATAACGTCAATAGAAATGATGAGGAGAAATGGTGTATTGATGAGAAAACAAAATTAAAAAATAATTCGATATAATGACAGGCATAATGAACCAAGAAGTATGGGATCCAAGCACTATTCAATTTTCCACTTAGACAACCCTCCAAATTTCCAGACTATTCTGTTTACCAAATTCTCTGGAAAAATGATTAAAATACCTTTGATTTGATCCCAGTTAGGTCAAGATCTTAATTTTTCCTTGCTACTTCTTATGTTAATTCCTTTATGGACAAAATACGTGACTGGTCTGAAATCTAAGTGATAAATGATATTTAACCCAGTCAGCTTATCAATCAATAGCATATAGCCAAACGATGTTGACTTAAAGAATGGGACAATATTAATAAATTTCCTACACAACCCTACTTCATTCCTTCACATAACTTGCATCAAAATATGTTTTAATTTTTAATACCAATAATCTCAATAGCCAAACTATCTTGGAAAGTCTTAATAAACCAAGTAAAATTGGATGAGAACACTCATTAATTATTCAGTGATATTGCCTATAAAACTTGTCGTTTATTCAGTTTTCCAGACTATTTTATTTTCCAAATTCTCTGGAAACCTCTAATTGAAGGGTAGTGAGACCATTACTTCCAAAAATTTTCAAAAGGTTACTTGATCGGTTTTTAGGTCAAAATGCATTGATTCCGGTTATTTATTTAAGTATTAAATTTTGGCTTCCTCCTTGATTAACAGTTATCCAATAACTTCCCATTGATCTTCCTATTGATCCTCAATGTCCAATTGATGTATTTTTTATTTTGTTCTTGTATATTTCATTATCAATTAAAATGCATTCATATATTTAATTTTTTCTTTCATTTTTCGATTTGCACTTGTTATTTTATCTGTAAATAAATCCCTTAAGGAAAACTTGTGCTGTTCCAGGTGTTAATCGTATGTAAAATGTATAGAGTTGTTGCAAACATTATAAATATCTTTGATACAACATAGAACGCGTCCATTTTATTGCGGAGTATAAGGAGCAGTACACTCATAGCTAATGCCTTCTGTGACCTAAATAGTTCTAAATCACAAAATTCACCTCCATTGTCTACATGCAATGTAACAGACTGTCCAAATTTATTTTAATTGCAAGGCGCCTGATTTATGAAGTACACTATACTCTATTATTATACTATATTCTATTATTTTACTGCTACTGTGGCTGAAGTTGATTTTTTCACTTAAATTCTATTAATAAATAACACGTATTATATAAATTTAACCTCAAGAAATCAACCTTAAAAATAAACTTCTTTGCTCTCGATTGCAATACATATAAGACGCTTCCATTTAACAACAACAACAACAACGAAAAATTTCAATTAAATTTAATCCCATTCACTTTCGGCATGACTTTACATTTAATTCGTCCGGATAAGCGGAGTTGGCGACGTGATTTACCGTATCCAGTTGGAAATTAAAAACAATTTACGAGGCCTCATTGCCAACTAATGATTTTTTAATGTTGTACAGAATTAAATTCCTTCACGCGTTCCTCGTGGCGGTTAAAACCTTTTTTTTGAGTAAGGGCCCTTTTGGGGGTGGAAAATTTATATTTTTTCGAGGGTTGGCGGCACGCCACTCTCGACTGTTGAGGGTTAAAGGGCGGATTTAGTATCCATTCGTACACGTTTACACGTACGGAAGGGTTTAAAGACAGGTGAAAGAGTGGATTTGGGATGGTTTTTAGAGCCCAATAAGCATCACGATTACTCAAAATTTTCAGAAGAATGCAGGAGTATTTTTCTGGTATAAATTGTATATCTGCTGCTATGTGGAATCTTGTAAATTGAGATTTTTGTCTTTGTTTCTTCCAGGCAGATAATTTTGTTTTTCTTTAACTCTCTAGGGTAATTAATGAATTTTTAAAAATGTTTGGGAAAATCACTGAAAAAGGTGTGCAATAATTAAGGTCAGGAAGAATTTATGTTTAAAATTTCAGATCTCTAACTATAACCATTATTTTTCAACTTCCAAAACAAATTTCTCTATTTAATTTTTTTTTTCAAAAAAATTAGGTATCTAATGATTTTATTAGTAGAATGTGTGTTTCAAGTTTCATATCTCTAACTTTCTTTATTTCAGAGATATGAGCATTTTGTCGCAAGAAATATAAATATTGTAACGAAATTCGGGAACACATTTTTATTGTCAAAGTCAAAAACACTAACCTAACTCGCCTTGACTGTCGTTTAATTGTTTCCAAGGTAAAAACTGACTAAACAATTAAAACTGAATGATTTGTCACGAAGCGCGTCCTTTTTAAAACCCGATGGAACAGTTTCGAAATATTTAGAATTATCTTCATTGTTTTTGCCCAAAGAGACCAATAATTTTAGGAGAATACTGACAGTCAAAGCAAGCAAGTATACAAATTCTAGAAAATTAGAACTACAGGGATTTACAATAATATAACCTAAATTGGGGCCAAAATGGGGCTCTCGAACAAGATGAACTACTTAAAAACTAAACAATATAGATGAAAATAATAAACCAAACGTAAGTAGAACCCTAAAGAAACCCTACGAATCAACTTTAACTACAGAATACTAATAAAATTGTACAAAAACTAGGAGAATAATTAACGTATTTACATTTTCATAATAATACTTTTTAGTTTAATTTCGAAGACAAATTTCTCCGTCTTAATTGAGATGTGTTTCACATTAATTACTCTCATATTGATTTTTCTTTAAAGGGCCATAATCTAGTAATTTCATTACAATTACAATTAATGAAAAAACCTTTATATCTGGGTGCAATCATCAACAGTTATTGGGAATATTTGTGTAAAACAGTAAAAATTTTGGGTTTAGTTAGTTTTTGCCATTACGATTTATTTTCTTTGTACAAGAAATAAAATGGACAATAGTCAGTGTTTTCAATGATAAATTTCTATATTAGTGAAAAGGTAATTTCTAATATCGAAGGGAAATTTGATGAGAAACCGTAAGTTGAGTAGCTTAACAAACGAAATTGAACAATCTATGCTTATAAGTCTACAGTTCGGAGAATATCTAATGAAAGTGATTTGGTCAGTATAAAAATATTTAAATTTATTCATTTAAAACGTTTTATATATTTTCTTATATTCTACTCAAATTATAAGGCCATCTAAATCATGTGACTATAAGAGCAAAGTTTGGTAAGTGGTTAAATATTATATAAGTTTATTTTTCTTTTTATAAATTGATTTAAATTTTTTGTTATATTTTTCGTATTTCCAAAGTTTATCAAATATTTTTTTAAATTTCCTGCTTTTTGTAATTTTGCTCTAACTTATAATTTAAAATCAAAAATAATTTTTTTAGGCTAAGGTATTTTGCAATAGTACATCAAATTTGATTATAATTATGCATAACCTAAATGGACACAAGGAATTTTTTTTGGTTTAAAAGGATCTGCAGACCGTAATTTAAAAAAAAAAATAAGCAAAAGTTAATTAGAATTAACTTTTAATTTAAGTTGTGAATAAAATTATGCATAACTTAAATGGATACGAAGAAAAATAATTTCCAATTTAAGGCATTTACTTATTTTTTTATTGAAAAATTTGTTTATAGTTTGAATAATTATAAATGAAATTAGTCAATTTTAGAGTAAAATACGCAAAATAGATTTATGGTAATTACTGCTGACGGAAGTAGGTTAATATATATGAAAGTTTTATATTTTCATAATTTTTTTTTAATTTTTTTTTTGCACTAAATTAAGAATACTATTATTATTTAGTTTTATCGCAAAAGTTTTTTGTAAATCTCTAGAATTTCATTATATACTCGCCGGCACAAAATTTCGCCACCCTGAAATATTGGCCAAGTTTGATGTTTTATAAATTTTTTATTTTTTATCAGATTCTCACGATTTTTCCATCAGTTTTTAGATACATTTGTTGTGAAAATCATTTTGTAAAGTAGCATTTTTGATTAGGCTATATTATACAGGAGTAAAACAAACTGTTCTTAAAATTGATTTAATTTCATTTATGTTTATGGAATTAAAAGCTAATTTTTAAATGAAAAAGAATTTCTGTTAAAAGAGAATTTTCATTATAAATTCAGGGAAAAATCCAAAAAATTTTATTTATATATTTTTTTATCAAAATTTTTAGGCAAATTAAAAAAAAATACATTAAAAAAATTATCAAATTAATTATCGAAAAAAAAAAAAATTTAATGAATTTTTAAGTGCAAAAAATATAAATAAAAAAAATTAATTTTCAAAAATCCTAAAAAGTAATTCATGAAATTAAAAAAGGGCGTTTTCATTGACAAAAGAAAAATATATAGAAAAAAAACAATAATTAAAATTTTCAAAAATAAAAAAAAAACGTAACAAATTGGGAAAATAAACGATATATATACTCGCCGGCACAAAATTCCGCCATCCTGAAATATTGGCCAAGTTTGATGTTTTATAAATTTTTATTTTTATTACTGTTGTTTTTTCTCGTAATTTTACAAGACTCTGTAGGAAAATTAATGTGGATTATTCTGTTTACATACTGTTCCTTGTAATCTTTGATGTATTCTAAACATTTCGATTTTTGATTCATTCCATTATCTCATTTCTGCTGCGAGCTGCACATTTTTTATTAAAACTCTGATTTGAAGCTTATTTTTAGATAATTAATGTCAAGTTTTCGGTTAAAAATTATCGACGTTGGCTAAGAACGCAATTAATGTGACATAAAGTTTGACAGTATCACTATTATAATTTGTTGTGTGTCAATATGGTATTAACTCCAGCAGACGTGGGTAGAATTGTTGCGTTAATAGAGGATTGCCGTAGCAAAAGTTATGTCGCCCGTACTCTGAGATTTTTGCGGTCTACAGTTCGAGATGCCTGGAATAGGTATTTACAGACGGGAATTTTTACTAGACGACAAGGCTCTGGCAAAAGGAGAATGACCACTGCAGCTGATGATCACTTTGTCGCTATTAGTTCTTTAAGAGGTCGAAGATCTACTGCTGTGTGTCTAAAAAATTACTTGCGAATACTTCATGGAGTAAGTGTACGTAGAAGATTAGCAGAAGCTGGACTTTATTCACGAAGGCCAGCAATATGTCTACAATTACTTCCTCGGCATCGACAACACCGACTGAGGTTTGCAAGATCGCATTTTGAGTGGACTCTGGAACAGTGGGCAAACGTACTATTCACAGATGAATCCAGGGTTTGTTTAAGGACGCCGGATGGTCGTGAGCGGGTATACAGACGTAGAAATGAAACATATGCTGACTGCACCATTTCAGAGCAAATCTCATATCGTGGCGGTTCAGTCATGATTTGGGCGGATATTTCTACCGAAGCACGCGCCAGTCTTATATTGATTGAAAATAAAGCTCTAAGCGCCCACCGTTACATTGAGGAAATCCTTCAAGAAGTTGTTATTCCATTTGCTCCATTCATTGGGAACCAATTTACATTAATGCATGATAATGCTAGACCTCACGTTGCACATGTAGTGAGCGAATAACTGGATGAACTTGGACTCCCAAGATTGGAATGGCCCGCATGTAGCCCGGATCTCAACCCAATAGAACATCTTTGGGATCAATCTAAAAGGGCTGCTCGTCGTCGTCCTGTACAACCACAAACCTTGCAAGACTTACGACTAGCGCTGATCGAAGAATATGAGGCTATTCCTCAAGAAAGAATAAGGAACCTTATTCATTCGATGCCGCAAAGACTGCAAGCTATTATTGCTGCGAGAGGAGGAAATACACGCTATTAAAATTGTTTTTTTTAATTAACTTTATGATATACCTAGTGTTTGTTTCTCCTAATAAAAATACGCTTCAAATCAGCGTTTTAATAAAAAATTTGCAGCTGACAGCAGAAATGAGATAATGGAATGAATCAAAAATCAAAATGTTTAGAATACATCAAAGATATACAAGGAAGAGTATGTAAACAGAATTATCCGCCTTAATTTTCCTACAGGGTCTTTTGAAATTACGAGAAAAAACAACAGTTTGTTTTACTCCTGTATAATATAGCCTAATCGAAAAATGCTACTTTACAAAATGATTTTAAAAAATTACAACAAATGTATCTAAAAACTGATGGCAAAATCGTGAGAATCTGATAAAAAATAAAAAATTTATAAAACATCAAACTTGGCCAATATTTCAGGGTGGCGGAATTTTGTGCCGGCGAGTGTAGATACACGTCCTTTTCTTTCATATAAAAATACTCCCTATTATTACACACAACTTTTATTTAAAACATTTTTTATAAGACTTCTAGTTTTTTTCATAAAAAAATGAAGATTCAAAAATTGATTTTTTTAAATTTATTTATCGTCTGTTTTCCCAATTTGTGGCGTTTTTTTCTTTGATTTTTAAAAATTTTAATTATTGTTTTTCTTTTTAAATATTTTCCTTTTGTTAATGAAAATGCCCTTTCACAAGTTCATAAATTACTTTTTAGGCTTTTTAAAAATTTATTAAGAAATTTTTTAAAAAGCCTAATTTATTTGATAACTATTTTATAATAATTATAAATCGATAATTTATTTAAGATATTTTTTTTTGAATTTGCCTTAAAATTTTGTAAAAAAATATGTAAATATAATTTTTCGCTAAATTTATAATAAGAATTCTTTTTTATTATTTTTTATTTAGAAATTAGCTTTTAATTATTAAAAACATAAATGAAATTGAATAAATTTTAAGAAAATTTATAATAAATATGCACCATATAACACTTCCAAAATTAACTAAAGCCATGCATAACTTAATTGGATACGAAAAACCCTTTGTTTATGTCCAAAAGGGCCTAACTTTCGAATTTCTTTTTATTTAAATATAAAAATAAATTGATTTTACGCCAAATTGTTATTAACATTTAACATTTACAGTTTTTCATGAATTTTTCAACTTCCATTATTGATGAAGTCCATTTTCTTTCACGTAAATATACTCTCTTATTTTTTACCTAATTTTTATTTGAAATATTTCTTTATAAGACTTTGATTGGTTTTGATTTTGTTCAAAATCATTTATATTAATCCCCTCAGAATGTTGTTTTAAAGTTAAATTTGTCTTCTGCAATATTTTAAGAAGTTTGTTTTAACTTTAAAAAAGCTAAAATTAATTAATTTTTAATATTAAAATTTGGTTCATTAAAGAGTTTCTTACTGTTAAACGAATGATTTTTATTTGACATTTTGAATTTTTCGTCAAAATCATTCAACGTATTTAACATTTAAAAATTATTTATTTTACAGCTAAAAGTTTGATTTAACGTCTTTTTATTCCCAATTTACACTAATTGATGCAAATTTCGTAATAAATACCTCGTTCATAACAAGAAAAAGAAGTAATGATGATGTAATAAGAAAATTAACTTTCTTTACCTTTCTTGATTTCAGAGATATGAGCGCTTTATTAATGTTGTCAACTTCTAAGGTAAATTTCTTGATTTTAATTTTTTTTTTAAATTGTTCCAACTTTCCTAACATAAGAGATATAAGCAATTCATCCCTAAAACTTTCCTGTTTTTTTTTTCATCTCAATAGAATACTCCGTAAATCATCTGCAAGAAGCCCCTTAACCTCAAATAAACTCACTGTTTAAAAAAAAAAACTCTTCACTTACATATTACCCCTTATTACCACATTTTTTCTTAACTAAACCACTTACAACCCACTTTCTTTTAAGTAAAATTAATAGTTCGCGCCCCATTGGCCCGATTACAATAAATCACCGTTAAAATTCAAATAACGACCTGCGTTGGATCTGTTTAGGTACACACAAAGCGGGCCTCTCTTTATTCACCTGTCACTAGGCGGGTAATAAGGGATACATTTATCAAACTAACACCTATGGTGCTTATTTCTTTTCTTCGGAAAATAAATTTTCGATACATTATTGGTGGGGCTTTTTTTATTGGGACCTGTCGTGTCCTAAATCTACGTTAAATCCCCAGTTATGTATTATAATAAAGCTTCACACACTAAAGTAAAAATGTTATGAGGAATAGATGAATTATTTAATGCAAAAGCTGTTACGTTTTTTACCATATCATATAGATTTGAACCCATTTGAGTAAATGTGGGCTAAAATAAAAGGTATATAAAAAACAAAAACGTAAACTTTTAAAGAAATTCAGTGCAAACAGTGAAATGTCTTGAAGTGACAAAGCGTATCTGAATTTATAAATTTGACTTTAAAATATAATATATTCCCGAGCCTTATTATCGTTAAATATATATTTATTCAATGATTTTTTTGGAAATTTTTGATTTTGGTATATTTATCAACCGTATATAGTAAGGTATGTATTTTTGGTTGTTTTTAATAAAAAAAAATAGGGTTTTATCACGTTTTACTCAAAAACCTTAATGTTATATGAGAAAAATATAGAAACACAAACTATAGATTCTTTCTATAATTTTCTTAAAACGTATTTTTTTTCCAGGCAATTATTTTCTGCAAAAAAACCGTTTCTCATTTAGGGTTAATGTACCCCCCCACCCGCCCCACACAACTTACTAGTAAAAAATTGTTTTTAAAAATCATTGTTTTCCAAAATAATATGCATGAATAACAGCTGGTTTCGTCGTTAATATCTAATTAACTGTTTTTTATAGCCGTCAATTTTGGTATAATGTTTTTGGTATACATGACCTAGAAACTGATAAAAATTTTTTGGGTTCTCTGGTCTATAACTCTATCAAAAGTTCATTAAAATTCCCCTAATAACGAATTTTTTATTCAAATTTTTGTAGGTGATGTTCCAGTAAAATAGAAGTAAGAAAATTATTTTGGGTTCTCTGACCTATAACTTGCGTTCTGATACTACAATTTACACGATTTATACTTGAAATTAATTTTGGATCTCACGTTAATGTTATCTTGAATTTTCATAAAAATCCCTGTAATAGGGAGTTTTTTATTCAAATTATTAGGGATAACGTCCCAGTAAAATGAAAGTAGAAACATTGTTTTGGGTTCTCTGTTCTATAACTCATATCCTAATGGTCCGATTAACATGATTTTTACAGGAAATTAATTATGGATCCTTCCTTACTACTTTTGTTAAATTTGATTAAAATTCCTTTAATACCGAATTTTTTATTTTAATTTTTGTAGGTGATGTTCCAGTAAAAAAGAAGTAAAAAAATTGTTTTGGGTTCTCTGGTCTATAACTCATATTCTAGTAGTCCGATTTACACGATTTCTGCTTGAAATTAATTATGGATCTTTTTTTAATATTTCCGTAAAATTTAATTAAAATTCCTGTAATAACGAATTTTTTATTCAAATTTTTGTAGGTGATGTTCCAGTAAAAAAGAAGTAAAAAAATTGTTTTGGGTTCTCTGGTCTATAACTCATATTCTAGTAGTCCGATTTACATGATTTCTACTCAAAATTAATTATGGATCTTTTCTTAATATTTCCGTAAAATTTAATTAAAATTTCTGTAATAACGAATTTTTTATTCAAATTTTTGTAGGTGATGTTCCAGTAAAAAAGAAGTAAAAAAATTGTTTTGGGTTCTCTGGTCTATAACTCATATTCTAGTAGTCCGATTTACATGATTTCTGCTCGAAATTAATTATGGATCCTTTCTTAATATTTCCGTAAAAGTTCATTAAAATTCCTGTTATAACGAATTTTTTATTCAAATTTTTGTAGGTGATGTTTCAGTAAATTAGAATTAAAAAAATTGTTTTGGGTTCTCTAGTCTATAATTCATACTCTAGTAGTCCGATTTACATGATTTCTGCTTGAAATTAATTATGGATTTTTTCTTAATATTTTCGTAAAATTTCATTAAAATTCCTATAATAACGAATTTTTTATTCAAATTTTTGTAGGTGATGTTTCAGTAAATTAGAATTAAAAAAATTGTTTTGGGTTCTCTGGTCTATAACTCATATTCTAGTAGTCCGATTTACGTGATTTCTGCTCGAAATTAATAATGGATCTTTTCTTAAAATTTCCATAAAATTTCATTAAAATTCCTATAATAACGAATTTTTTATTTAAATTTTTGTAGGTGATGTTTCAGTAAATTAGAATTAAAAAAATTGTTTTGGGTTCTCTGGTCTATAACTCATATTTTAGTAGTCCGATTTACGTGATTTCTGCTCGAAATTAATTATGGATTTTTTCTTAATATTTCCGTAAAATTTCATTAAAATTCCTATAATAACGAATTTTTTATTCAAATTTTTGTAGGTGATGTTTCAGTAAGTTAGAATTTAAAAAAATGGTTTGGGTTCTCTGGTCTATAACTCATATTCTAGTAGTCCGATTTACATGATTTCTGCTCGAAATTAATTATGGATCTTTTCTTAATATTTCCGTAAAAGTTCATTAAAATTCCTGTAATAATGAATTTTTTATTCAAATTTTTGTAGGTAATGTTCCAGTAAAAAAGAAGTAAAAAAATTGTTTTGGGTTCTCTGGTCTATAACTCATATTCTAGTAGTCCGATTTACATGATTTCTGCTTGAAATTAATTATGGATTTTTTCTTAATATTTCCGTGAAAGTTCATTAAAATTCCTGTAATAACGAATTTTTTATTCAAATTTTTGTAGGTGATGTTTTAGTAAATTAGAATTAAAAAAATTGTTTTGGGTTCTCTGGTCTATAACTCATATTCTAGTAGTCCGATTTACATGATTTCTGCTTGAAATTAATAATGGATCTTTTCTTAAAATTTCCGTAAAATTTCATTAAAATTCCTATAATAACGAATTTTTTATTCAAATTTTTGTAGGTGATGTTTCAGTAAATTAGAATTAAAAAAATTGTTTTGGGTTCTCTGGTCTATAACTCATATTTTAGTAGTCCGATTTACATGATTTCTGCTTGAAATTAATTATGGATTTTTTCTTAATATTTCCGTGAAAGTTCATTAAAATTCCTGTAATAACGAATTTTTTATTCAAATTTTTGTAGGTGATGTTTTAGTAAATTAGAATTAAAAAAATTGTTTTGGGTTCTCTGGTCTATAACTCATATTCTAGTAGTCCGATTTACATGATTTCTGCTTGAAATTAATAATGGATCTTTTCTTAAAATTTCCGTAAAATTTCATTAAAATTCCTATAATAACGAATTTTTTATTCAAATTTTTGTAGGTGATGTTTCAGTAAATTAGAATTAAAAAAATTGTTTTGGGTTCTCTGGTCTATAACTCATATTTTAGTTGTCCGATTTACGTGATTTCTGCTCGAAATTAATTATGGATTTTTTCTTAATATTTCCGTAAAATTTCATTAAAATTCCTATAATAACGAATTTTTTATTCAAATTTTTGTAGGTGATGTTTCAGTAAGTTAGAATTTAAAAAAATGGTTTGGGTTCTCTGGTCTATAACTCATATTCTAGTAGTCCGATTTACATGATTTCTGCTCGAAATTAATTATGGATCTTTTCTTAATATTTCCGTGAAATTTCATTAAAATTCCTATAATAACGAATTTTTTATTCAAATTTTTGTAGGTGATGTTCCAGTAAAAAAGAAGTAAAAAAATTGTTTTGGGTTCTCTGGTCTATAACTCATATTCTAGTAGTCCGATTTACATGATTTCTGCTCGAAATTAATTATGGATCTTTTCTTAATATTTCCGTAAAAGTTCATTAAAATTCCTGTAATAATGAATTTTTTATTCAAATTTTTGTAGGTAATGTTCCAGTAAAAAAGAAGTAAAAAAATTGTTTTGGGTTCTCTGGTCTATAACTCATATTCTAGTAGTCCGATTTACATGATTTCTGCTTGAAATTAATTATGGATTTTTTCTTAATATTTCCGTGAAAGTTCATTAAAATTCCTGTAATAACGAATTTTTTATTCAAATTTTTGTAGGTGATGTTCCAGTAAAAAAGAAGTAGAAAAATTGTTTTGGGTTCTCTGGTCTATAACTCATATTCTAGTAGTCCGATTTACATGATTTCTGCTTGAAATTAATTATGGATTTTTTCTTAATATTTCCGTAAAATTTCATTAAAATTCCTATAATAACGAATTTTTTATTCAAATTTTTGTAGGTGATGTTCCAGTAAAAAAGAAGTAAAAAAATTGTTTTGGGTTCTCTGGTCTATAACTCATATTCTAGTAGTCCGATTTACATGATTTCTGCTCGAAATTAATTATGGATCTTTTCTTAATATTTCCGTAAAATTTCATTAAAATTCCTATAATAACGAATTTTTTATTCAAATTTTTGTAGGTGATGTTCCAGTAAAATAGAAGTAAAAAAATTGTTTTGGGTCTCTCCTTAACGTTATTTTGAATTTTCATAAAGATCCCTTTAATAGGTAGTTTTTTATTCAAATTATTAAGGATAACGTCCCAGTAAAATGAAAGTAAAAACATTGTTTTAGGTTCTCTGGTCTATAACTCATATTCTAATGGTCCGATTTACATAATTTCTACTCGAAATTAATTATGGATTCTTTCCTAATATTACTGTAAAATTTCATTGATACTCCTGTAAAAACGAATTTTTTATTCAAATTTTTGTAGGTAATGTTCCAGAAAAATAGAAGTAAAAAAATGGATTTTGGTTGTCTGACCAATAACTCGCGTTATAATACTTCAATTTACATGATCTTTACTTAAAATTCATTTTGGGTCTCTCGTTAACGTTATTCTGAATTTTTATAAAAATCCCTGTAATAGGAAGTTTTTTATTCAAGTTAATGTAGGTAACGTCCCAATAAAATAAAAGTAGAAACATTGTTTTGGGCTCTCTGTTCTATAACTCATATCCTAATGGTCCGATTAACATGATTTTTAGAGGAAATTAATTATGAATCCTTCCTTAATACTTTTATTAAATTTAATTAAAATGCCTTTAATAACGAATTTTTTATTTTAATTTTTGTAGGTGATGTGTCAGTAAATTAGAATTAAAAAAATTGTTTTGGGTTCTCTGGTCTATAACTCATACTCTAGTAGTCCGATTTACATGATTTCTGCTTGAAATTAATTATGGATCTTTTCTTAATATTTTCATAAAATTTCATTAAAATTCCTATAATAACGAATTTTTTATTCAAATTTTTGTAGGTGATGTTTCAGTAAATTAGAATTAAAAAAATTGTTTTGGGTTCTCTGGTCTATAACTCATATTTTAATAGTCCGATTTACATGATTTCTGCTCGAAATTAATTATGGATCTTTTCTTAATATTTCCGTAAAATTTCATTAAAATTCCTATAATAACGAATTTTTTATTCAAATTTTTGTAGGTGATGTTCCAGTAAAATAGAAGTAAAAAAATAGTTTTGGGTTTTCTGACCTATAATTCGCGTTCTAATGTTTGGATGTACACTTATCTTGAAAATGAAGCCAAAAAGGGTGCCAATGAAGTCACTTCGATGGTACTGCATTTCCTTAAGAACCACATCTAGTCACGATACTATTTTTAGTGACGGTTGCCCAGGGCAAAATAAAAATTACGTAATGGCTCATTTTTTGTACACCTTGATCAATATTCTAAAAATCGTTGATTCAGTAAAATACATATTTCCAATGAGGAAGGGTCATTCCTTTTTGCCAAACGATTCGAAGTTTGCCCTGATAGAGAAAAAGAAAAGACGCCTGAAGAGAGCCGAGAGACCAGAGGATTGGGATAATATCATTTTAAATGCCAGAATGAAACCTTACCGATTTAATTTGATAAAAATGAAGCAATACGATTTTTTTGATATAAAAAGTGCGACCTGCAACTTTTTCCTAAAAACTCCAAAGCCAGCTATCAACATTAAAAAAATTAGGATTATGAAAATAACTAACCAAACATCTTTACTTTTTTTAAAGGATCCATACAGTGGCCCATTCAGAAGCAGTATTGTGGCCAAAGCAAATTTATCATGCAACATCCAACTGGAAAGGCTTTACAAGGAACCTCTTTCGTTTGCTTCAAATAAAGCTGAGAATTTAAGAACACTATTACCGCTACTACGTCTTGTAGCTAATAAAAACTACTATGAATGTATTCTGGATAATACTTACCCTGATAACATGTATGACATTAATGAAGAAGATGATAATAGTAGTGGATGTGAAGATTAATTTACTATAAACTATTAAACTAATCCTTGTTTAGAATTTATTTTATGTTTAAATTTGTTAAATAAAACGTATGTTTAACAGTTTTTTCAAATTTTTGACAAATATATTAGAATATTTTTTTTAACAAGAATTTAATATATTAGCTTAATATACGTTGTAATTAATAAAAAAAATATGAATAAATGAATTTTTTTTAAAACAAAATGTGTTTTTCATTTCCTGAAAATTTTGGATTTTGGACATACTTATGTGTTTTTTGTAAAACATGCCTCAATTGCAGATGGGGAAGGGCAATGGCATTATAAAGCATTAGTTTTGTGGGCATTGATAGATTTTTTCCTATGTCAGCTATAATTCCAACGAATATTAAAATTTAGAGATAAAAGTAGCTTTAGCTAATCTTCGCCTTTTTGGGCAAAAAAATTTAATGTGTTTGATACCAAATAAAGACATTTTTTATTTATTTATTTACTTATCACTAAATAAAAAATTACTTAATAAAACGATTAATATTAAAGCTAATACTGATAAGGATTGATAAAATCTGACGTGCTGTAAAAATCCACTTTCATTACCCGATATCTCATTTATTATTTGCTTTCACAAGTAAGCATTTAATAAATTCTCAAATTTTAAGGCCGCAAACATGTTTCCGGGAAAATTCAAAGAACCCACCACCCAAATTAAGAACCTAGATCAACTGATCGGTGATAAACTCAACGTGAAAGTGAAAAAACACACCGCGGAACCGTTGACGCAATTCGGAGAGAACTTCGGCAGTGAAATCCTAAAAGTCAACATCACCGTGGAAGAACATGACGGAACAGAAAGAGAAATTCACGCGGTAGCAAAGTTGATTCCGCCCACGGAGATGCAGTTGGAAATATTCAACACCCAAGTGACTTTTAAGAATGAAATCGGGTTTTACGAGGAAATCGTTGGGGCCATGAGGGATTTTCAACGGGAACATGGGGTGGAACCCACGAAGGCTTTTGCGGAACTTTACGGGGCGAGGATCAACTTGGAACCGGGCAGTCATAAAGTGGATAACGACGGGATTATCGTGATGGAGAATTTAAAAATTGCAGGTGCGTACTTTTAAAAATTGTTTTGTTGGCATTACGTCATACGACCACGCCCTTAGATTAAATTCTTCATCTTATCACATACTCTTCTCTTGAAGGTTGGCAGTACATAAGACTAGAATTGCGTTATGAGGTGCATCTTTCAACCAGAAGTTTTGATATCTTCCAACATATCTTATTCCTTTTTGGAAATTTTTTTTTGTCCAGGCAGTTAACACTCTATTCTACAGGGTGTCATTGAAATGGTGTAAAAAAATTCGGGGGGTGATAGTACTCCTAAAAATTTTAAAAAAAGTTCCTATAACTATAGGGTGGAAAATGCATATTAAGGGAATTAGGAGCACTGAAAGGGTAAATTTAAAAAATGGTTTTTTTGAAATTGTAGGCTTAAAAACGAGATAAAATTTCGAAAAAAAATCCTCTGCAATAAATTTTGACCCAAAATCAAATGGTGATACTGAAAAATAATTTGGAAAATCGGAAAGGGTAGTTTTTGCAAGGGTAGAGGGTTAATTCGTGAATAACTTTTTTTAGGTTATTTTTTTCGCAACGTGGGTTCATTTTTTAAAAACTACATACTTTTTCCTACAAAAAAGGTACTCTTGTTGCACATCGCCCAGAACGATGGTTTTCGAGAAAATTGAAGGCAAAAAGTTTGCTCTGATGGGCTGCTAACTGGTTAAACAACATAAACTTATGAAAGTTATGGGGTTTCAAAAGTAAACAAGTAGTTATTAAATAATTAATTGAAAAATCTAAATTTCATGATTTTTAAAACATCGTATTGCTTTAAAAAAACGAAATAAACCAATTACCAAAATTCCTTATTAAATGCATACTTATTTGATTCATTAGCCTAGTTTACACCGCGAGTACCAAATATTCAAAAATCATAAAATTTAGATTTTTCAATTAATTATTTAATAACTACGTGTTTACTTTTGAAACCCCATAACTTTCATAGGTTTATGTTGTTTAATTAGTTAGCAACCCATCAGAGCAAACTTTTTGCCTTCAATTTTCTCGAAAACCATCGTTCTGGGCGATGTGCAACAAGAGTACCTTTTTTGTAGGAAAAAGTATGTAGTTTTTAAAAAATGAACCCACGTTGCGAAAAAAATAACCTAAAAAAAGTTATTCACGAATTAACCCCCTACCCTTGCAAAAACTACCCTTTCCGATTTTCCAAATTATTTTTCAGTATCACCATTTGATTTTGGGTCAAAATTTATGGCAGAGGATTTTTTTTCGAAATTTTATCTCGTTTTTTAAGCCTACAATTTCAAAAAACCGTTTTTTTAAATTACCCTTTCAGTGCCCCTAACTCCCTTAATATGCATTTTCCGCCCTATAGTTATAGGAACTTTTTTTAAAATTTTTAGGAGTACTATCACCCCCCGAATTTTTTTACACCATTTCAATGACACCCTGTATACTCTATATATTTGGAGTCGTTTTATGGCACTTCCATGTATCAATTTCTTGCAAGGAATTGCCTATAAGGAATCCCAACTGTCTAAAATAGTCGCTTCAATTCCAAGTAGTTAAAGTTACTTTTTCAGGCATTTGAGGCAATTTTGAAGTAATGGGAGTCACTTTTGAGTCATTTCCCCGCAATCTAGGGTAGTTAAAGCATCAATTTCTTTCAGAGAATTGCCTGGAAAAAGTAATATCAACTGCCTGGAATATTCGTTTAAATGTAAAGTAATTAAAGCAACTTTTCCAAACATTTGAGGCAATTTTAAAGTGATGACATTCAATTTTTGATCTGTCTAAGCCAATTACTAATTTTGAAAGTCACTTTTTGGTGCATGCAGGCAGTTTAAGCATCATTTTTTTTCCAGGGAATTGCCTGAAATATGTTTCAATTCTCTGGAATAGTCACTTGAGTTCCAAATAGTGGTTTTTAGGCATCTGAAACAACTTTGAAGTAACTAAAGGCACTTTTTCATACGTTCAGACAGTTGACTCTTGTGAGAGTCACTAATTAATTAAGTCAAGTAATTTTTTGATACTTCCAGGCAGTTGACAATCTTGGGAGTAATTTTTCGGCAATTCCAGGCAGTACAAGAATTAATTTTTTCTAGGGAATTACCTGGAAGAGGTTTTAAGTGCCTGGAATATTCACTTAAGTTCCAAGTAGTTCAAGCAACTTTTTCAGGCATTTGCGGCAATTTTAAAGTAATGCGAGACTAATTTGTAATACGTCCAGGTAGTTGACACTTTTTTCCCGGCAGTCTCAGGTAGTTAATGCATCAATTTCTTTCAGAGAATTGCCTGGAAGAAATTTCAACTGCCTGGAATAGTCATTTGAATTTAAAGTGATTAAAGCAACTTTTCCAAACATTTGAGGAAATTTTAAATTATTGACATTCAATTTTTGATATGTTAACACTTTTGAAAGTCATTTTTCAGTACATACAAACCGTTAAAGCATTTCTTCCAGGGAAAACGCCTGAAATATGTTTCAATTACTCAGTTGAGTTCCAAATAGTGTTTTTCAGGCATCTAAAATATCTTCAAAGTAAATAAGGTCAATTTTTAATACGTCCAGGCAGTTGAAACTTGTGGAAGTCATTTCTCAGAAATTTCAGGCAGCTGAAACATCAATTTTTTAAGGAAGAAGTGTCAGCTGCCTAAAATAGTCATAGCCAATTACTAATTTTGAAAGTCACTTTTTGGTGCATGCAGGCAGTTTAAGTAAAATGGAAGTCATTTTTTTGATACGTCAGTTGACCTACTTGAGAGTGTTTTTTCGGTAATTTCAAGTTATGCCTTAATTTTTCAATTAAGGCGTCCCAAAAATATCCTTTAATAAATAAAAGCCTTCCTATTGCAAAATAGATTTCAAGAGCCTCAAATTCGATGGCTCTTGGACCTTGGTGGATCAAATTGCCTCTAATTCAGAAAGTCTTTAATGTATAAATAACGTTTTCCTATGAAATTATTGAGTAAGAAACGCCCATGCTTTGCATGAAAATTTTTAGGAATATTTCAAGTGTTATCTGAAAATATTGTCAAAAATAGTGAAAATTTGTTGAGAAAACTAGCAAATAAAATTCCCTTGTCAAAAATATTGTAGTTACTCAAAATTCATCCTCAAGAAGTCTAATGTCTCTACAGACTTTTTTGAAAGAAGTTTCAACCACCAGAAATAGGCACTGGAGCAGTTGACACTAGTGCAAGGAATTTTTTGATACTTCCAGGCAGTTGACAATTTTGGGAATCATTTTTTGGCAATTCTAGGTAGTCGAAGAATTAATTGTTTTTAGGGTACGTCAAAGTATCTGGAAAAGGTTTCAAGTGCCTGAGATATTCACTTAAGTTCCCAGTAATTCAAGCAACTTTTTCAGGCTATTGAGGCATTTTTGAGGTAATGGAACTCGTTTGTTGATACGTCTAGATACTTTTACGAATCAATTCTAGGTAGTTTACGCATCAATCTTTTCTAGAAAATTTCTTAAAAGGAGTTTCAACTGCCTGAAATAGTCATTTGAGGTTCAAATAGTTAAATCAATTTTTCCACGCATTTAAGGTAGTTTTGAACTAATGAGAGCCATATTTTGATATGTCCAGAAAGTTGATATTATTGGGGGTTATTTTCTAGCAGTGCCAGGCAGTTAGAGCAACAGCGTCTTTCAGATAATTGCCTGGAAGAAGTTTCAGTTGCCTAGAGTAGAAACTTAAATTCCAAAGAGTTAAAGTGATTTTTCCAAATATTAAAAGCAATTTTGAAGTAATGGAAGTCAATTTTTGATACGTCCAGGCAGTTGACACTATTGCCAATAATTTTTTGATACTTCCAGGTAATTGAAGTATCAATTTCTTTTAAAGAATTACCTGGAAGAATTTTTAACTTCCTGAAATAGTCATTTAAGTTCCAAGTAATTGAAGAAACTTTTCCAGGCATTTGAGGTAAATTTGATAATTCCAGGCAGTTGAGAGTCTTGGGAGTCAATTTCCGGCAATTCCAGGCAGTTGAAACGTCCATTTTTTTCAGGAAATTGCCTGGAATAGTCACTTGAGTTCCAAGTAGTTGAAGCAAATTCTCCAAGCATTTGAGACACTTTTGAAGTAATGAGAGTCTATTTAACTCAGAAGCCAGACCCAATGAAAATTTTCAAATTTGTAATTGCATATATATTCTCTGAGTAATTTTAATAAACACTTATTTTAGGGTTTTTTTAATAATATATTGGGATTTGACAATAAAAATAATTTATGAAATAAATAATTTTTTTCCAAAAAATTCCAGAAAACGTCCATAACCCAAAAATCAGAGCAAATATAATTTTGAAAATTTTTATACAAATTTTATACACATATATTAGCGTTTGTTTGACATATACAGGATAATGAGAGTAAAAATAATCTTTGAAATAAATATTTGCTTCTTAAAAATTCTTCAAAAAATCCATCTAAACTCAAAAATTCGACTAAATAGAACATTTAAATATGCATTTTAATTTAAAGAATCTAAGGCTCTATTGCCTAGAATAATAAACTCTCACCATAATACTGAATAAACTGTCTAAAATTAATCAAAATCTAAAGGCTAACTATCAGAATCTAATTAAAAAACTCGACGCTATGACTCACCCGCAGCAAATATTAAACTAATACTAAAATATTGAAAAAACAGTTAAAAAAAACTCAATTTCTTAAAACTAATAGCGAAGCATGACAAATTCAATAAGAAAATAGAATTTAAACTTGGAAAAACAAAAACTCTGTCTCAATCCCTTCTATAATGTACAAAAAAACTACCTAAAATTATAAGACTATAGCAAAAGCATGTCTTCCTCTATAATAAACTGCCTAGAATAATTAAACAATTATGAATATTACTACAAGCTTCACAATCTGAAACAAAAAAAAAATATTGCTCTACTATGCCAAGCCTAAAATGAATAACTGATATACATGAAATTTGGTAGAATGAAAGAATTTTAAAACAGTCTATAGCTTCACTGCCTAAAATTTAAAAAAAAGACTTAACTGCTTAGAATAATAATAAAAAATGAATATGACTCCAATTGCCTAAAATAAAACAATAGTTGATATTATTGGAGGTTATTTTCTAGCAGTGCCAGGCAGTTAGAGCAACAGCTATTTTCGGAAAATTGCCTGAAAGAAGTTTCAGCTGCCTGGAGTAGTCACTTGAATTCCAAATAGTTAAAGTTAATTTTTCAAGCATTCAAAGTAATTTTAAAGTAATGAAAGCCAATTTTTGATACGTCCAGGCAGTTGGCACTATTGGCAATAATTTTTTGATACTTCCAGGTAGTTGAAGTATCAATTTCTTTTAAAGAATTACCTGGAAGAAGTTTTAAATTCCTGCAATAGTCATTTAAGTTCCAAGTAGTTCAAGCAACTTTTCCAGGCATTTGAGACAATTTTTAAATAATAAGAGTCTAACTTTTAATACGTCCATGCAGTTGACAATTTTTAAGGGTCATTTCCCCGCAATCTAAGATAGTTAAAGCATCAATTTCTTTCAAAAAATTGCCTGCAAAAAGTTTCAACTGCCTGGAATAGTCATTTGAATTTAAAGTGGTCAAAGTAACTTTTCCAAATATTTGAGGAAATTTTAAATTAATGACATTCAATTTTTGATATGTTGACACTTTTGAAAGTCATTTTTTAGTACATATAAGCCGTTGAAGCATTTCTTCCAGAGAAAACGCCTGAAATATGTTTGAATTAGTCACTTGAGTTCCAAGTAGTCTTTTTCAGGCATCTAAAATATCTTCAAAGTAACTAAAGTCACTTTTTAATACGTTCAGGTAGTTGAAACTTGTGGAAGTCATTTCCCGGAAATTTCAGGCAGCTGAACCATCAATTTCTCTAAGGAAGAAGTGTCAGCTGCCCAAAATAGTCCCTTGAAATCCAAATAGTTAAAGCTACTTTTGCAATAATTTGAAGCAATTTTAAAGTAATGGAAGTCTACTTTTAATTAACAAAAATGATACGCCTAGGAACTTACACTTATCAGCTGATTTTGACACAGCTATCATTGCCAATGTCAAATTCATATTCCATATGACAAATGCGTATTCGTTGGCAAATTCTTATTTTGATGTAATTACTAACTTTAAATTGATGATCTATTTCACTTAAATACTTTTCATATTGTAATTCCATTAATTAAATTACCTTAATTTCATAGTTTAATTAATTTAATTATAAAAAATTCAGTTTCTAATTTTAATATAACTTACGACTGCCTTAGTATGAAAATTATTTTAAAGTATGGCGCTGTCTACTTTTTTAGTGACAACATTGACACGTCTAAGAACTCTCGGTCGTTTTTGACACTTTTGACAGCTGTCATTGCTTTTTTATCATTTCTTGATACGTCAGTTGACATACTTTAAAATGTTTTTCCGGCAATTTAAGCATTAATTTCTTACAGGAAATTGCTTGAAAGAAGTTTAAAAATAGGCACTTGAGCAGTTAACACTAGTAGCAGTAATTTTTTGATACTTCCAGGCAGTAGACAATCTTGTGAGTAATTTTTCGGCAATTTCAGGTAGTCCAAGAATTACTGTTTTTTAGCGCATTACCTGAAAGAGGTTTCAAGTGCCTGGAATATTCACTTAAGTTCCAAGTAGTTCAAGCAACTTTTTCAGGCATTTGAGGCAATTTTAACGTAATGGGAGACTAATTTTTAATACGTCCAGGCAGTTGACACTTTTTAAGAGTCATTTCCCGGCAGTCTCAGGTAGTTAAAGCATCAATTTCTTTCAGAGAATTGCCTTTTAGACATGTACAACCAGAGTCACTTGAAATCCAAGTAGTTAAAGCTACTTTTGCAAGCATTTGAAGCAATTTTGAAGTAATGGATGTCATTTGTTTGATACGTCAGTTGACATACTTGAGAGTATTTTTTTCGGTAATTTCAGCCAGTTAAAGTATTCCAAAACTATCCTCTAAAAAAATAAAAACCTTACTATTGCAAAATAGATTTCAAGAGCCTCAAATTCGATGGCTCTTGGACCTTGGTGGATAAAATTGCCTCTAATTCAGAAAGTCTTTAATGTATAAATAACGTTCTCCTATGAATTATTATTTAGAATGAAAATTTCAAGTGTTGTCTGAAATTTTCAAAAAAATTGTGAAAATTTTTTGAGAAAACTAGCAAATAAAATTCCCTTGTCAAAATGCTATAGTTACTCAAAATTCATCTTCAAGAATTTCAATGTATCTACAGAGAACTGCTTAAAAGAAGTTTCAATCGCCAGAAATAGGTACTTGAGCAATTGACACTAGTGAAAGTAATTCTTTGATACTTCCAGGCAGTTGACAATCTTGGCAGTCATTTTTCGATAATTCCAGGCAGTCGAAGAATTAATGTTTTCTAGGGAATTACCTGGAAGAGGTTTCAAGTGCCTGGGATATTCACTTAAGTTCCCAGTAACTACTGGGAACTTTTTCAGGCATTTGAGGCATTTTTGAAATAATGAAAGTCATTTTTTGATACGTCCAAGCAGTTGACACTTTTACGAGTCAATTTTTGGCCATTCTAAGTAGTTAAAACATCATTTTTTTCCTGGAAAAAGTTTCAACTGCCTAAAATAGTCAATTAAATTTCAAATAGTTAAAGAAACATTTCCAAGCACTTAAGGTAGTTTTGAACTAATGAGAGCCATATTTTGATATGTCCAGAAAGTTGATGTTATTGGGGATTATTTTCTAGCAGTTCCAGGCAGTTAGAGCAACAGCTTTTTTTAGAAAGCTGACTGGAGTAGTCACTTAAATTCCAAATAGTTGGAATTTAAGTGACAAATGGTACTGACTAAAGGTAGGATAAGATACATTTCTACGCATTTAAAGCGATTTTGAAATAATGGAAGTCCAGGCAGTTGAACCCATTGGGAATCATTTCTTGACACTTCCAGGTAGTTGAAGTGTCAATATCTTTTTAAGACGTTACTTGAAAGAAGTTTCAACTTCCTGAAATATTCATTTGTGTTCCAAGTAATTAAAGAAACTTTTCCAGGCATTTGAGATAATTTTGAAGTAATAGTAGTCGTCATTTTCCGGCAATTCCAGACAGTTGAAACATTCATTTTTTTCAGGAAAGGGTCTTGAAAAAGTTTCAATTGCCTGGAATAGTCATTTGAATTTAAAGTGGTCAAAGCAAATTTTTCAAACATTTGAGGCAATTTTAAAGCGATGACATTCAATTTTTGATATATCCAACTTATTTTTCGGTACATACAAGCCGTTAATTCATCAATTTCTTCCAGGGAATTGCCTGAAATATGTCTCAATTGTTTGGAATAGTCACTTGAGTTCCAAATAATATTTTTTAGGCATCTAAAACAACTCTGGAGTAACCAAAGGCACTTTTTAATAAGTCCAGGCAGTTGAAACTTGTGGGAGTCATTTCCCGGTAATTTCAAGCAGCTGAAACATTAGTTTCCACTTGAAATCCAAGTAGTTAAAGCTACTTTTGCAAGCATTTGAAGTAATTTTGAAGTAATGGAAGTCATTTGTTTGATACGTCAGTTGACCTACTTGAGAATGTTTTTTCGGTAATTTCAAGCAATTAAGGCATCCCAAAAATATCCTCTAATAAATAAAAACCTTCCTATTGCAAAATAGATTTCAAGAGCCTCAAATTCGATGGCTCTTGGACCTTGGTGGATCAAATTGCCTCTAATTCAGAAAGTCTTTAATGTATAAATAACGTTCTCCTATGAATTATTAAGTAAGAAACGCCAATGAAAATTTTTTAGGAATATTTCAAGTGTTGTCTGAAATTTTCAAAAAAATTGTGAAAATTTTTTGAGAAAACTAGCAAATAAAATTCCCCTCTCAAAAATGATATAGTTACTCAAAATTCATCCTCAAGAAGTCTAATGTATCTACAGGGAATTTTTTGAAAGAAGTTTCAATCACTAGAAATAGGCACTTGAGCAGTTGACACTAGTGAAAGTAATTTTTTGATACTTCCAGGCAGTTAACAATTTTGGGAATCATTTTTTTGGCAATTCCAGGTAGTCAAAGAATTAATGTTTTCTAGGGAATTACCTAAAAGAGGTTTCAAGTGCCTGGAATATTCACTTAAGTTCCAAGTAGTTCAAGCAAGTTTTTCAGGCATTTAAGGCAATTTTGAAGTAATAAAAGTCATTTTTTGATACGTCCAGACACTTTTAGGATTAAACTTTTGGCAATTCTAGATTCAACATCAATTTTTTCGAGAAAATTTCCTAGAAGAAATTTCAACTGTCCCAAAAACTGTTCACTTGAGGTTCAAATAGTTTAAGCACCATTTCCAAGCGTTTGAGGTAGTTTCGAACTAATGAGAGCCATATTTTGATATGTCCAGGAAGTTCATATTATTGGGGGTTATTTTTTAGCAGTGCCAGGCAGTTAGAACAACAGCTATTTTCGGAAAATTGCCTGAAAGAAGTTTCAGCTGCCTGGAATAGTCACTTGAGTTCCAAGTAGTTGAAGCAACTTCTCCAAGCATTTGAGACACTTTTGAAGTAATGGAAGTCTATATAACTCAGAAGCCAGACCCAATGCATTATTTTAAATTTGTAATTGCGTATATATTTTGAGTAATTTTAATAAACACTTATTTTAGGGTCTTTTTAATATTATATTGGGATTTGACTATAAAAATAATTTATGAAATAAATAATTTTTTTCCAAAAAATTCCAGAAAACGTCCATAACCCAAAAATCAGAGCAAATATAATTTTGAAAATTTTTATACAAATTTTATACACATATATTAGCGTTTGTTTGACATATACAGGATAATGAGAGTAAAAATAATCTTTGAAATAAATATTTGCTTCTTAAAAATTCTTCAAAAAATCCATCTAAACTCAAAAATTCGACTAAATAGAACATTTAAATATGCATTTTAATTTAAAGAATCTAAGGCTCTATTGCCTAGAATAATAAACTCTCACCATAATACTGAATAAACTGTCTAAAATTAATCAAAATCTAAAGGCCAACTATCAGAATCTAATTAAAAAACTCGACGCTATGACTCACCCGCAGCAAATATTAAACTAATACTAAAATATTGAAAAAACAGTTAAAAAAAACTCAATTTCTTAAAACTAATAGCGAAGCATGACAAATTCAATAAGAAAATAGAATTTAAACTTGGAAAAACAAAAACTCTATCTCAATCCCTTCTATATTGTACAAAAAAACTACCTAAAATTATAAGACTATAGCAAAAGCATGTCTTCCTCTATAATAAACTGCCTAGAATAATTAAACAATTATGAATATTAATACAAGCTTCACAATCTGAAACAAAAAAAAAATATTGCTCTACTATGCCAAGCCTAAAATGAATAACTGATATACATGAAATTTGGTAGAATGAAAGAATTTTAAAACAGTCTATAGCTTCACTGCCTAAAATTAAAAAAAAAGACTTAACTGCTTAGAATAATAATAAAAAATGAATATGACTCCAATTGCCTAAAATAAAACAATAGTTGATATTATTGGAGGTTATTTTCTAGCAGTGCCAGGCAGTTAGAGCAACAGCTATTTTCGGAAAATTGCCTGAAAGAAGTTTTAGCTGCCTGGAGTAGTCACTTGAATTCCAAATAGTTAAAGTTAATTTTTCAAGCATTCAAAGTAATTTTGAAGTAATGAAAGCCAATTTTTGATACGTCCAGGCAGTTGGCACTATTGGCAATAATTTTTTGATACTTCCAGGTAGTTGAAGTATCAATTTCTTTTAAAGAATTACCTGGAAGAAGTTTTAAATTCCTGGAATAGTCATTTATGTTCCAAGTAGTTCAAGCAACTTTTCCAGACATTTGAGACAATTTTTAAATAATAAGAGTCTAACTTTTAATACGTCCATGCAGTTGACAATTTTTAAGGGTCATTTCCCCGCAATCTAAGATTGTTAAAGCATCAATTTCTTTTAAAAAATTGCCTGCAAAAAGTTTCAATTGCCTGGAATAGTCATTTGAATTTAAAGTGGTCAAAGTAACTTTTCCAAACGTTTGAGGGAATTTTAAATTAATGACATTCAATTTTTGATATGTTGACCCTTTTGAAAGTCATTTTTCGGTACATACAAGCCGTTAAAGCATTTCTTCCAGGGAAAACGCCTGAAATATGTTTCAATTACTCAGTTGAGTTCCAAATAGTCTTTTCCAGGCATCTAAAATATCTTCAAAGTAAATAAGGTCAATTTTTAATACGTCCAGGCAGTTGAAACTTGTGGAAGTCATTTCTCAGAAATTTCAGGCAGCTGAAACATCAATTTTTTAAGGAAGAAGTGTCAGCTGCCTAAAATAGTCATAGCCAATTACTAATTTTGAAAGTCACTTTTTGGTGCATGCAGGCAGTTTAGGCATCATTTTTTTCTAGGGAATTGCCTGAAATATGTTTCAATTCTCTGGAATAGCCACTTGAGTTCCAAATAGTATTTTTTAGGCATCTAAAACAACTTTGAAGTAACCAAAGGCACTTTTTCATACGTTCAGACAGTTGACTCTTGTAAGAGTCACCTTTTCACGGTCACGGTTTTCTAGGGAATTACCTGGAAGAGGTTTGGAGGTTTAGTGCCTGGAATATTCACTTAAGTTCCCAGTAGTTCAGGCATTTGAGGCATTTTTTAAAGTAATAAAACATTTTCAAGCATTTGAGGTAGTTTTGAACTAATGAGAGCCATATTTTGATATGTCCAGGAAGTTCATATTATTGGGGGTTATTTTCTAGCAGTTTCAGGCAGTTAGAGCAACAGCTTTTTTTTAGAAAATTGCCTGGAAGAAGTTTCAATTGCTTAGAGTAGACACTTAAATTCCAAAGAGTTAAAGTTATTTTTCCAAATATTTAAAGCAATTTTGAAGTAATGGAAGTCAATTTTTGATACGTCTAGGCAGTTGACACTATTGGCAATAATTTTTGATACTTCCAGGTAGTTGAAGTATCAACTTCTTTTAAAGAATTAGCTGGAAGAAGTTTTAACTTCCTAAAATAGTCATTTAAGTTCCAAGTAATTGAAGAAACTTTTCCAGGCATTTAAGGTAATTTTGATAATTCCAGGCAGTTGAGATTCTTGGAAGTCAATTTCCGGCAATTCCAGGCAGTTGAAACATTAATTTTTTTCAGGAAATTGCCTGGAAGAAGTTTCAACTGCCTGGAATAATCACTTGAGTTCCAAGTAGTTGAAGCAACTTTTCCAAGCATTTGAGACACTTTTGAAGTAATGGTTATTTAACTCAGAAGCGTCTATTTAACTCAGAAGCCAGACCCAATGAAAATTTTCAAATTTGTAATTGCATATATAAATATACCCTGAGTAATTTTAATACACATATTTTTTTAAGGGTTTTTTTTTAAATAAATTGGGTTTCGAGAATAAAAATAATTTATGAAATAAATAATTAAAAAAAAAAAATCCACCAAACGCCCATAAGTCAAAAATGAGACCAAATATAATTTTAAGAATTTGTATACGTACTCTCCGAGTAATTTCATTAGACACATATATTAGCGTTTTTTGAAATATATACAGGATGTTGAAAATAAAAATATTCTTTGAAATAATTATTTCAAAGTTTCCAAAAAATTGTTCAAAAAACCCATTACTCAAAAATCAGACTAAATAGAATATTTAAATATTGCATAAATACTCCCTGACTAATTTTATTAGATACCTATTTAAGCGTTTCTTTTTTTAAATGTAAAGGATGTTGAGAAAAAAATAATTTTCGAAATAAATATATTTCTCCAAATAATTCTATAAAAAGTTGATAACTTAAAAACTAGATTGGATCCAATATTGAACATTTGCAATAATATTGCCTACATAATTTTGTTGAATACCTATTTCAACGTTTTTTAAAAAATACACAGGATGTTTGGAAAAAAAATTGTTTTTAAATAAATAATTTTCTTTTAAAAAATTCCACAAAAACGCTTATAACTCATAAACCAGGGTAATATAATTTTGAAAATTTACATATTTATATTCCCTGACTATTTTTATTAAAAATTTACATCACGATTTTTTTTAAATATACAGGGTGTTAAGAAAAAAAAAAATTTTGAAATAAATATGTTTTTTTCCAAAAAAATTTAAGAAAACGTCCATATTAAAAAATCAGATTAAATAGAATATAGAAAATTTGCATAAGTGTTCTCTGATAAATTTTATTACACACTTATTTCAGCATATTCTAAAAAATATACAGGGTGTTGAGAAAAAAATAATTTTTGAATTAAATAATTTTTTTCCAAAAATTCCACAAAAAGCCGATAACTCAAAAACCAGGCCAAATAAACCATTGAAAATTTGCATATATATTCCTTGAATAATTTCATTAGATACCTATTTCAGCGTTTTTTTTTAAATTATACAGGGTGCTGAGAAAAGGATCTCTGAATTTTAGCGATTTTTTTTAAATTATTATATTTTCAACTTTCAAGGTTATTTGCTTCATTTTAAAAGAGTTAATAAAAAGACATTAAAATAGGTATTAATTGAATTTTCTTAGAAGATTTTATATTTCAATTTTCCTTATTTGTTTCAGAGATATGACCATTTTAATCCTCTCAAATATAATCATTTTAGGCACACTGCATACCTGTATTTTATGATTTCTTAGTAATTACTTAAAAAGTCCCCATTAATTATGTAAGATTACAACAATCAACTGATACTCGTATTAAACATTCCATAATAATCATCCGTGTGATTTTTCAGATAATTCACTAAATAATTTTTTTATACTTCCAATTGACAATCTTGGGAGTCATTTTTAGGCAATTCCAGATAGTCGAAGAATTAATGTTTCCTAGGGAGTTACCTGAAAGAGGTTTCAAGTGCCTGGGATATTCACTTAAGTTCCCAGTAGTTCAGGCAACTTTTTCAGACATTTGAGATATTTTTGAAGTAAGGAAAGTAATTTTTTAAAACGTCCAGGCAGTTGACACTTTTACGAGTCAATTTTTGGCAATTCTAAGTAGTTAAAACATTATTTTTTTTCTGGAAAAAGTTTTAACTGGTTAAAATAGTCACTTGAGGATCAAATAGTTTAAGCAACATTTCTAAGCATTTGAGGTAGTTCTGAACTAATGAGAGTCATATTTTGACATGTCCAGGAAGTTGATATTATTCGGGGTTATTTTCTAGCAGTTCCAGGCAGTTAGAGCAACAGCTTTTTTTAGAAACCTGACTGGAGTAGTCACTTAAATTCCAAATAGTTGGAATTTAAGTGACAAATGGTACTGACTAATGGTAGGACAAGATACATTTATAAGCATTTAAAGCAATTTTGAAATAATGGAAGTCCAGGCAGTTGAACCTATTGGGAATTATTTCTTGACACTTCCAAGTAGTTGAAGTGTCAATATCTTTTTAAGAAGTTACCTGAAAGAAGTTTCAACTTCCTGGAATAGTCATTTGAGTTCCAAGTAATTAAAGAAACTTTTCCAGGCATTTGAGGTAATTTTGAAGTAATAGTAGTCGTCATTTTCCGGCAATTCCAAGCAGTTCAAATATCAATTTTTTTCAGGAAATTGTCTTGAAGAAGTTTCAACTGCCTGGAATAGTCATTTGAATTTAAAGTTGTCAAAGCAACTTTTCCAAACATTTGAGGGAATTTTAAATTGAAGACATTCAATTTTTTATATATCCAACTCATTTTTCGGTACATACAAGCCGTTAGATCATCAATTTCTTCCAGGGAATTGCCTGAAATATGTCTCAATTGTTTGGAATAATCACTTGAGTTCTAAATAGTATTTTTTAGGCATCTGAAACAACTCTGGAGTAACCAAAGGCACTTTTTAATAAGTCCAGGCAGTTGAAACTTGTGGGAGTCATTTCCCGGCAATTTCAGGCAGTTAAAACATCAGTTTCCACTTGAAATCCAAGTAGTTAAAGCTACTTTTGCAAGCATTTGAAGCAATTTTGAAATAATGGAAGTCATTTGTTTAATACGTCAGTTAACATACTTGAGAGTATTTTTTCGGTAATTTCAGGCAGTTAAAGTATTCCAAAACTATCCTCTAAAAAAATAAAAACCTTACTATTGCAAAATAGATTTCAAGAGCCTCAAATTCGATGGCTCTTGGACCTTGGTGGATAAAATTGCCTCTAATTCAGAAAGTCTTTAATGTATAAATAACGTTCTCCTATAAAATTATTGAGCAAGAAACGCCCATGGAGATTCAACTGCCGAGGAATATGTCAAGTGTTGTCTGAAAATATTCAAAAAAATTGTGAAAATTTGTTGAGAAAACTAGCTAATTAAATTCCCCTGTAAAAATGCTATAGTTACTCAAAACTCATCTTCAAGAATTCCAATGTATCTACAGAGAACTGCTTGAAAGAAGTTTCAATCGCCAGAAATAGGCATTTGAGTAGTCGACATTAATGGAAGTAATTTTTTGATACTTCCAGGCAGTTGACAATCTTGGGAATTATTTTTTGGCAATTCCAAGTAGTCGAATAATTAATTTTTTTTAGAGAAGTACCTGGAAGAGGTGTCAAGTGCCTAGGATATTCACTTAAGTTCCCAGTAGTTCAGGCAACTTTTTCAGGCATTTGCGGTTTTTTTGAAGTAATAAAAGTCATTTTTTGATATGTCCAGACACTTTTAGGAGTAAACTTTTGGCAATTCTAGATTCAACATCAATTTTTTCCAGAAAATTTCCTAGAAGAAGTTTCAACTATCCGAAAAACTATTCACTTGAGGTTCAAATAGTTAAAGCTAAATTTCCAAGCATTTGAGGTAGTTTCGAACTAATGAGAGCCATATTTTGATATGTTCAGAAAGTTGATATTATTGGGGGTTATTTTTTAGCAGTGCCAGGCAGTTAGAGCAACAGCTATTTTCGGAAAATTGCCTGAAAGAAGTTTCAGCTGCCTGGAGTAGTCACTTGAATTCGAAATAGTTAAAGTTAATTTTTCAAGCATTTAAAGTAATGGAAGTCAATTTTTGATACGTCCAGGCAGTTGACACTATTGGCAATAATTTTTTGATACTTCCAGGTAGTTGAAGTATCACCTTCTTTTAAAGAATTACCTGGAAGAACTTTTAACTTCCTGAAATAAGTCAGAAATCCTGAAATAAGTCTGAAATAAGTCATTTAGGTTCCAAGTAATTCAATAAACTTTTCCAGGCATTTGAGGTAATTTTGATAATTCCAGGCAGTTGAGAGTCTTGGGAGTCAATTTCCGGCAATTCCAGGCAGTTGAAACGTCCATTTTTTTCAGGAAATTGCCTGGAAGAAGTTTCAACTGCCTGGAATAGTCACTTGAGTTCCAAGTAGTTGAAGCAACTTCTCCAAGCATTTGAGACACTTTTGAAGTAATGGGAGTCTATAACTCAGAAGCCAGACCCAATGCATATTTTTACATTTGTAATTGCGTATATATTTTGAGTAATTTTAATAAACACTTATTTTAGGGTCTTTTTAATAATATATTGGGATTTGACTATAAAAATAATTTATGAAATAAATAATTTTTTTCCAAAAAATTGCAGAAAACGTCCATAACCCAAAAATCAGACCAAATATAATTTTGAAAATTTTATACAAATTTTATACACATATATTAGCGTTTGTTTGACATATACAGGATAATGAGAGTAAAAATAATCTTTGAAATAAATATTTGCTTCTTAAAAATTCTTCAAAAAATCCATCCAAACTCAAAAATTCGACTAAACAGAACATTTAAATATGCATTTTAATTTAAAGAATCTAAGGCTCTATTGCCTAGAATAATAAACTCTCACCATAATACTGAATAAACTGTCTAAAATTAATCAAAATCTAAAGGCCAACTATCAGAATCTAATTAAAAAACTCGACGCTATGACTCACCCGCAGCAAATATTAAACTAATACTAAAATATTGAAAAAACAGTTAAAAAAAACTCAATTTCTTAAAACTAATAGCGAAGCATGACAAATTCAATAAGAAAATAGAATTTAAACTTGGAAAAACAAAAACTCTATCTCAATCCCTTCTATATTGTACAAAAAAACTACCTAAAATTATAAGACTATAGCAAAAGCATGTCTTCCTCTATAATAAACTGCCTAGAATAATTAAACAATTATGAATATTAATACAAGCTTCACAATCTGAAACAAAAAAAAAATATTGCTATACTATGCCAAGCCTAAAATGAATAACTGATATACATGAAATTTGGTAGAATGAAAGAATTTTAAAACAGTCTATAGCTTCACTGCCTAAAATTAAAAAAAAAAGACTTAACTGCTTAGAATAATAATAAAAAATGAATATGACTCCAATTGCCTAAAATAAAACAATAGTTGATATTATTGGAGGTTATTTTCTAGCAGTGCCAGGCAGTTAGAGCAACAGCTATTTTCGGAAAATTGCCTAAAAGAAGTTTCAGCTGCCTGGAGTAGTCATTTGAATTCCAAATAGTTAAAGTTAATTTTTCAAGCATTCAAAGTAATTTTGAAGTAATGAAAGCCAATTTTTGATACGTCCAGGCAGTTGGCACTATTGGCAATCATTTTTTGATACTTCCAGGTAGTTGAAGTATCAATTTCTTTTAAAGAATTACCTGGAAGAAGTTTTAAATTCCTGGAATAGTCATTTAAGTTCCAAGTAGTTCAAGCAACTTTTCCAGGCATTTGAGACAATTTTTAAATAATAAGAGTCTAACTTTTAATACGTCCATGCAGTTGACAATTTTTAAGGGTCATTTCCCCGCAATCTAAGATTGTTAAAGCATCAATTTCTTTTAAAAAATTGCCTGCAAAAAGTTTCAATTGCCTGGAATAGTCATTTAAATTTAAAGTGGTCAAAGTAACTTTTCCAAACGTTTGAGGGAATTTTAAATTAATGACATTCAATTTTTGATATGTTGACACTTTTGAAAGTCATTTTTCGGTACATACAAGCCGTTGAAGCATTTCTTCCAGGGAAAATGCCTGAAATATGTTTCATTTAGTCACTTGAGTTCCAAGTAATCTTTTTCAGGCATCTGAAATATCTTCCAAGTAACTAAAGTCACTTTTTAATACGTCCAGGCAGTTGAAACTTGTGCAAGTTGACGCAATTTTGAAGTAATAAAAGTCATTTGTTTGATACCTCAGTTGACATACTTGAGAGTGTTTTTTCGGTAATTTCAGGCAGTTAAAGCATCCCAAAAATATCCTCTAATAAATAAAAAACCCTACTACATCAAAATAGATTTCAAGAGCCTCAAATTCGATAGCTCTTGGACCTTGGTGGATAAAATTGCCTCTAATTCAGAAAGTCTTTAATGTATAAATAATGTTCTTCTATCAAATTATTGAGCAAGAAACGCACATGCTTTGCATGAACATTTTTGAGGAATATTTCACGTGTTGTCTAAAAATATCCTCAAAATAGTGAAAATTTGTTGAGAGAACTAGCAAATAAAATTCCCTTGTCAAAAATACTGTAGTTACTCAAAATTCATCCTCAAGAAGTCTAATGTCTCTACAGGGAATTGCTTGAAAGAAGTTTCAATCACCAGAAATAGACACTTGAGCAGTTGACACTAGTGAAAGTAATTTTTTGATACTTCCAGGTAGTTGACAATTTTGGGAATCATTTTTTGGCAATTCCAGGTAGTCGAAGAATTAATTGTTTCTAGGGTACGTGGAAGTATCTGGAAAAGGTTTTAAGTGCCTGAGATATTCACTTAAGTACCTGGAAGAGGTTTCAAGTGCCTGAGATATTCACTTAAGTTCCCAGTAATTCAAGCAACTTTTTCAGGCTATTGAGGCATTTTTGAGGTAATGGAACTCGTTTGTTGATACGTCTAGATACTTTTACGAATCAATTCTAGGTAGTTTACGCATCAATCTTTTCTAGAAAATTTCTTAAAAGGAGTTTCAACTGCCTGAAATAGTCATTTGAGGTTCAAATAGTTAAATCAATTTTTCCACGCATTTAAGGTAGTTTTGAACTAATGAGAGCCATATTTTGATATGTCCAGAAAGTTGATATTATTGGGGGTTATTTTCTAGCAGTGCCAGGCAGTTAGAGCAACAGCGTCTTTCAGATAATTGCCTGGAAGAAGTTTCAGTTGCCTAGAGTAGACACTTAAATTCCAAAGAGTTAAAGTGATTTTTCCAAATATTAAAAGCAATTTTGAAGTAATGGAAGTCAATTTTTGATACGTCTAGGCAGTTGACACTATTGGCAATAATTTTTAATACTTCCAGGTAGTTGAAGTATCAATTTCTTTTAAAGAATTAGCTGGAAGAAGTTTTAACTTCCTAAAATAGTCATTTAAGTTCCAAGTAATTGAAGAAACTTTTCCAGGCATTTGAGGTAAATTTGATAATTCCAGGCAGTTGAGATTCTTGGGAGTCAATTTCCGGCAATGCCAGGCAGTTGAAACATTAATTTTTTTCAGGAAATTGCCTGGAAGAAGTTTCAACTGCCTGGAATAATCACTTGAGTTCCAAGTAGTTGAAGCAACTTTTCCAAGCATTTGAGACACTTTTGAAGTAATGGTTATTTAACTCAGAAGCGTCTATTTAACTCAGAAGCCAGACCCAATGAAAATTTTCAAATTTGTAATTGCATATATAAATATACCCTGAGTAATTTTAATACACATATTTTTTTAAGGGTTTTTTTTTAAATAAATTGGCTTTCGAGAATAAAAATAATTTATGAAATAAATAATTAAAAAAAAAAATTTACCAAACGCCCATAAGTCAAAAATGAGACCAAATATAATTTTAAGAATTTGTATACGTATTCTCCGAGTAATTTCATTAAACACATATATTAGCGTTTTTTGAAATATATACAGGATGTTGAAAATAAAAATATTCTTTGAAATAACTATTTCAAAGTTTCCAAAAAATTGTTCAAAAAGCCCATTACTCAAAAATCAGACTAAATAGAATATTTAAATATTGCATAAATACTCCCTGACTAATTTTATTAGATACCTATTTAAGCGTTTCTTTTTTTAAATGTAAAGGATGTTGAGAAAAAAATAATTTTCGAAATAAATATATTTCTCCAAATAATTCTATAAAAAGTTGATAACTTAAAAACTAGATTGGATCCAATATTGAACATTTGCAATAATATTGCCTACATAATTTTGTTGAATACCTATTTCAACGTTTTTTAAAAAATACACAGGATGTTTGGAAAAAAAATTGTTTTTAAATAAATAATTTTCTTTTAAAAAATTCCACAAAAACGCTTATAACTCATAAACCAGGGTAATATAATTTTGAAAATTTACATATTTATATTCCCTGACTATTTTTATTCAAAATTTACATCACGATTTTTTTTTTAAATATACAGGGTGTTAAGAAAAAAAAATAATTTTTGAAATAAATATGTTTTTTTCCAAAAAAATTTAAGAAAACGTCCATAATTAAAAAATCAGATCAAATAGAATATAGAAAATTTGCCTAAGTGTTCTCTGATAAATTTTATTACACACTTATTTCAGCATATTCTAAAAAATATACAGGGTGTTGAGAAAAAAATAATTTTTGAATTAAATAATTTTTTTCCAAAAATTCCACACAGTGCTCATAACTCAAAAACCAGATTAAATATAATGTTAGAAATTTGCACAAATATTCACTGAATAATTTCATTAGATATCTATTTTCGCGTTTTTGAAAAACGTTGAGAAAAAAAATTATTTATGGAATAAATAATTTTTTTCCAAAACATTCAACAAAAAGCCGATAACACAAAAACCAGGCCAAATAAACCATTGAAAATTTGCATATATATTCCTTGAATAATTTCATTAGATACATATTTCAGCGTTTTTTTTTAAATTATACAGGGTGCTGAGAAAAGGATCTCTGAATTTTAGCGATTTTTTTAAATTATTATATTTTCAACTTTCAAGGTTATTTGCTTCATTTTAAAAGAGTTAATAAAAAGACATTAAAATAGGTATTTAATGAATTTTCTTAGAAGATTTTATATTTCAATTTTCCTTATTTGTTTCAGAGATATGACCATTTTAATCCTCTCAAATATAATCATTTTAGGCACACTGCATACCTGTATTTTATGATTTCTTAGTAATTACTTAAAAAGTCCCCATTAATTATGTAAGATTACAACAATCAACTGACACTCGTATTAAACATTCCATAATAATCATCCGTGTGATTTTTCAGATAATTCACTAAATAATTTTTTTATACTTCCAATTGACAATCTTGGGAGTCATTTTTAGGCAATTCCAGATAGTCGAAGAATTAATGTTTTCTAGGGAGTTACCTGAAAGGCAGTTAGAGCAACAGCTTTTTTTAGAAAGCTGACTGGAGTAGTCACTTAAATTCCAAATAGTTGGAATTTAAGTGACAAATGGTACTGACTAATGGTAGAACAAGATACATTTCCAAGCATTTAAAGCAATTTTAAAATAATGGAAGTCCAGGCAGTTGAACCCATTGGGAATTATTTCTTGACACTTCCAAGTAGTTGAAGTATCAATATTTTTTAAGAAGTTACCTGAAAGAAGTTTCAACTTCCTGGAATAGTCATTTGAGTTCCAAGTAATTAAAGAAACTTTTCCAGGCATTTGACGGAATTTTGAAGTAATAGTAGTCGTCATTCTCCGGAAATTCCAGGCAGTTGAAACATCCATTTTTTTTGTCAGGAAATTGCCTGGAAGAAGATTTAACTGCCTGGAATAGTCACTTGAGTTCCAAGTAGTTGAAGCAACTTTTTCAAGCAATTGAGACACTGTTGAAGTAATAGGAGTCTACAGGGTAATTTTTATAAGAAGGTCATGCTTTTAGGGGATGATAGGGGACATTTAAATATAACTTTTGATATAAGACACTATGGGTCGGAAATGCCTCAGAAGCAAAATACAGGGGGTTAAAGTTTTAAAAAAAAAATTAAAAAATTAGTTTTTAGTATTTTGACTGTTTAAGATATCGGTGTCAAATTTTCTCAATAAAGCTACCTAATAAAGATGCTTTAAATGTAAAAAGTAAATGTTTTAGTTTCAACGTTTCAATGTTTTAGTTATCCAATAATTTTTTTTTCCTTAGTTTTTATTAAAGTTATTTATTTTTAAATTTTGATAAAAAAATTACTCTAATGCCTATGTGATCTACGCCACTGGTTGAAACTAAAACATTTACTTTTTTACATTTAAAGCATCTTTATTAGGTAGCTTTATTGAGAAAATTTGACACCGATATCTTAAACAGTCAAAAAACTAAAAATTATTTCTTAATTTTTTTAAAAACTTTAACCCCCTGTATTTTGCTTCTGAGGCATTTCCGACCCATAGTGTCTTATATCAAAAGTTATATTTGAACGTCCCCTATCATCCCCCAAAAGCATGACCTTCTTATAAAAATCACCCTATATAACAAAAGAACCACATCCAATGAAAATTTTCAAATTTGTAATTGCATATATATTCCCTGAATAATTTTAATAAACACTTATTTTAGGGTTTTTTTAATAATATATTGGGATTTGACAATAAAAATAATTTATGAAATAAATTATTTTTTTTCAAAAAATTCCAGAAAACGTCTATAACCCAAAAATTAGACCAAATATAATTTTGAAAATTTGTATACACATATATTAGCATTTTTTGACATATACATATACAGGATAATGAGAGTAAAAATGATCTTTGAAATAAATATTTGCTTCTAAAAAACTCTTCAAAAAATCCATCTAAACTCAAAAATCCGACTAAATAGAACATTTAAATATTGCATAAAATTTTGCATTTTGAGAGTAAAAATAATATATGAAGTAAATAATTTTTTTCAAAAAAAGTCCATAACTCAAAAACCAAAACAAATACAAATGTGAAAATTTGCACATATATTCTCTGAATAATTTTATTAGACACCTATTTGAGTGTTTTTCAAAAAACATACAGGGCGTCCAGAAAAAAATTTTTGAAATAAATATTTTTCTTCTAAAAAATTCCACAAAAAAACGCTTATAATTCAAAAACGAGAGTAAATATCATTTTGAAAATTTATATATATCTTCCCTGACTATTTTCATTAGATACCTATTTTGGATTTTTTTAAAAATATACGGAGTGTTAAGAAAAAAAATAATATTTGAAATAAATATTTTTTTTTAAAATTCCACAAAACGCTCATAACTCAAAAACCACATTAAATACAATATTAAAAATTTGCACAAATATTCACTGAATAATTTCATTAGATACCTATTTCAGCGTTTTTTTTAATTATACAGGGTGCTGAGAAAAGGATCTCTGGATTTAAGCGATTTTTTTTATTTTTCTAAATTTTCAGCATCCAAGGTTATTTTTTTTATTTTAAAAGAATTAAAAAAAAGAAATTGAAATAGGTATCTAACGAATGAATGTTTTAGAAAAATCTATACTCTAATTTTCAAGTCTTTAACCTTATTACTTTCAGAGATATGACCATTTTAATCCTCTCAAATAAAATCATTTTAGGCACACTGCATACCTGTATTTTATGATTTCTTAGTAATTATTTAAAAAGTCCCCATTAATTATGTAAGATAACAACAATCAACTGATACTCGTATTAAACATTCCATAATAATCATCCGTGTGATTTTTCAGATAATTCACTAAACACACTGATAAGATAATAATATACTTAACACTTTCACACCCCGGAGATTACTTTTATGTTCGATTAATTTTATAACGTTTAATAAAATATTTAATTAATTAATTGGAGGCATTAGAGATTTAAATGTAATTAAGCCAATAGTATGTAGGACCTTCCTAATAAGGCTTAAAAAAACTTTTAAAAATTGAACTTCAGGCATATAATAAGGATTATGCTATTAATTTTCAAATAGATCGAAGGACCAAAAAACTATAAAAAAGACTATTGTGATGTGTTTTATATAGTTCTGTGACTGATGATGGCTATTACAATAGTCGAATTGCACAATACAGTGGTTCAAAGATTTTATTATGGGGAGAACGACAACCTTTGAAGGTTAACTTAAAGTATGGATTATTATTTTTTGTTTCAGTCTATTACAATCTTTTCTCTCTTATTTCAGGGTTCGACGTGATCGATCGCTTCGAAGGTTTCGACCTAAACGGAGCGAAAAAGATCCTCACGACAATCGCCGAGTTCCATGCGACTGTTTTAGCGATAAAAATCAAAAAACCGGAAATTTTCCACACAAAAATCAACCCCTATTTGACCGAACTGGTACTGGACAAAGCCCCGCCATTTGAACTTGGCAATCTTCTGGAACAAAACCCCGCCACGGCCCATTTGGCTTCCAAAGTAAAACAGAAAATCGTCGAAAAGAAACACGTGAAGAAACAGAGGGAACCTTGGGCGACAATAAGTCACAACGACTTATGGGTGAACAACATCATGGTGAAGAAGAGTCGAGACGGCGACATCCAGGAGGTGAAACTGGTCGATTTCCAGGCACCCGACTTGGCATCGCCCGCCTGTGATTTATTGTTTTTCCTGTTTTCCAGTGTACAAGAACCGGTGCTACGGTTCCACTTTGATCGCCTTGTTCAGTGGTACTTTAAAGAAGCCATAAACACCTTATCCAAATATAAAGTCAACCTGGAGCAATTTACGTTTGAGTCGTTCAAGGAGGAATTGAAAGCCGAGTCGCATAGGGAAATGTATCACGCGATGTTTATGTTGAATGTCGTATTGGGACCGAAGGGGGGATTACCGGAGATGCCTGGAAAAGCTCCAGAGTGGTCGCCCAACGGGAACTCTAATCCGAGGAAGCAAGCGGCTACAAATGATTTTATGAAAGCTAAATTTCCAGCTGGATTTAGGGAGAAGGTGTGTTGCTTCGTGGAGTTGGCTGAGAAGCAAAAGTGGATTTAGGTGCAAGAAGATTTATTTGAGGGTGTAATAAATTTGTTTCAAGAATTTGATTTATTTTTTATGCTTCCAGGCAATTATGTTTTCTTTGATTTTTTTGCAAGCAATTGAAATACTGTAGACTCCAACAGTATTTCATTTTCTACATAGCAGTTCAATTGTTTTTCGATTTGTTTCTGGGAATTAAATGCTTCTTCCAGGAGATTAAGTTTTTCTACTCCTTTCAGTGTCGAATGTTTCTTTGATATCTCCAGACATTTAATTTTTTAGAACTTTTAATAATTGCCTGGAAATAATTTTCAAATTTTTTCCAGGCATATTCAATCCTTTTTCAATTTGTTCCAGGTAAGTGAATTCCTCTTTAACTTTTTGAAGTGAATTGAATTAAATTTGAATTTTCCCTCAATTTCTCTAAGACAGTTGAATTCTTCTTTCAATTTTGCCAATCAATTAAATGTAATAAATATTTGACAAACTCGTATAATCAAGTGCCCCTTTTAAAAAAAAAATCGTTGCATGAACAATTTAGTTTAATCTGGATAATTCCACAAATAAGCATTCTCTTGATTTTGTTGATTTATTACCTGAGACTTTAGAGGAGGGGTATCAAGTACATGCATGTAAACAAATACTTTTCTATCAAGGTTTTGCCAAGTTAAATCATGATCTTTTAATATATAAAGTAAATAAAGCAAATGTTTATCTTTATAAATGTTGTAGACACCAGAAGGTATCGGAGGTTTCACATTTGGCGTCGCATTACTAAATGGTATACAGGGTGATTTTCAACCAATGCGCATAAACTTGGGAAATGGTAGATGAAGATCAATAATGAGTAATAATGAGAAAAAAATGTAGTAAAATATTTTTGGTTTCCGAAATAAAGTTAAACAAATGTCAACAGAACGTGTATCAGACGAACTTATTTTGTTTATTAATAACTGATAGAAAAGTCATAGTTTGGAATTTCTTGTTTGGAATCTTCAGCAGTACTTAGTTTGTTGGTCGTTATTTTCACACGCACAAAATAAAAGCGTCAAATGTAATGGCGCACATTTTTACATACGAAGAACTTGTCGACATGGTTTTGGTTTACGGAGAAACGCATCAGAATGCAATAGCAGCAGCTGATCTGTATGCCTAAAGAGTTCCCCGAAGATATCACTTGAGACGTGGGGCTTTCTTACGTGTTATTCAGCGGGGTAGAGAAACACAGCGGCCGCGGCCTGGACAAGATGGAGGAGCTATGAGACCTAGGCACATTCTAAATCTGGAGGAGGATATTTTAGAAGTTATCGAAGAATAACCTGGAATTAGCACTAGGACAATTGCAGCGCGATTTGAAATATAGCAATCTAAAAGTTGGTAAATTTTAAGGCACGAGTTGCTGTACCCGTTTTATGTTGTTACATCACCAGCAGTTAAGCCCAAACTTTACCATGAACATTCTAGTTACGGATGAGGCATATTTTTTCGCGCAATGGAATTTTCAACTTTCATAACACTCATTACTGGACTTTGGAAACGTTTTTCTGTAATTCTGTATGTATGGGCTGGAATTCTGAACGGGATGCTCATCGGACCTTTTATTCTGGAAAATCGTTTGACTGGTGCTCGGTATTTAGAATTTTTGCGCAACAATTTACCAGTGCTCCTTGAAAATGTGAATCTCAACGTTAGGCAGAACATGTGGTTTCTTCATGATGGTGCTCCACCACATTTTTCACCACCAGTGTGACAACATTTAGATCGTATGTTTCCCGGACGCGTATTCACCGACCATCTAGTGTTAATACCGTAATGAGGATTCATCGAGGCTGATTGGTCAAATTTAATTTGAGATGACGTATATGACGTATGTCGATACTTAAAACTCTTAAACTCGAACTCGTGTTTCGTGTTCGTGGTTCGTCTTTCGTTTGTTCGGCGTTATAGGGTGTTGTTGTTGTTGTTGTTAAAATCTCAAAATGTATGATTTAACAAATGTAATTACGAAACTAAATGAGACGTTTTGTGTTGTGCTAGAGAAATCCGAAAAAGAATGTGCTACTTTGCAGACCAACGTTAATTCTGAAGAAGAGGTTAAAACATTTTTGTCGGTATTTAGCGACATAGCCAAAACAAACGATTAGATCGTATCATAATGTACCTTCTCCACATAGATAGGTGCATTATATTATTTCTTGTCTATGGGTAGGTGCTTGACAGCATACGAATTAATTTGGCTTTTTGTATTTTTTTAATGATTTTTTTATACGAATTCCTTACCTTACTAATATCCTTTTAGAATGGTGTTTCACAAAGCTTGGTTATGTCATCACAGTTGTAAACATAAGTCCATCCACCAGAAAACAGAGAGAAATACTGGATATAGCGCTGCATTGGATATTAAAATCAAATTAAATACTGTTAATACTCGCCGCAGTGATAAATATTTGGCTAGATCTCCACCAGTATGTGTAGTTGTGAGATTAAAAAATAAGCACAACCACAATATTCATACAAGTAGTGCTTTAAGATTACTTAGGGTATCAAAAGAGGTATGTGTGGCAGTCAAATAGCTATACCTACTTAGGTTAATTTTATTTGATATTTAATTTTTTAGACCATTTCTATATTTGAAAGTTACTTTGTTAGTGGCCTGTCGGCATCTGAGGCTATTTCAATGCACGAAAGTAAATTGCTTCTAGAAGAAAAAGATTATACAGTATTAGCCGACTCATCTGTTAACCCAACGCATCGACAGGTTCAAACACTTCACGATAATTGGAGAAATAACAATTTTGGGTCATATATGGATCCTTTTGAGAAATTAAAAGAAAAATTGCCAGAGTATAACAAAGAAGAAGTTATTGTTTCGTTTAAAGAAGAGCCTCCATGATGTGTTCTCAGCCACTGGAATTATGCAAAGAGCGCAAATGTTACATACATCTCAAGAAATTATATTTTGTGATTCGTTTGCAAGCTGTGATACAAGGCAATCTACAATAACTATTATGATGGCACCTACCAAAGCAGGAGCAGTACCCATCGCCATCTTGATTCATGAAAGTCAAATGGAAACATCCTACACTAGTGCATTTTCTTTCATGAAATCCACATATCCTACATGCTTCGGAGGCATAATACTGTAATTTTAACTTAATATTATTTTTTTAGTCACCTATGTTGTTTATGACTGATGATGGAACAGCTGAAAAAAATTCACTGAAAACTGTCTGGCCTTCTTTACAACAGTTGTTATGCCATTTCCATGTAGGTCAAGCTGAATGGCGATGGTTACATTCAAACACCAAAATACCAAAGGATAAAAAGCAAGAATTAATGCTAATGTTCAAGAAGGTAAATATTGTTTAAAAGTTCACTACTTGATTCACTACATTTTTACCAATACCTCTTCGAATACCCCTAAAAAATACAAACTTATATACCTTTCTTAACAGTAGCATAAAACTTATGTAGGTACCTATGCAAAATTTTAGCCAATGTATGTTTAGTATTTATAAAAGTGAGGTAGGTAAAAAACTAAAGCGACAAACAAACAAGTCGTAAGACTTCTTGGGATTTTTTATTTGACACTTTAAATAATTAAGGTCAAAAGTCAAATAAGAAAACCCTAAGATTTCTCAGGATTTTGTTTGTTTGATGCTTTAGCTTTTCACTTCACTTTTATAAAAATTAAACATTTAAATTGGCTGAAGTTTTGCGTAAGCTGGCTATAAAACGTGTTAATTTAAATAAGAGTTAAAAACTCTCTAGATATGCAAACGTTTTTTTATTATTGCTAAAAAGGTAGTTTAAGTTTGTACTTCTTTGGAATATCGGTAAAAGTGCTAAAAATAATTATTACTTGGTGTAGGTCATGTACACAACTGAACACGAAGAGTTAACTGAAACTGTCAACAACATTCAATCATTGCATGGAAACTACCCTGAATTTGTCAGTCATTTTGACAAATTTTACGTTCGATGGACACTGTTTGCAAGAAAAGGAAAATTGACTCAAAATAATTGTTTGTACAAAGTGCCAAGTGCGAAAGATTTAAATTGTAGTCATATAGTAGATCCTAAATTAGGTATTTGTGAATGTCATTTTAGTGCACAAGGTCGTTTTTGTAAACATCAGGCTTTTGTGTATAATTGTTTTCAATGTAGTTTGCCGAATTTGCTTTTAGTGTCTGCTAATGAAAGATATAATTTAGGACAATTAGCATGGGAGAAAAATGTCCAGAACTTTCATTCTTTTTAGGTTTAAGCGAGGACATCCCTAATAACAGCGACGGCTCTTCCATCTCATCCAGTAACCGCAATCGAATAAATATAAACCAAAGTCAAATTTTGGAGTGTGGAGAAAAAATGGCAAAACCGAGTGAAGTTTCATCTGAATATTATGAACAAATTTGTAGTGAGGTTGTAAAATTCATACCATTTCTACAGAACTTGCCATTGCATTTGAAAAAGAAGTTAAACCTTTGTATAGCAAAAATACACACCCAAGAACAGTTTAACAGTTTTGTTGCTACTGCGCTAGCTCAGGTGTCTCGGAATTTCAAAGGTGGTGCAGCTATTCGCGTTCAACTAACTTCTATTGCACGAAGAAGAAATGGAGTCACCAAGGGCTCAAAAAGAATAGCTGCTGGACGCCTTCCAACAAAATTTAAGTCTAACAGAGTTAAAAAAAGGCCAAGAAATTTACATAAAAACATTATGGCAAATTTACCCAGTGCCAAATCTCATGGTAGATAACTAATCAATAAATTGGTAGCTGCTAACCTTTTTGTGTATTGATATTATCTAATTTTTCTAATATGAAAATAAGATTGTTAACTAAACCCAATGTTACGTTCTGTGTTGTTATGTATCTTTGGAATGTGCCAGAGTTATCCACTTTATTTTCAATGCATGAAATAAAAAAGTTCGATAATATAACAACTTTATTTTATTTATTATTTTTATACAGTTTTTTACAAGTTTAACAAAATAAATCATTTATTTACTGACAGAAGGATCTTTCACTCGCTTTACAACGTAACATTCTTGATCATTGTCAAACTCAAAATTTCATTCTTCATAATAAGTTGTTAAAAAACCATAATCAATCAAACATTATATTTTTTTTAAAAATTCACAATATCTACATCTTTACATCAGAAATACGGATCACGAGCAGAAAAAAGTAGTACGTAGTGTTACAGTTTTTTTTATGAATGATTAAATTTATCTAGTTATAGTTGAAATTAAATTGAGTAATGCAATCTTATGCCCACAAAATCATAAAGATTGAGAGAAATAATTATTTAAATGTACAACCCTTAAAATAAAACTCAGACTATTCAATTTGTAAATGTTTATTGATTATAATAAGAAAAAAATAAAAGAAACAAAATGTGATTCCCATAAAACCCAATAAGACAGAACACTTCTCGTCACATTAACACAGGTACACATACAAATAGTTAATCATGTAATGGGCACAAACACTTTATACGGCACTAAATTGTTTTATTTATAGTTTTTTTGTTTTTTTAATTGACATTTTTCACAAAAATTAGTCCAAAATACTTAAAATTCAACTATAAAAAACTTAAATTAGATGTTCACTCCAAAATTCATTTGAATGAAAACAGCAAACAAAAAAAAACTGTTATACCTACCTAATCGATACTCAAATCTTGACCAATCAGCGTCGATGAATCCTTATTACGGTCTTAACACTAGATGGTCGGTGAATACACTTCCCGGACGATGGATAGGCCGTGATGGTCCAGTTGGGTGGCCTTCTCGCTCGCCTGACCTTAATCCATTAGACTTTTATTTGTGGGGTCATATGGAAACAATGGTGTACCTATGTAAACGAAGTTGATACTAAGCAAGAGCTACGACATCGCATAAACGTTGCCAGTGACGCAATTCGCCTACAGCCTGGTTTGGCCCGTGCATGTACGTCTTCATGGATTCGACGGGCTCAAGTCTGTATCGAAAATAATGGAAACAACTTCGAACAGTTGCTTTAAATTAGTTTAAATTAAACACGTTAAAAAATACACGTTTTTTATTAAAAAAATATGGATATCTCCAAAACTAAAACTAAAACTAACATTTCCCAAGTTTATGCGCTTAGGTTGAAAATCACCCTGTATTCTGTAATCATTACTATTACTTGCTACCGTCAGATTTTGAAACTTTCCGCATACATAGAGATCTGATTTTAAAATATTTTCGTCTTAGATACTCCTGTCCTGTATTAATATTAAGCCTTAATCTTCAGAAAATTGAACTATGCATAGCGAATGGTTAATCCAATTAAGTCAAGATAAACAATAACTCTTCTTATTCCAAGGAACTAAATAGCTCTCTCAGTACCACTAACAGGGCTTCATTCATCACCTCCTGATAGTTCACTTCTTTTTCGATTTAAAGATATTTATTTACTCGTATCGTAGAAAGTGAGACACTTATTTAATCAATTAATTGCTTGTTCTATTAGACTATTTTGCTTTATAAGTCCAACAATTCTTAAGATATTTTAAAATAGTCTTCAGCATTCACTGAACCAGTGTTCCACCTTCAACTTGAGGTACAAAACGTTCCAATTAATCGTTATAACAAATGTTTGTCGATATTTGGCACGAACTCCGAACAATCCTACTGACTGCACCTTTCACTTCTGCTTTGGTTTTTTCGAATTTTTTTCAAGCAATGAATTTTTTCGATCAACTGAATTATCCTTTCATTCTCCACACTTGAAAAATCGAAAAAATTTGAATTTTTCAACTTTGATATTTTCTAGATAATTGAAAAACTGTGAATTTTGTTTTGTTTTCTTCCTAGCAGTTCGATTCTTTTACGAATTCGCCCTGGAATTTCGATTCTTATTGCAGCAAATTGAGTTAATTTAGTTCCTTCAGTCAGTTGACTTTGATTTTATCCGGACATTCAAATTTCTTCCAGGCAAATTGATTCATTTCTTCCAGGAGGTCAAGGAAATTTCAACTCTTCTTCTACTTTTTCAAGATAGTTTAATTCTTCTTTGATTTTCTCCAGACAATTGAAAGAACTTGAATCCTTTTCCAATTTCTTTCAGGCAATTTTTTCTCCAAGCAATTGAAATACTGTAGATTCTCTTTCATTTTCTTCATAACGATGCAATTCTTTTTCGATTTCTTTCTGGGAATTAAATTCTAAAAATTCTTCCAGGCGATTTCAGTTTTTCTATTTCTTTCAGTCAGTGAAATTTTCCTTTGATATCTCTAGATATTTGAAAGAACTGAAATGATTTTCCAATTTTTTCCATGCAAATTGAATCCTTTTTCAATTTGTTTCAGGTAAGTGAATTCCTTTGTAATTTTTTAAAAACAGAGAAAACGTTTAAAAAACCATAGGTGCGTAAATTGTAATGAAAAATATGTATACAGCTCAACAGACAACAACCAAACGTAACCTCCATCAGACACTACAGTCTGAACCTTATATTTAATATCACTTCTGATTAAAGCTTTTAACGTCCAAGAAACGTGATTAACATTAAGACACTGGATGTAACACAATTTATACACAAAACACTATTAACATTACAATCTTTTAAATAATGTGATACACTACACTTTGCATGTACCTTAGTTCCTTTGCATTCTTTCAACATGTAACGGTTCGGACAACCCTTAAAAAAACATTCAAATTCTATATTTGTCAAATACAGGACCATATCAAGTTTTTCTTTAATAATTAAAGAATTTTTAGTGGCGGCTAAAAGTGATCAAAGAATTATAAATAAAGAAAATATTTCCCTAGATAATGAAATAAAAATCACCTTTCTAAGTTAATTACAATAAAATTTATTACAAGTCAAAATACAAAAAATGATATTTAAAGGATGAATTTTTAATGTATTTTTTCTTTATAAGTTAAAAATTACTATTTATACTATTGCTTTTATAATAAATGTTAAAAAGCCTAAAATTTTTATCTATTGCATTTTTTTGGTTCTATTGAGCGTTTTAAAAAAATCACTATCAAATTAAAATTGTAGATATATACAATTCATAAAATTTGAAAAATCTAGTCGGCTGTCATAAAGAACTTAATGCATTTTTTAATTTGTTAAAGAAAAATCAAAATTTTTAATCTTATTAGCGGTTTGTTAATTTTTCCTCTGTAACTCAAGTAGTTTTAATGGCGGCTTAACGTTGACAAAGGATCATAACTAAAAATGAAATTTCTCGATAAAATGATATAAAAATCAACCTTCTAGCTTAAAAACACTAAAAGCTATAATAAAAAAACTATGAAAAAACGTTTATGTAAACGAACTAACACGAAGAAACGATAGATACATAAATTGTAATGAAAAGCAAACTCCACTTCAAATTAAATTATAGCTTGACGAATCGCAAGTATTTTGGATTTATCTCCCAAAAAATCAATAATAAGATTTCTCTCAGGCCGTTAAATTCAGTTCAATTATTGTATGCTGATGATCTCAAACTGCTCCTTCGCATTAACTCTTCCAACGACTGTCTTACCCTTCAAAAAGATCTAGATACTCTAATCCCGTGGTCCAAATGAAAATAAACATCAATACATGTCAAGTACTTTCTACTACGTCAATAACCAATCGATCTCGATCAATCAAACAGCTCTAACTATAGGTCATTTCAAATAGGTAGAGAGTAAAAACCTTAGTAAGTGGGCAAAAGGGATACAGGATGACCCTCCAATAATGTATACCACTTCCAAAGTATGTTGTTTTCAAAAATTATTATGATGGAGTGTTTTAACTCACCATAAAGATAGGGGTCAATTTCAATCAGGGGTCATTTTTAATCTTCTCCCGAAGATGCCAATATAGTTAGCGAAACATGTGTCGAGAATAAAATAAAGAGGTTTTGGCTAGTGGTAAAGTTGTTTTGTGATTTCCGTATTTATTAGTTTAGAAAGATGGGTTACTTGCACATTCAAAAAATAAACTTAGGTATAGGATATTGAATACAGCGGTCAGGATTGATTGGATCAAACGTTTACTTGGATATTAAAATAGTTGCGGCGTACGCAGGTAATAACGGAAAATTAAATTTCCCTTCGCAAATAGTGTAATGTGAAAGCCGGAGGTTCCGACAGTAGGTCCAAATTGACACTGTTGCGAAATCAATTTCTCAACACAGACAAATTAAATTTGTCTCAAATAATAACTACAGTCTACAAAAACTCTCCGATACCTGGAATTGGTGTCTGGGTCTGTCTTGCCCCGATCAAGCCGCGGCGACACGAAATTTACCCCGCACCACACCCAGTATGACGATAAATGCAAACCAGGCAAGATCTCTGCTCCGTCCAGCCAGCGACGTAAAATCAAAAACCCAAAACATCGAAGTCGATGTTAATTTTGTTTCACATAAGTTGATCTTCTTAAAGAGTTAGTTAACAGTTTGTGTCTTTTGACGGACATGGTGCAAACCTTTCCCGTACATATCTTTAAATGGGAAAGATCTGTTTCCTGTATTTAATAATTTAAATAAAAAGCAAATTTATGTTGCAAAATTGAGCGTTGCAGTTAAAAGCGTTGTAAACTAGCTATTAAATTGCCTTTTAGTTAAAGCATATTTTGTGGGCGCTTCGTAAGAATATAAAGTTGTGAACAGAAAAGTCAAAATTTATGACATTTTCCATGAACATTTTTAATAACTAGTGAGGAGGCTGTTACTGAACCAAGGATAAGACTATTGAACATTTTGTGGAAGCGTATAGTGTGGAAGCAGCAGTGTATTGGATTTTGTTTTTCTGTGTCTTCACATAGAAACAAGGTACCTTTGTAATTTTCACTTGTGTGTTTTATTTTAAACAATAATAATTTTGTTACGCTATTTGTATTAAGGCCAAAGGGTTTAATTTAGTTAATTACTTTGTCTTGGTGTTTATTTAAATTTAAAATTTATTTTTATTCGAGTGCTTGCTGGAATGAGTGTGTTTACTTAGTAATAAGTTTTAGGTTTTTAGTTGTTTAAAGAAAATTAACGTTTTTATATTTAATATAAGATATTTAGGAGAAAATTTGATGGAAATTTTATTTACTAGCCTTATGTCAGTCCTTTCGTAGTGGCGTGTTAATATTAAGGTATTAGCACAATCTCTTTAAACCTCTACTAAGTTTAATGTTTAAACTCTAGTCACGAAGTTTAAATATGGTCCTTCGAGCCGGATGTTCCATCAAGTTTTCTAAATAAAACATATTTCCAGCACCCATTATATTTAATTTTACATCTAGTAAAATTAGTACTAGATTAGATTAGATTCTAATTTAGTCCAGTCAAATTTTGTTGAGCAAATCAATACCTTTACTGAGTTTTTATTTAAAGGTTTACCTTTTTAAGTACTATTTTTAAATTATTCATAGTTCAAAATGGATATTAACCAGTTAAAAAAGAACCGTACTTTGGCCAAAAGTAAAATATCAAGGGTTTTAAATTCACTTGATAAGAAAAAAGATATTGAAATTGATATAACTTTTTTTGAAACCAAAATAAATCAGTTGCAAAATGCGTTAGATACTTATAATTTAGCTCAAGATGAAATTGAATATCAGTTCGAGCTGAATTCAACTTTAGATAATAGTGAACCAGATGATGAAGATAGGGTATTAATAGATGAAAAATGTGATATAGGATTTGTGTTGTGTCATAATAAAATTAAAGAGTTGTCAGGTACTTTAAATACTTCTTTACAGCGTTCTAATGCATCGCCAGCAGTAGTAGGAAAATCAATGATGTCTCCTTCTACGAATATTTTACAAATAATAAAAATTAAACATTTTACGGGTAACATGTCAGAATACCCTTCCTTTATGCAAATGTTTGAGTCAATTGTTATACAAGATAACACATTATCAGATATACAAAAATTTGCTTATTTAAAATCCTGTTTACGAGGTGAGCCACTTGAAATAGTTGAGCATTTATCTTTTACTAATGAAAATTTTACTACAGCTTTAGCTTATCTTAAAGAAAGGTATGAAAATAAAATAACTGTCCTTAATGCACACATTGGTGCAATTTTAGATGTTCCAGTTGTTTCAAAGGTTAACTCAGCTAATCTTAGAGATTTTGTTAATAAATGCAAAGGAAGTATAGGGTCTTTAAATAACTTAAACTATACTAAAGAAGAATTGTTTGATGTTTTAGTAATTTATCTGTGGATAAAAAAGGTAGACATAAGTACACGTAAAGCTTATGAAAGTGAACGTAGACAAGACCAGTTGCCTAGTGTTACTGACTTTATTAAATTTGTTGAAAGAAAATGTGTAACTCTAGAAAATTTGTCAAGTAATGAACCTCAAGTTCAAAAACCAAATAGGGTTCGAACCCATACTTCCCTACACACAAATACAAATCAAGGTAACAATAAGAAATGTGTATACTGTAATGAAATTTCACATGTAATTTTAGGCTGTAATAAATTTAAAGGTTTATCACTTACAGGAAAGAGACAAACTGTTTCATCAAAACAGTTATGTTATAATTGCTTGGCTTCTCAGCACAATTTAAGTAATTGCCCTTCTAATAAAACTTGTATTTATTGTGGCAAAAGACACCATTCCCTTCTTCATGATTTTGAGCAATCCCATAGTCCAAGCTCGAATTTACAAAACAGAGTTAATCAAAATCGTTTTAGCCAGACTTCACGATTTCCAACCAGATCTAACCAAGGATCAATACATGGAAATTTCCAAAATAATCAATCTGCCAGAAATCATACGAACAATATTCATTCCCAAATAAACAATAATCAAAACCATTCTATGGTTGATCAAGAATTCACTTCACACAATAATTGCAGGCAGAATAATAATCTAACTGTTGCTAATGTATCACAAAATGAAGTGAGTCAACATTCCGAAGAGACCCACACAGTTTCAAATTTGTCTACCAAAAACTGTCAAGTCCTTCTAGCTACTGTCTCTTTAACCTTGTTAGATGCCGATGGCAACCCAGTTACCGTCAAGGGTATTTTAGATAATGGATCTCAAAACTCCTATATAACAAGTTCTCTTATTGAAAAACTAAAATATATTCCATATAACAAAAGAACACGAGTTTCAGGTATTGCCCTGTCTCATAGCGTCTCACAAAAAATGGTGGATGTCATTTTACATTCCAATTTTAATCAAAAATCTTTTAAGTTAAGTTGTGTAGTGCTTCCCAATATTACATGTTCCCTTCCTCATATAGAAATTAATACATATGCATGGAATATTCCAAGTAATATATTCTTAGCTGATCCCAACTTTAACATACCCTCAGAAATTGATCTTCTTATAGGCTCAGACCTATATTATCAATTACTTACCCCTGGTATGATTAGTTTGGGAAACAAAATGCCTACCCTACTTAACACTCATCTTGGTTGGGTAATTGGAGGTTTATATCCTTCAAATTCCAATTCAAATATTTCTACTGCACATCTGAACGTAATTCAATCAGGTCAAGACTCTGTTGCCCTTTTTGCTCAAAATGATGAACAAAAATGCCTTGAAACCATTGTTGCAAAGTTTTGGGAGTTAGAAGAACTTCCACCTGTTAAGCTTCGCACCCCAGATGATGACTTGGCAGAATCTATATTTGTAAATACTACAAAAATCTTAGAAAATGGAACTTTCCAAGTAAACTTACCTCTTAAAAATGAAGATGAGCACCTCAAGTTAGGTGATTCAATTTCAATTGCTCGTAAAAGGTTTGAAAATCTTGAGAAAAGGTTTGAGAAAAGTCCAGAATATTATATACAGTATAAACAATTTATCGAGGAATATGTGTCCCTAGGTCATGCAAGATTTGTTCCTCTTACTCAATGTAATGAGTTTTCCCAGCAAAAGTACTTTTTTCCACATCATGCAGTGATTAGAGAGGACAGTGCAACCACTAAATTGCGTGTTGTGTTTGACGGCTCTTGTAAAACTTCAACAGGGTATTCTCTCAATGACATAATGTTAAAGGGTTTTCAAGTACAGCCAGATTTATACGATATTTTGTGTCGTTTTCGCTCGTTTAAGTATGTTCTGACTTGTGATATTGAAAAGATGTTTAGACAAATATTGGTTAATCCTGAGCAAACCTTTTTATTGAATATTCTTTGGAGAGAAAGACCTGAGGATCAACTCAAATGCATTGAATTGTTAACGGTTACTTATGGCACTAATAATGCTCCTTTTTTAGCCACTCGTGTGTTAACTGAAATAGCACAGAACAACTCATCTGACTATTCAGTCGCATCAAATGCTCTTCTAAACCAAACTTATTGTGATGATATTTTAGGAGGTGTTGATGATTTTAATGATCTTAAAATTCTGTACGATCAACTCAACTCCCTATTAAATAAGCATGGATTTCCATTGCATAAATGGTGCAGCAATTCACCACAATTTTTGTCAGCATGTACTGACCAACTTTATTATTCAGAATTGGAATTTAAATTTCATTCAACCCTAAATAAAGTTCTCGGATTAAAATGGAATCCAGTAGTCGATTATTTTTTAATTTCAAGTCCTAAGAAGACTTTTCCTGAACCCTTTACTAAAAGAAAAATCCTTTCAACAGTAGCACAGTGCTACGATCCTATCGGATTCTTGTCACCAGTTATTGTTATTGGTAAGCTGATTATTCAGCATATCTGGACTTTAAAAATTGATTGGGATACACCCTTAAAGGATAGTAATGTAATTATCCAGTGGAAAAACTTTGTTGACAATTTACATCTTCTTCAACATCTCAAAATTCCAAGATATTTCTTTTTGGATAAACCCTTAAAGGAAATTCAGTTACACGGCTTCGCAGATGCAAGCATGAAAGCCTATGCTGCCTGCGTTTATATACGCACATCCTATTCGGATGGTAGCATTTCTAGTTTTCTTGTCTCATCAAAGTCTAGAGTCTCTCCTCTAAAAAGTGTTACACTTCCTCGATTAGAGCTTTGCGCTATGCTTCTGCTCTCACAATTAATCACAAAACTCATAAACATTTATACTAATAGGTTTAAAGTAGATTCAGTAAATCTATGGTCTGATTCCGAGATAGCCTTATCTTGGATTGAGTCTCATGCATCCCGTTGGAATATATTTATTTCTAATCGCGTATCCAAGATACAGGAATTAACCTCTGAATTTACTTGGCAACATATTAAATCCTCTGACAATCCAGCAGATCTACCCTCTCGAGGTATTTCTATTACTGATCTTTTAACTTCTAAAATGTGGTTTCATGGACCAGCCTTTCTAGAGCTTCCAGATCTTGATTTGACAAAGTCTAAAAAATTTCAGAGTTTAAATAACTTGCCAGAAGAAAGAAAAATTTCGTTACTTAGTACTGAAGTATTAAATCAGGATGTTTTTTGGTCTAACATTTTCAAACGCTTTTCAAGTTTCTTGAAATTGCAACGTACAGTAGCATATATGCTTAGGTTCTTACATAATTGCAGAAATAAAAACATTAAAAATTCTGGCCCTTTAAAGGTCCAAGAATTAAGAGATTCTCTTAACCAAATAATACAGGTCATACAATCCAAATATTTTTTAAAGCAAATTTCTGAGTTAAAGTCAAATAAAAATATTTCGGATAAGACTTTGAGAAAACTGAACCCCTTTATTGATTCAAATGGGTTTCTAAGAGTTGGTGGCAGATTGGAAAATGCTAATATCCCGTTTGACCACAAACATCCATTACTTCTACCGTCTCATAACTATATTGTGTCATTGATGTTGAAATATGAGCATCAGCGACTTGGACACGCAGGTGCTCAAAATGTTCTTTCAAATTTCCGATCTAGATATTGGCCACTTAATGGTCTTAGAGACCTTAAGAGAATAATT